>NW_026622997.1:17270303-17573333 GCF_023065955.2 Ursus arctos
TTACATAAGCTCCTCAGCTCTTATTCATCTTCTAGCTGAAAGTTGGTCCTTAAAGGGATACAATTCACATTGTTGACTTCCAGTCATCAGACACAGTGTGTGTGTGTAGGGGTGTATGCAGGTGTGAAAGTACATGAGTGTAGCACACAGCATCCCCTCACTCCTAAAATCACATGCAGTGTAAAGGGAACTTACATTGTCTGGGTATAGGGTTGACACACCCAACGATCCTGGGTGTGTCAGATGCCGCAGAATATAGGCTGGGATTTCTTCCAAAGAAAGCAGAGACATACCTGCCTTCCGGATGGCCTCTGTCAGCCTGGGCTTTGGTCTGGCTCTCCAGAAAATACCACAGCTCTTTGGTGTCTTTGTGATTTTCAGGTGTCTTAGCACAATGCTTTTCTTGCTGCCCCTGAGAAAGTGCTAGGATACGCTCTAAAGAGAAAAGCCCTATCTCTATTTTGTGCTGAAAAGGAAATAACAAGTGGGGGCCAAATCCCGCACTCCTCCCTAAGGACACGACTTTGATAGGAAGGGAATAGATACCATCAGGGCAAAAGGAGCTGAAAGACTGTTTCTCAGGGAGAGAAGCTCGGGGAGAGACAGAAGGCCCTTTTCCCTGCCTGCCCCCAAACAGCCATGGCTGATTCCTAATGGGAAACCACGAGGGGAAGAGTATGACCTTGGTCTCTGCTCTGTAGACCCTAAGAGGAGAGTGTGTGTTTTCTCACTCCTGGGAGGACCTTACCAAAAGGCCAAACATGCTCCCTTAGGAGTTTCGACTCTCTTGGGGCAAGATGTGGTGTCTCCTTCTAAGGTGAAAGATCCACAACTCTGGCACCCCAAACCATCTTTTTTTTTAAAGATTTTATTTATTTGACAGAGAGAGACACAGTGAGAGAGGGAACACAAGCAGGGGGAGTGGAAGAAGGGGAAGCAGGCTTTCCGCTGAGCAGGGAGCCCGATGCGGGGCTCGATCCCAGGACCCAGGGATCATGACCTGAGCCGAAGGCAGACGCTTAACGACTGAGCCACCCAGGCGCCCGGCACCCCAAACCATCTTAAAGAAAATCATGCCGCAGAGGACCAAGCCAATCAAGGACGTAAAACATATGGATTCGATCGCACTCCAAATAAACAGGCCATGTGAAATGGAAAGCAGAAAAAAGTGCTACGTGACTGAGAAAGAGTGTTTTGTGTTTTGCCAAGCCCCAAATATTTCCCAACCTCCGGAGAGTTTCAGTTAGGCCCACTGGTGCTCACACTGAGGCAGAGGAAGAGCTTTCTGGGCATTTGGGGACAATGGTGGATGCAGTCACCCTGCTGCTCCCCGCCCCAGAAGTGATCTGAGTCATTATACCATCACCCTCTGCCTAGCTCTCTCCACCGAGGGATCTGCCCCTGCACCCAGAAATGGATGCCTTGGAATCTTGCCACATTTGTCAAGGCGGTGCAGTGACTCTGGGTGGGTGGCAGAGAACACATCAGGACTGGCCTGGCATGTGGGGCAGTCTTCACAGCCCGCCTCCACTGTACACCATTTATCCTTTTGCACTAAGACAAAGAGCCTAAGCTGGGTCTTTTGGGGATCGAGAGCAGCAGAATACAGCACCCCAGAATGTACTGCTCTGGCACGTGGATTATTTCGAGACTGAAGACAATGAGCAGACTCAAGGAGAGCTCTTTATCTCCTCCTAGACTGCCTAAAAGAATTCAGCTAGAGGGGCTGAACCAGGAAGAGAGAGCTATTACCAGAGATAACTTTTCATATCAGAAAGACTTATCTGCATGGCCTGGGGAACATTCATTAGTCAAGCATTTGTCCTCTTTCATCTTCCTGCGAAATGTCTTCTCCTCCCCTTTGAGGCCCCAGACCCCTGCACCCTCTTCTGCTTATCTTGGTTCTGATCTATAAGCCTCAAGGACCTGACTGCCAGGGAGTCTCATGTTTCTATAGGGGCTCCCGTACATAAGAAATTTGTTTTTCTCCCGTTACTGTCTAATGTCAATTTAATTTTTAGCCAACCAAAAAACTTAGAAGGGGAGATGGGAAACGTTGTCTGCCTCTTACAGCACTTTGCTGGAACAAACTTCATTTTTCAAGTGAGAACCCCCTGTCAGCAAATAAAGTGAGAGCATCTTTGTCCATAAAACGGTGGGACTAAGACCTTCTCACCTCTATCACGGAGCTGAAGCAGGGGAGAAAATGAGATCAATGGGAACACTCTGGAGGGTGAAAGCGCAACGTGCAAGACCGCGTGCCTGCTTTGTCAGAAGCTTTTAAAATGAAATAATTCCAGAAGGAGCTTTACTGCCCTCCTGAGATCTCTCATGGGGAAATGGGAAATTGGCTCCCTCCGCGGCCTGCTGAGTGTGTTCGCTGTAGTGAGCATGGTATCCAGGGCGCTCACGAGGGGTTAGTGCTGCAGAGAAGGAGTTTCCAACCAGCAGACCCTAAGCCATCTTCAGGCAGCTGCGCCCCCACCCTCCAAGCTCAAGGGCTCCTAGCTAGGGCTGGGTACCCACCCATATCGCTTTCCAGAGACAGGAGCCTTTGCAGGGGACTGACACGCCCTGCAGATGAGCCCCCCAAAGAAGCAGGGGCAAGGGACTTCCCACTGACTCCTTGAGGGAAAGACACACGCTGTCTGCTGTCCCAAAGAGCAGCCGCCCTTTCCTACCCTGGATCAAGTAGGTCATCCCCTGGGTACCTGGGGTACAGCTGCAACCCGGCCACCCAGAGACCAGAGCCATCCCCCAGGATAATCAGCCTGAAACTTCAAAGCACGCCTCCCTGCCAGCACATGGCCAATTACACACTCCCTTATCTAATCGATGGTGGAAATCTATGAGGCCAATGCTACTTTCCCACCAGTGCTTCCCAAGTATTCCACTTGTGTTGACAGCTCCTTATCTTCTGAAAGCCCAAATGGCTGCTGATCCTACAGCCGGGCTTGCAGCTGTCCTGGCAGTTTGGCAGAATTCCCACAAGAAGTCCCATCAGATGCAGCCTCCCAGTTTTTCCTCCCATTCACAGAAGGTAGAGAAGATTTCTCTGCCATTCAGGCCAGGAACTCGTTATCTTCATTTATACTCCATTCTGTCAGCGTTTCTGTGCTAGGCACTGGGCCTGAAAAATGAGTAAGAACGATAAATTGGAGCTCTCGGTCTAGTAGAGAAGACCAACCAGAAATGAGGGATTACAGTATTTTATAGATTACGGGGTCTAACAGGGATACGCAGTGAGAACAAGAAGAAGGGCTGTCCCACCGATTTGGGCGTGGTAGAAAGGTCTTCTGGAGAGGTGACATTTCAGCAGGGTTCTGAAGTATGTGTAAGAGTTTACCAGAGGGACTCCTCGGTGGTTCACTCACTTAAGCCTCCAACTTTTGATTTCAACTCAGGCCATGATCTCAGGGTCGTAAGATCGAGCCCTGTGTCAGGCTCTGTGCTCAGTGCAGCATCTGCTTCTATCTCTCCCTCGGCCCCACTCCCCCACTTGCACTCTCGCGCTCTCTCTCTCTCAAATAAATGAATTTAAAAAAAAAGTTTACTTGAATGAATATTCAGAAGATTCAGGTCTCATTTAGAAAATGGTTGAAAACAAGAGTGTTTAACCTAGGATCTGAGAAACCACTAAAATTGGAAATTATATGTATATATCCTGGTGTTTAATTTTCTGGAAGATTCACTAGAGTCTTAAAAGATTTTATGATTCAAAGGAGATCAAGCAGAACTGGTGTGTAGAGCAAAAGCAAAACTGAAGGGAGAGTAAAGACAAATCTCTGGTTTTAATGGAACTAAGTATCCAAACACACTGGATACTTGTAACCTTTCCTTCCCCTCTCCCGGGGTTTCACTCACTCCCTGCAACAGAGCATTCAGTCCAGCTCTGTCTCTGCTCTGGCTCGTCCCTCCTTCACCCACTAGGGGCTGGCATCTTCTCCCCCTCCACACTCCCGCCTACCCCCACCCCCCCAGACACACGTGTTTTTTTTAAAGCTGAGAATGCTTCTTTCAGCACCAGCAGGGATGACTTGTCTAAACCCCACTCCGTACCCTCTGGCCCTTCTTCCATATAAACTGGGAGGACAGCCCCTTTGGAGAAATCCCTCATCTTCAATCCCCAGGAGAGTTTCTGACAACTTCCCAACTCAGACTGCTAATCTGATCTGTTTGCAATAACAATGACATACTTTAAATTTTCTTTCTTTCTTTCTTTCTTTCTTTCTTTCTTTCTTTCTTTCTTTCTTTCTTTCTTTCTTTCGAGAGGAGGGGCAGAGGGAGAGAATCTCAAGCAGACTCCCCGCTGAGTGCAGAGATGGACACCGGGCTCAATCTCAGGACCCTGAGATCATGACCTGAACTGAAATCAAGGGTCACTTAACGGAGTGAGCCACCAGGCGCCTCAATGACGTACTTTAAAACAGCAACCACAACCAGCTACTGAGCACTTGTGCCAGAAGGGGCTGAGCATTTTACACACGCTTCCATGTTTGTAGTGTACACACCCCCATGAAGCGGGTACTAATGCCGTACCCATCTCACAGATGTGGAAACTGAGACTCGAAGAGGGGTAACAACTTGCCCACACTTCCACAAGTCAGTGACTGGTAGAGCTGGGATTTGAACCCAGACTGCCGGGCTTCAGAGCAAACCTGGTCTTCACTTTTACACTCCTACTGCCTTCAGAACACCCTTGTCCTCAGGCTGGCTCGGTTGTCTTCTGTCTGAATTGTATACAACACCCAGAGGTGACATCCCCCTCTCTGATGCATGCTCCCAATGCCGCCAGGCAACACGTGCCCGTGCACACGTGTGCAATGCCTGTAACACGCGGCACCTCACGAGAGCTCCAGGGAGAACCGTGTGGCTGACCGTGGAGAGCATCAAACACCAGGGAGGTGGGGGTGCCCACTGCCCCGCTGGATGACAGCCAGAAGCCCCGAGCATCATGATTAAGTTTCCATTCTAAATTCAAACCTCACACGGAAATAGGTCAAGGGTGACCTGCCTTCGGTTCCGTCTGTCCAGGCCCCTGGTGCCCTTGGTGGGCTCCGAAAGAGGCGAACGACCAGAGAAAGGAAATCAGCACAGCTAATGTAGGTGGGACTTGGTATGGAACCGAATTAGACGTTCAAGTGCTTTTCTATCTCCAATGGCCCTGAGAGGTCAGCCTCTATCCCACCAATGCTTTTTATGGGTCCCCCCGCCCCCCCACCACTCAGGACTGTTGTCTAAAGCCTCCTTTTGCAGAGGAATGCCGACCAGGTGTTGGATTTTCTCAGACTATTTCGTGCACATTAGATTATCTAATCATTGAGCCCATAACAGCAGGGATATCCAGAGCAGGGACAGTGCTCATGAAACACGTTTCATTTCCGGCTTCCCCACTGGTAAATCCCAGGCATCTGTATCACTCTTGGCCTGTTCGTGTTGAGAGTGAACGTGATGTGGGCAAGTCACAAGCCAGCCCCCTCCAGCCTGGGCATTCCACCGGAGGGAAAAGCTGGCCGCTGCTAGCCCAGGGGAGACAGCAGGTGGTGGGCAGAAGCCAGAGACCTTCGAGGCTAGTGGCGAGCTTCCTGGTAGGTAGGCCTGAGGTCCTTCCCTGCCTGTGGGTGGCACATACAGACCCCAGGGTGAGGGGCAGGAGGCAGTGAGAGGGCCCACGGGAGAACAGAGGCCTGGGGTTGGGCATTGTGGCTGCAGTGGTCATGGACTTGGGGACAGAGGAAAATGGCCAGGCTATGGGCTGCCAGTGGAGTCCTGCTATGGTTGTCCCAAACAGCCAAATGACAGCCACTGCATCTTACTGGGCCTTATTCTGGGGAGTGGTCTGGAACCGCCCCTCTCGAGCTTCCACCGCTATTCCACACTCGAACAAGCCAGAATTCAGAGGACACCATCTGGACACAGCTGGCGCACGTAGGCCACCACTTTCCCCACAGAAGCAGCCACGCCCCACAGTGGCAGAGGACACAGGGCAGAATGCTGAGCCACGGGGTCACCAGAGTCGTCCAAAAGAGACTGAGTTACTGAAACTGTAAATGACTGGGCTGGGTGAGTCGACTGGATGGCACTATAATTCCATTCCCTACCCACGCATCTAGCAGGATGGGGGCCTAGAAGGGTATGGAAGTAGAGTGTGAATTTGCATCACACATCGAAAAGGGTGGGAAGCCCCACATTATCTCCCAAAGCCCCGCCACTGTCCTCTCCAAAAACTCAGTACCGAATTGCCAATTTTTGAGTCAACGCTTTCCAGAGGAACTCTCTCCTCACTGTGCATATACCACGTGAGACAAGAGACTTTAGGGCGCCGGGGTGGCTCAGTCGGTGACGCGTCTGCCTTCGGCTCAGGTCATGATCCCAGGGTCCTGGGATCGAGCCCCACATCGGGCTCCCTGCTCACTGGGGAGCCTGCTTCTCCCTCTCTCTCTGCAGCTCCCCCTTCTTGTGCTCGCTCTCTCTGTCAAACAAATAAATAAAATCTTAAAAAAAAAAAAAAAGACAATAGACTTTAGGCAACTTCTCAAACCAAAGAGGAGGAAACTCCATTCAAAACAAACTCTCCAGTGAAGGGATGACAGCTACACTTACCCAGTGATGTGTGTGTGTGTGTGTGTGTGTGTGTGTGTGTGTGTGTTTAAAATCAGATTTCACACAGCCTAAGTTTTTGGCCTCTCTTAAACAATAGAAAGATTCAGAAACATTGGGTTTCTAACCCCCAGACCCTCTTGCATGACAACGATCAGCTGGAGCTTCTGGCTTCCAAAGCTGGGGGGTGCCTGCACCTCCAGCAGCCCCCAGTCCCCGCCAGTCCCCAGTGAAGGGCTGTGTTAGTTTTCTGTTGCTGCCCTAACGAACTACCAGGAACAGAGCTGCTGAACCCAACAGCCATTCGCAGGGTCTCTGCTTCGGGTTTCACAAAGCCACTCTGGGGAAGGATGTGCTTCCAAGTTCACAAGGCTGCTGGCTGAGTTCAGGGCTTTGGAGCTAAGGGCCTGAGGTTCTCTGCTGGTTTCCCGGTGGCTGTTCAGCTTCTAGAAGGGCCTGCATTCCTCAGGTGCGCTGCCACACGCAGCCCAGGGATGGTAAATGCAGGCCAGTCCTTAGGCCGGAATCTCCCTGACCTCCTCTTCTGCCACCAGCTAGCGAGAACCCTCTGTCTTGAAAGGGTTCCTGTTATTACATGAGGGCCCGCCCAGATCATTTCCCTTTGGCCGTAAAACTTAATCACAGGAAGGACACAGGGGAGCAAAGGTCATCTTCAATGACACCACTGCACTCCAATCCGTGTGCACGTGAGCTCGGGGGAAAAAAAGTCCTGCCGGGAGGAAGATTCTCAAGTATTCTCCCCACGTAAAGCATCTCAGACACGTGTTGACATCCCTTTCAAATCAACCTTTGTTTCTGTGTTCTTTCAATAATTTTTACTGCATCAGAAAGAAAGCCTGAGTGAGGTACTCTAGGCTTTAAGAACCTATTATTAGTCTCCTTGTTACCACGGAGATTGTGTCCCCGATTCAGGGCTCCCTGTAGGCAGCCGTAATAGGAACAGGGCCGGCAGGGTGGCGGGCTGGGTCTCCGGGGGCCGAAATGGGCATAATAAGCGAAGAGGAGCCGAAATTGTCAAGAATCCACTAGATGCCGGTGGGCTCAGAGAAGCCTCCCGCCGGCACCATTATCTCCGTTTGTCCAGAACTGGTCCTGGAGGCTCAGAGAGATTTGGATGGCCCAGGATCGCAGGCAGGTGGCAGGTTCCCACTGCAAATTCAGCTCTGTGTTCCCAAAGCCCTCGGTTTTCCACTCTCCAGCTGAGGAACCACGGCAGGTGGAAGGGGAGAAGCAGGATTAAATGCCAGAGCCTCGGAGCTACCAGATGCCTTAATAAAGCAGCCCCAAATCCTGTGGGCCCCACTGGACCCCGGCACAGAGTCCGGAAGGGATGTGGGGAGGCACCGGAGGTGGTGGGGGGCAAGGCTAGCGCCCGAAGGGGGAAGAGCTGGAGAGCAAAGGGCTGGAGGCCCCACGCTGAACCACAGCGGTTGCTGGCCTGGCGAGGCCGGCGTCCAGTTGCTCCACATCTATGGCTGGGAGCGGCCCAGGGAGCAACTGAAAGGGGCCGGTCAGGAAGGAGAGCGGCTGGGGAAACAGGTCGTGGCGGGGACAGGGTTCCCACAGCTGAACACAGGAAGCCCTGCAAGGGCTACAGCCCTCAGCACAAGCGGGCACCCGCCGCTTGGCCGAAGGAACTGGGCAGCAAGGCGCTTGCCACATACTCCACTTCTGAGAAGCAGTGGCCCAGGGGCAGAACGATAGCAGGGTCCACGCTACTGCACCAGCCCGTGGAGCCCAGGAGGGCAGATCCTGGGGGAGAATAAACACCTCAATGAGGCCAAAATGTGCCCCGGAGAGGAAAGCAGACCCGGGCTCCATGCTTCCTCACGAACACAGCATGGGCCTCACCCCGCTGCCAGGGCGGACGGCAGGCGATCCGTTCTAGGTCGGGGCTCCTGCTGATGCGGCCACACCATAGCAGTCAACCCCTGGCACAGCCAGGAGGTAAAGCAGATCTGGGGTTCCTGGAAGACGGTCAGGGTAGTCACGAGCAAAGCACTTCCCCGACTTGTCGTTTTCAGGGGCTGTCTGCCCTCTGAAGCTCCTTGCTCTATCTGAGAAACGCCTCACTGTGTGTGTGAGTCCTGGTGGGAGGTAGAACTTCTGCCCTCCCGTGGAAGCCAAGCAAGGGGTATGCTTTCCCAGCAGCCTTTGCAGAAGGGGCATGGGCACAGGCCTGGGTCTGGCCAACCAGGAACCCTGCCTGGGTTCAGTTCATAAGAAAAGCAGAGGATGGAGGGTCTAGGCTGGTGGTCAGGCTGGTGATATCCAGTTTTCAAGGGCTGCGGTGGCAGTGATTCCAAAGATGCCGGCACCACCGAGAAAGCAACAGGGTCCGTCCGTGTTGATTGGGTTCTCTGGTGTGACTTAGATGGGGATTCCAGCTGCCAAGGCTTCCGTTGGTCCTCCTGTTTTCCAAGCTTACTTCCCCAGCCTAACATTTCTGTGATGAACTAATCTCCTTTCAAGAAATCCTACTGTGTTAAAATCAGTCAGGTGGTTTCTGTTGTTGGCCATCAAAGTGTTTCTCCAGGACAAGATTTTATAAGCTTTCTGGATCCCTTTTTGAAAAGGCTGATTTGAGCACAGAGAAACCATTGAGTGTCTGTTAATAAAGCACCCAAAGATCCAGTGTGGTTTATTGGAAAGTGAAGGGGAACGAGGGTCGGGTGATGTGTTTTGAAGTTCTGATTCCAGCACGTGGAACTGTGTGACCCATGCCATTTGACATCGAGGAAACTGGGTTCCCATGTCTATAAAATTGGAAAGTAACACTTTCAAGAGGCTGCTTTGAGGATGAAATGACATATGGGCAACTCTCCGGCCACGTAAAGAGTGCTGGTGAATGTCTACTGAAATCAACAATGGATCCAACTAAAAACTGCTCCTGTCAGCAACTAGAGCTACAAGAATTAACACCTCGGGCAGCAGTGACGTCCGTGCGTGGTGGCAGAGGGCTGGGTACGTACCAAGACTTGAAATCGAAATGGGTTCTAAGTCGGACTCTGCCACCAATTCAATGTGCAAAAGCCATCTTTGAAATGGGGCTGCTATCTGGCCCGGGCAGCTTTATAAGGTCGTTGACAGCGTGGCACAAATGGGACATAAGAACGTCTGCTGGAAGGAGCAGTCAGTACAAGAAGAAAGTTACTGCTGACATGAGGTAGCAAAACAGAAAACCTACAAACCCAATCTACGGCAATGCTCTAGGTCTGGAATCACTGGTCTGATACCGGCTGCTCACGTGAGTGAGAACAAAATGCAGACCCTACGGGCACCGACTGGGGTGATGATTCACTCCATACACCGCACCCAGGGGCTTCTGTTGGCATTGTTGGCTGTATGGGGTGGCGACAGGGAGGCAAAATGCAAAGCAAAGGCAGGCTGAGACATTTAGCTGTGCACCTTATTAGCTGCTAGCAAATAATTGCAGCTCAGCTAGTGATGGAAGGCTGCAAATGAGAACCCCTCTTCCTGAGAACAAATCCGCCCCCTTGGTTGCAGCTGATACTTTAACAGATCTGCTAGGAGGAGGATCCAGAGCTCAGAACCTTAGTGATGGGCAAGACTGAGGGAGGAGGCTGGTGGGGGGTGGGGGGCGGGGGTGCAGTTTATACAGCACCTCACTGAGCACAGAGATCTGGGCTTCCCTGAGCAGTCCGGAAGCCAGCAATTTCTTCCCTCCTCCAGCCTGTTCTTTTAAAGGGACAGTACTTAGTTTTTCACCCTGGGACCAGGAGACAGACAACCCTCCGCGCATCGCTGGTGACAGTTTCAGCAAGCCCAGTCCGCTGAGGCTGAAAGCTGCAAACTGCTCTCTGGGAGTGGAGACAAGTCATATTGCCCCAGGCGCTGGCTAGGAGGAGTCTTGAGTTTTTTGTGGGGGGGGGGGGTGGTTTCCAACAATTTGCAAACAATGCGGACTCTTTTTAAACAAAGAATCCTCAGTTGGCAGGAACTCCCAGAAAACTGGGCACACCTCAGTCTGGGTTTGCCCCCGTGATACTAGTTGAAAGCCTGAGAAACTAGACAGCCCTTGGCTTGCTTGGTGAAGTCAGGTGGCAGCAGCCCCATTTTACAGATGAAGACGTGGACTAAATCTTAATCCTTTCTCTTCTCCATAATACTGTGAGAGGCCCTGGAGGAGGCTGGGATACAACATACAAGAACCAAAGGTTCTAAGGGCTCCAGCCCCAGGGGGAAAGAGTCCTAGCAAGGCTGTAACGGTTCCAGATACATCCTGAGGATGCCCCTTCGTGGCAGGGACTCTTTCGCTCCCAGGAGAGGGGTCTGCAGGGGCACAGTGCTGGAACAACCTGGCCCGGGGCTCCTGAGCACCTGATCACTCATCAGACTTGTGCACGACTCGGGTCGAGTATGGGGGGAGATGCCCAGATGTCTTAGACGCAGCAGATGCCCTAACGGTGTGCCAGATACAGAGAACGCAGACAAAGACCAGGCTTGGTGTGCTGTGTGCCACACTGCGGAGGGGTGTTGGAGCAGTAGGACTGCTGTCCGTGCCCGGGAAGCAGTTCCTGAGGCTTTTAAGCCCTCTGAGAGCAAAGAGCCAGCCTCTGCCAAGGGGCCTCCCTGTGGCTTGTCCCCCTCCCGCTTGGTAGGGTGCTGTCCTCCACCCTGGGAGGTCACTGCCATTCCCATTTCACAAACCAACTACCCAAATTCATATGCTAGTGATACAGCTGGGATTCCAATGCACGGATTCTGGCTCTGTGTATCTGCGGCTCCTTTTGAATAATACGTTGCAATTCTAATAGCAATTATTTGACAGCCAGGAAAACACGACTACAAAGGAATCAAGTTGTAATCACAGATTTTCATGTAACCTTTTGTTCAACTGCAAACACGTATTAAAGGCCTCCTGGGAAAGAAATGGGAGGGAGTGCCCCGGCCTCTACCTGATCTTATATTTTCCGCAACTGGTGTCTGTGCTTTAGAACCATGGTTCCCAACCTGAATGCCTCAGCACCCAAGGCATGCAGGGGTCCCACACGGAACTCTCGTGGGCACTGCAGTGTATTTTAAATGTCTGAGGAACACAAAGTAGTAGTCAGCATCTACTGGACATTACGGGAACCTCTGGCTCAAGGAAATTTAGTTTCAACATTGGATTGCATGGCATTCCTTTCAATAACATCCAACCTCTATGAAGCTGGGTTTTTGGCAGTTGCTGTGATGAAAACAGAGAGTACCAGGCAAAAATCCAGGTTGGACAGAAAATGAGAGTGGTTGTATCTTGACTCCAAGGTTTGAGAAGTTGAGCAGTGCCCAACAGGCACACATATACCATTACAATTCATTCTGATCATTTAAGAATGAAGTACAAGCGTTCTCATTCTTTCAATTTATGTGTTATTTTTTTCAAGTATCCTGCATGTGAGAACACAAATACTTATTATTTGGATTTACTAAATTGTTAGGTCTTTCTATTGTCTTCGGAGCACCATGAAAAAGTACTGAGACACTAAAGATAGTGTGAATGGAGAATGTTTGGGAACTTCTGCTCTAGAACATTCTGTGAACTCCCTCCTCTCACCCATAATTATAAGTTCTTTGAAGGTAGAAGCCATCTTGTACTGGTCAATACTTTGGTTTTCCCTCAGCAACGTACCTGGCTTGCTGTAGATACTTTTTAGATACTTGTTCACAACTGGCAATAAAAGAATGAACCCCGCCATGAGAAGCCCTTAAGCATCCACAGAGGTCCAGCAAGGTGTGAGTGATTATGGGGTGATTACACTCCAGCTCACAGATCCTACCAGCTGGCAGTCAGAGATGCATAAAGCACCTGCTGGGCCCTAGCGAATACATACAATTTTCTGAGCTCTCAGATGCAAAGTTAAATAATCAACGGCCTCTTAAGGGTTTTGAATACAAATAAAGATACAGCATTTGAGTATAAACCACCTTAAACGCCTCTGAAAAGGAGACTTCTTTGCCCATGAGGTTGGGATCCTGGTTTGTTTAAGCTGAATCTATTATTGTGTCATTGAGCCACATCATTCCCTCCAGTCTCAAACGGCAGACTCACGCCTCCAGGAAGAAGAGGCCCTCGGCACACAGGGGAGGGTCAGAGCTGGAGGACAGCAGCAGAGTTCAAGTGCCAGCCCCTACAGCTCTTCCACACCCCCGCCCCCCAGCCTGGTTTCTCCCGGCTGGAACTCTGCAGAGCAGAGTTGCTTGCCGGCTTCTCTATCTGCTGACCAGGAGATAAACTGGTCGCTTAGCAACAGCTGCATCCCGCTGCTGGAGCAGAGGAGTAGTGTGTCCAGTGTGAGGCTGACATTCTAATCTCTGGCATGTGCCAATCCTCTGTGTGGGTATCTCAAGATAGGGCAGGCAGGGGTGGACCCACCCAGGCACCTGCTCCCACAGGGCTCTAATTCTAATAAATCGCAGATGTTATCAGCAACCTAAAACCGCGACTGGAAACTGTGAAAGAGTTCACGGAACCGTCTTTAAAATGGTCCCCTGCCAGCCAGAGTCAGCGGAAGTGTCATTCACCCAACAGAATCCGCTCTCGGCCATCCACTTGCCTGCCAGTGAGCTCTTCTCCCCAAACAAACACCCCTCGTTCTGCTCTCTCCCTGGTGCTTTTCAAGAAACAAAGAGGCAGGATTCACCTCTACGCATGCCTCCGTGAGCAGAGGTCGAGTCATCAGCATATATGGGCATGAGCCAGGGGACAGGGATCGAGACTTTCTGTGGACCTCTGTTCCCATATCCCAGTCCCAACTCTGCCACTATCCATTTTCTCATCTCCAAAGGAAGGGGACTGGGCTAAAGCAACATTTCCCAAAGGGCAGTCCTGCGGGGTATTCACTCCTGGGCCATGCACCTGAAAAGGACTCCAAGGTCGAGAAGTTTGGGAAGCGCTTATCAAAAACGTTCACACGTTTCAGTTCTGTGTTCCACCCCCACTGCCAGTCTCGATCTCATGCCTCACAGTCCTAGGAGAGATTAGACCTGCCAATGAGCACCTTTGCCTCATAGGCTTCTGTGTGTTTTGATGGTTTTCTTAAAGCAATTGTAAGCACCGAGTCACAAAGGCACACACAACCGAGGTTGCAAGCACCCTCTCCATTAAAAAAGGCTTCTCCAATATAGCACTTCTTTGCGCCATCGATGTTTACATGAATCTCCAAGGAGTCAACAGTGTGGCCCAGTCCCCAAATTATCTGACCATTCCCTTTTACAATAAAACATGTTAGAGAGAAGAAGGACAGCTAGTGTTTGGACTCCACGTTCTATAGGGCCCCTTCAAGTATAGCATTCCATGATGTATAGTCTCCCCCCTGCCTTGCTAACTCAACAGCCAATGTGCATTGATTTGGGGGTGCAGGAGTACAGAGGAGATGAGGGGACCAGAGGGGCTCTGAAGCTAAGTCAGAGCTACTTAGGGTCCCACCAGCTGGCCCTCCCATAGCCTCAAGAGAGGAAAGCACTATAGCTGTTCCAGAAGGTACAGTTCAGGGAAGGTGGGGGTAGGAAAGCATGGCAAAACATGCTGGGAAGCCCATGCTCCCCACCATCTAGCACGCACACACCTTTAGGTTGAAGGAGTAGAAAAGAAAGAAATACATATGGAAAACTGCTCAGAAACAATCTCGGCAACTGGGGATGTAAACACCACATTGCAAAATCCAAATAGAGGTGCTTTTGCCAACTGTGGCGATGCAATCCAATAATAATAATGTGTCTTTAAACATGTCCAACACCCCTTTCCCACCTATCGTACTACTCAGCTTTTCCAAACATTGATACAGAGTACACACACACACACACACACACACACACACCCCTCCCGGTTAGAAACGTAACCTGTCACCACCATTTGCATGCCATTTGAGACTTTCCACCCGTTGGCCATGATTTATCTCTTCAAAGGGTTTCCTAACTTTCCTGCGGCTAAGTCCTCAAGCTCCGGCAGGTTTAGCCTCGCCATGCACTTTCCAACCTCAGACCTTGGCTCCTCCCTCTGTAGTCCCCGTTATGCACAAGCCCCGCCCAAGGCCCAACTGCAGTCCCGTGTCCTCTGGGATATCTTCCCTGCGGACCCCAAGCCTTGGGGAGCTCTCCTTCTCTAATACTTGCTACCTGAGCCGGTTATACTTTCTGAGCCTTTTTATAGAAACATCTGGAATTTGGTCATATTTCCATGTATGATATTGGAGCTCCACACCACCTGTGAACTCCATAACCGTGAGCAAGCTCTCCTAAACTCTCTGAACTTCCGTTTATTTTTGGTATATATAAAAAGGGAGAAGAACAGCATCTACAAAGGTTGTTATGACGACGAAATGAGTGAATATGTGGAAACTACTTAGCATGGCGCCCAGCATAGGCATTGCTAACTGAGTGACGGGCTTGATTAACCAATGCTGAAACCTTTTAGAATAATCAGGTACCATATCCTATCTACTTCTTGGTGTCCTCCAGTGGCCTAGCACGATGACCATCTTCCACAAGCTGTTGCTTGAAATTAACCCAACAAGGGAAAAAAAAGTCTGGAGGAGGGAATGTTGAAAGGATACGTACTATAGTCTTCAAGGATATAAAGGGATGTTGAGCATAAGATGTTTTTGTTTCTTTGAAGGTAGAAGACGAGAAAAGGACTTAGAGTTTCAGGCCTCGTGGCTGGAACTTCCTGATGCTGCCAGAGAGTACTGGGAGAGTCTGACCTCGGAGCTCTACCACTTATTTGGCCAAGGAACTGCACCTAGCTCTAAGCTGTGTCTTCACCTGTAAAATGGAGAAACCAGAGTATCGATCTGATTGGGAGGTTGTGAGAACCATCTTGAGAGCTCAGCATAGGTTCTGGAACATAGTAAGTGCTCAATAAATACTAATGCCGGTCATGCTGGTGCTGTACCAACGGATGTGGTGCTGTTTGGTTCTTTTCAATGGTTGCTACTCAGTTGCTTTTGGTAGATAGTTGTGAACAGGCCTGCCCGTGGTGCACAGGGGATTTATTTGAGGTGCTGAGATCTGTCAGACCAAGGACCACTCTGGTGGCCAAACAACCCTGCTGGCCACGTGTGCAGCCTCCTCATTGAGAATTGCTTCTTCTGACCAGTGTGTTTTGCTCCTGGGTCCTCTCTGATAACACTGACTCAGTGATTTCATCCTGGGGGAGAGGAGGTGAGCAGATGACATGGGTGGATCAGAACAAAGTCGAGGAACTTTCCAGAGAAGAAGAGTATGTGAAGTGACACAGGCTTTCGTGGTGGCATTCCCCCGGCTCATCATCCCTGAGGAGAGGCATTCGTGGTCAGTCTAGTGGGACCCCACCCAGCATGGCTCCATCAGGACTCTCCACTCCTGGTAGGGCAATGGGCTCCTGTGAAAATATAGTCTCCTTCCTCCCTCACTCACCTGGAATCTGGTGACACCAAAACTTACTGAAGTATTTCTTTCTAATAATGCCAAGCAACACTTGAGTTTCAATTTTTTTTTTTTTAATTCCTCAAGGTGTGCATGGGTGGCTCAGTCAGTTAAGTATCCGACTCTTGGTTTCCACTCAGGTCATGATCCTGGGGTCCTCGGACCAAGCCCCCCATTGGGCTCCACACTCAGTGTGGAGTCTGCTTGAGGATTCTCCCTCCTTGTCCCTCTGCCCCTCCTGCTGTGCTTGCTCTCTTTCTCTCTCTCAAATAAATAAATCTAAAAAAAATACAAAATAAAAAAATAAAAATGGCTCAAAATAATTTTAAATTTTGCATTTCACATGAAAAATAAAGTTCCTCCTACAGGATATAGAAGTTAGAAAGGAAAAGATGAGGAGCAAAGGGCATGGTACACTTACCATTTGTGTATATAAAAAAAGAATAAAAGCATATTTGCTTGTATTTATGTAAAGTATCTCCAGAAGAAAACACGGATAACCAGTAACATTGGTTTCCCCTGCACAGGAAATGGGGTCCTCAGGGCATGGGATAGAAGGGTGGCTTTTCAGTGTATCTGCTTTTGGACTCTGGATTTTGAACCAGGTGACTACACTCCTAATTCCAAAATAAATGGATAAAATTCCAAAAAGGAAAAAACAGGGGCGCCTGGGTGGCTCAGTCGGTTAAGCGTCCCATTCTTGGTTTCAGCTCAGGTCGCGATCTCAGGGTTGTGTAACTGAGCCCCAAGTCAGCGTCTGTGCTCAGTGCAGAGTCTGCCCCCTGTTCTTGGACATGCACTCTCTCTCTTTCTTAAATAAATAAATAAAATCTTAAAAAAAAAAAAAAAGGAAAAAATAACCCCTACAACATCCTTCAGATGGAAGTGGGGGCCTAAGTTTCAGGAGGGAGGGCCAGGACAGATTGAACATGGCCCTCCACCAAGAGGCACTGGATACACAATAACGAGCCTATAAATCACCTGCTAAAACTCCTATATCATGGCCCTGCCTCTGATAGGGGAATCTTGTTTTTCCTTATAATACAAGAGATTCAGGAATTATCCAGAAACTCAGATGTTGCAGTGTCATGGCTGGTTGGCTTGGAAGTTGGACAGATGCCAGACCCATCCCCCGGTAGCTATGCACACTCGGATAAGAGAGTTAGCGGCTCAGGGCTGTGGCTTCCTCACTGGTCAAGTGGACAGGAATATCCCGGGGAGTGACCAAACAAGACTCCCGTAAAGTGACCAGCTGTCAGCACTCACTCATCAATGAGAGATAAGGAGCCCAGAAGCCACCATGAGGGGCACGGAGAGGCCTGATGAGCTCCTGGTCTTTGCTCCCCCACAAAAGAAACCTCCTTGGCATAAATACTACTACCCCCAACCCCACTGAAGTTAGTTCCTAGCCAAGAGCAAAGAGATCCTGGGGACCTTCCTGTGGGAGGTCCCACTTAGGCTTACGTTATCCCTGGGCCTCCAGGGACCAGGGCAAGTCTACGTCCAGCTTGGGGTTCATTCATTCTGGGGAAGTCTGACCTTGGGATGAAACATGCCAGGCACGGAGCTGGGGCTGAACAGGAGCCCAGAGAAGTCAGTATAGAAATGTAATCCTAGTATGCCCCTCCCCACTGCCTTTTTTAAACTTGCAGATGGAGGTTCTAGAGTTTGGGGCGCTGGGGAACAGCATTTATATGTGCACTTAGTACATACAAGCACATATATGTTCAGTTAGTACTTAATACATACATAGTACATCTAAGTACCCATGAGGCCACCCAACATGAAAACTAAAGAGAGGCACA
The DNA here is from genome assembly GCF_023065955.2 of Ursus arctos. Lineage (NCBI taxonomy): Eukaryota > Metazoa > Chordata > Mammalia > Carnivora > Ursidae > Ursus > Ursus arctos. The sequence goes on from NW_026622997.1 coordinate 17,288,135, forward strand.
GTATCAGTCCCACTTCCATGGAGCTCACCAGAAATTCTCCAAACGATTATAGGCATAATTTATTGAGCACCTACTGTTTGCCAGGCACCGTGCTATGTGATTTACCTTCGATCTTCCCAGCAAAGTTAGATTACTGCATCCATCTTACAGAAGAGGAAAGCGAGGCCCGTACATTTAACCAGTGAGGGGTCACAGAGCCAGCCCCTGGGCTCAGGATTTCAAGTCAGGTCTGAGCATTCCCCTGCTTTCCAAATGCATGTCTCAGAGTGAGCGCCAAACTGAGTGCCACACTGAGAGCCAGACCAGCAGCGCTGTCACCTATAGGACGGGGGGCCTTTCCCAGATTCCGCCGAAGATTCCCTGTCTCCTGGTGTGCTAGGCTGAATGCCAGCATCCTAATCTCCTGGATCTGTGAATGTGCCCTTCTAAGATAGCAGAAGGGACTCTGCAGGTGTGATTACATTAAGGATCTTGAGATGGGGAGATTATCCTGGATTAGCCAGGGGGGCCCAGTGTCGTCACAGGGTCCTTATAAGAAGGAGGCATGAGATCAGAATGGGTGGTAGAGGATTTGTCACGGGAGCAAGAGGTCAGAGTGAAGTGAGAAAGTGGTCACAAGGAGTACAGCCAAGGCGAGGGCTTCTAGAAGCTGGAAAGGTAAGTGGAGTCTCCCCTGAAACTTCCAGAAGGAACGCAACCCTGCCAGAACCTTGAATTCAGACTTCTCACCTCCAGAACTGTCCAGAGGCTTGAAGAAACTAAATCTGTGAAAATTTGTGAGAGCAGCCATAGGGGCCTCACACACATGCTTCCTGTCCACGGAGGGCTGTCCAACGCCCAGGGAGACGCAAAGGCTCCTGGTGGCCGAGATCAGTGTAGGGTGCTTCGATGGAGGACCCACACCTTCTGAGCCACAGAGAGGCCCAGTGGGAGACCAGTGTGCCGAGAAGGACAAGGGCATCCATGATCGTCACTTTGGGAGTGCGCAGCCATGACTGGGGCGCCTGGGGCCCCACAGGGGCTGGACTGCAAAGGGAAAGGGAGGTCAGGCTTCAGGCTCCTCCCTCTCCACCTGAGGACTGCCACCTGCTGTGAGGTTTATCTGCATGTTCACTGTATAGCTTCCCACTTCCGCTGTCACTCCCGGAGACTCTGTCATCTCAGGGGCAATTGCTGCCATTTCCGGAAGAGGCGGGAGCCAGTGCTATATAAGGAGACCCAGACGTGGACTTAACAGGAGACCTGGGACCTCTGTGACCACCTGGTGGGGCAAACATCTCACCTCCCCCTACTACCACATTAGAAGCCAACACAAAACAGGAGAGCAGCAGGGAACAGGCAATATACTTGGCCAAATGCCAACTCACTCATAGGAAGTATGAGAAGACGGTGGTGTCCAGAATGACGCACAGCCCACGCGGCATCTCCCTGGAGCGGCCCTTGACTTGACGATTTGGGGAGGGGCAAACATTTGCCTATTAAACATATTTTATATAAAAATCAACACAAGCATATTTGGAACCGAATACCAATTTTGCATTAGCTGTTAGAAGAAGAAATTTCCGACTACAGGCCACGTCCTTAGATACTCCCAAAGTATGCGTTCCCTTTTCTTTGTTCTTAACAAATATGTCAGAAGAAAGTCTGAGAAGCGAGGTTTAGGGAAAAGTGCCAACACTAGAGCCTTCCCAGCTGTGTCTGACTCCTGGGGTGGCCAGCAACTAGCTGTATCATGCTAGTTACATAATATATATGTTATATTTCTCATATATACCACATATAGTATTTTTAAATATATACACTATGCATTATATAGTGTTATATATTATATAACATAGTATCTACACATATATATATATATTTTACACGTATTTCATGTCTCTAGGCCTGTCCTCGTCTGTACAATAGAAACGAGAACTCATACTAGTATTGATTAACGGGCGTTCCTGCACTCAGAAAGGAAGTATTCAGGACCCCACAAAGCCTGGAGGCAGAACAAAGCTCCGCTGAGCAAGGAGCCCCTCTCAGCCACCAGCTCAGCCTGCTGGGCCCCTCAGTGAGTGGCAACATCTCTTTCCCACTAGTCGGGGCTCAGACCAGCCCATGGCTGCCCCAAGCACAGCGTGCCCCCAGAACAGGACCCAGAGAGGGGCATTTGAGAGCACAGGATCGTTTTTGGAAGCCTTGCTATTGACAAGGATGCCACAGACACCAGTACGCTCCACTCGCTCTCTTTGTTTCTCCTAGCACAAAGCATGAGTCAGTTAATAGTGACGCTGGGCGATGAAAAGAGACCAGCTGGAGAAGCACTTCGGAAAACAGGCATTATTTTTAATCACGTAAAACATATATCTACCCCAAAGCCCAGAAATTCCACTCCTAGAAACGTAACTGAAGAGAAATGAAAACATATGTCTATACAGAAGACTGGAATATGAATGCTCACAGTGGTTTTATTTCCAGTAGCCCCAAACTGGAGACAACTCCATGTCCGTTAGTAGCTGAGGGGACAAAGACATCATGATCTACACAGAAAATAGGCTATATTCAACAATAAAAAGCAGTAAACTCCCCAGACATGCAACAATATGGAGAAATCTCCAAAACACTGTGCTGAGTGAAAGAAGCCATATGCAAAGGGAGACACATACTCTATGACTCTATTTATACCGAACTGTAAAACAGACGAAAGTAAGCTCTCAAAACGGAAGGCACATCAGTGGGTACCTGGGCTGGGGCTGGGACTGGGAGTGGGGAGTATGGGCCACAAGGTCACGCAGGAAACTTTTTGGAATAATGGGAACATTCTGTATTTTGAGATTGGGGTGGTGTTACAGAGGTATGTATATTTATTAAAATTCATCCAACTATACACTTAAAATGAGTGTATTTTATTATGTGTAAATTTTACCTCAATAAAGTAAATAGAAAAAAACCTGAGACACAGAAGGGGAAGGGGCGAGATGGCGAGTGATGGAGGGAGGGGGAGAAAGTGAGAGGGGAGGGAGGGGGACGGGGGTGGAGGGAGGGGGATAAAGGGGAATGGAGTTGGGGGGGGGAACAGGGAGAAGGAGAGGCGTCTGATGTCTTTGAGGACAATGTTCCCTTTCCGGAAGGCCAAGGCACCATTTTCTTTCTCCTACAATCCTTCACACAGTTGTTCCCACACTCCCTAAGAAACTGAGTTTCATCCTGAAGGGATTATAATCTATGAAACCATGGGAATATGGATTTTTGCTTTTCAAGGAGTGACCTCCAGCTTTCTGACACATTAAAGAGAGAGAGCAGAGACTTTATGGCGGATGGACGCCCCAGAGAGCACGCAGCACAAACCGTCACAGGGAACCAGGCACGACGCCTGGGCCAATACTAAGCCAGCACACAACCCTCACTTTGGAGGCAGAAAAAAATTAACCATGTATTTACCAGTTGGCAAGTGGTCATTGCCCTGAGATTCCTGAGTATCTCCTCGTCGCCCAGGACCCCTCCCCACCTCCGGCAGCTGGAAGCCTTGGCAGCTGTACCGCCAGACCTACTCCTGCTCCAAGGTGCTTTCTGTACTGCTGGGTTGGTACCCGGCCACACTAGATGGGGAAATATATCAAATGCCCTCCTCCTCCAGAACAGTATAAATTAGGAATAATCTACAAGCATATGGTGATTAAAAGAGCATGCATTTTGTCAGAATGCAGAACGCGGTGATGTCAATGGGAAAAAAACCCACCAAAGTGGGATGTTTTTAGTCCGATGCCATGTAAAACTCGCAAGGGATTTTTTTCCACTTGTAAGCTCTGCTTTGACCCTAATTACAGACTTATATCTTGCTTCCAGATCAACATTTTAAATGAAGGGAAGGGGAGGAATCTTGGCAGAACAGAAAGAAGACCACCGCTGGTGATAGGAGGCCAGGGATGAGGTGTGGGAGCATGAGAGGTCCCGAGGAAACACAGCCCCCCTCTTCTGTGGGGCCAGGGGAATCCAGCTCTCCACCCTACTAAATAAAGTGAGACGAGCGAGAGCCTCTCTGTCAGTCCTTACAACAATTAGTCATTGATGTTTAAGTATTGGGGGTGCGGACAGACAACAATGGTGTTCTGTCCAGTATCTTCAGCAAGGATTAATTCTCCTTAAAAGGTGCCTGGAGAACCGACCACAGCATCACACACTTGGGCAGACCAGTGGCCCTCCGGCTCAAGACAATAATTTCAGGTTCCCAATCTTTATATGAAATATAAATCCATTGAATGAGGATTGTCTGACTATAGAGGTTAGCTTTGGATGAGGTAGAGACCCACTGTGCCTTAATAATATAAATTCAAATACTCGGGGCATAAAAAAGGGAAAAGAGGGCTGTTGGGACGTAAAGGAGACATGACTGATAGAACTTCAGGTACAAGGGGAAGGCTTGTTTGGCCCCCGATTTGAGAAGGCTGACCATGACACGGCCTTTTACAGACAATCAAAGAAATCTGAACCCCGTAGTAGGTGAGAGCAGGGACATTTATTAACTGTTATGGGTCCGAGAGTGGCATGGTGGCTATTGAGAAAGGGAAAAAAGCAAGCAGCAAGAGGGAGGAAAGGAAGGAGGGAGGGAGGAAGGAGAAAGAAAGAAGGAAAGAAAGAAGAAAGAAAGAGACCAACAGATGCTAGCTTGGATCTGAAGGCTTCATATTGTTAAGATGGAATGCTGTCCAAATTGACCGACAGATTCAATATCATTTCTACCAAAATTCCAGCTGCCTTTTTTTTTTTTTTTTGGTAGAACTTGGCCAGCTGATCCTAAAATTCATATGGTAACGTGAGGCACCCAGAATAGTAAAAACAATCTTAGACAAGAGCAAAGCTGGGAGGCTTGTCATTCACGATTTCAAACTTACTACAAAGCTATAGTGATCAGGATGGTGTGGTACTGGCCTAAGGATGGGCAAAGCAATCAACAGCATAGAACTGGGAATTCGGAAATAAATCATACGCACGGCTAATTGATTTTCGACGGGGGTGCCAAGACCGTTCAACGGGGAAATAGTTTTTTCAACAAGCGACACAGAGACGACCTATAGATCTACCTAGAAAGAAGCTCACACCATATGCAAAAACTCACTCAAAATGGGTCACAGATCTAAATGTAAGAGCTAAAAACAGAAAGCTTTTCAAAGAAAACACAGGAGTAAAACCCTGAGACCTTGCATTAGATTTGATTTTGACAGTAGCATCTGAAATACATGGGCTTGAAGCCTCAGCTCTGCCACTTTCTTGCTATGGCCAAGTGGATGGTTTGATTTCCCTGAGCCTCAATGGGAATGAAGACACATCATCCTCATAGGGTTGTTAGAAGGGACTACATGAGGCGATGCTCTGCTGACGGCCCCCGGAGTACGAACTCAATGTGAGTTAACGCATGTGGGCATGTTCTCAGTAAAAGAACACGTAAGCTACTATAAGTGGACTTGGGTGCTAAATTTAAATTAATGTCATTGCAAGATTGAAAAAAGAAACTCCAATTTACAAAGCTTGATTTGAATTGCTTGCAAGGGGTAGTTTTCATGGGCTCTGTAGTATAAAACAGTTTTCAAATATTAAAGGCCCTGAGGGTAGCATGCAGGAGTCCTCTGGGCCAAATTCCACCTGAAGACACTGCTTATGGAGCACCTAGGGTTTTAAAATTTGAAATTGAGATGCTTTTACATAGGTTACCTCACCCCAGTGAACCACAAGCCCCACCATTCCCTATTATCTAACCATAAGCCCATCCTACTTGTTTATATCGTTATCTGGTTCCTGAAGGTGATTGCGTTTCTTGACTCTATCTCAAATGCTGGGAAAGCTCTTTGTTGGTTAACCAACCTTCTTCCTACAAAGGTTTGAAGAGCCTTCTTTCTTTCAGAGGACTTTTTGTGTTTGGGAAGGCTTTTAAAGTTCTTTTTTAATAGCTTCAATAATGTAAAATATAAAGTTCTGAAATATCTCAAAAGAACACAGACCAGCATTGCCCTAACAGAAATTAACAAGAAATGCAAGCCACATGTATAATTTTGAATTTTCTAGTAGCCATATGAAAAAAAGTAAAAAGACACAATTCATTTTCATAATATATTTTTTAGTCTAACATATCTAAAATATTATCAACATATAATCGGTATAAAAATTTGAGATATGTTATTTTATTTTTTAAGGATTTTATTTATTTATTGGACAGAGAGAGAGCACAAGCAGGGGGGGAGCAGCAGGCAGAGGGAGAGACAGAAGCAGGTTCCCTGCTCAGCAGGGAGCCTGATGTGGGGCTCGATCTCAGGACCCTGGGATCATGCCCTGAACCAAAGGCAGACACTTAACCACTGAGCCACCCAGGCGCCCCTTGAGATATTTTATATTCTTTACAACTAAGTCTTTGAAGTTTGGTGTGTGTTTTACACTTAAATCTCAATTTGGAATGGCCACATTTCAAGTGCTCAATAGCCAGATGTGGCCAGGGTCTCCCGAACCGGACAGGGAGAAATAGACAACCAACAATATCCATGTACTATAAGACCTTAAGGGGAGAATGGCTTATATAGGAAAACAACATCTACACTGGAAATTATTGAAGTGGCAGATTCTGAGGCTTTAGTGGTCCTGGTGGTGACAATGAGCACATTGAAGCTTCAGACAAGGGAAACTGAGACCACGCTACTCCAGGGTAGAGGGGGAGGGGAGGATATTCAGGGCTTCAATTTGCGCTGTTGTTTCTTCTTCTATCCTTTGCACTCCCTATGTGCCGGGGGTGAGACTGGGCAGGTTGAAAAAGCAGCAAACAAAAAAGAGTAGAAAGTGGGGTTGATGGACCACCATTCCTAATATTTATCTCTGCTTCAAGCCCTGGCCCCACATCCTCAGTGGCTTGTGGAGTCCCCACGGCCAGGAGGTTGCTGGTGGGAATTTTTCCTGCTACTCCCGACTTCCCTTCCCCAACTTCCGAGGCAACCTTCCCGATCTCCAAAGAACAGGCCTTCTGCTTCTGCTATTCAAGGAATATTATGTTCTCCCAACTGTGATATTTTGGGCATTTCTGGCAGGAGGTGGGATGGGCAGGGGTGGAAATAACTCACGAATGTTCTCTGAACAAGGAACCAGTAAAGTACAGACATCTGGCTCCGGGATTTTGCTGGCTGCAGGGATGTCATGGTAAACCCACTAACACTAATTGCTTTCACGTCTGCTCCCATTTCTAGTGCAAATAAAATGCCTCTCCAGCTAATGGAAAATGAAACGCCCATTGGCTGTTTGTTTACCACATTATGTAAGAGCTCTCTGTATCACCACTTCTTGCCCCAGCCCCATGCTGGAACCCTCTAAAGGACCTCATGCACAAAGACTATAAGGCTCCAAACATACAGGGTTAACAACGGTCAGAAAGGACACCTGCATTCTTGCTAGGGCTGTGGAACTCCTTCGTCCTAGACTAACTGGCTGAGAAGGGAAGGCAGAAAGAAGAGGGACAGAAAAGGGAAGGAATCCTACTTGTTTTTAATTCATGCTTCCAGGCATATTTTGGACCTCCTTACTTGACCTAAGTACAAAGATCTGAACCTCAACTTCTGAATTCAGTTTGACTGCCAAAGGGGAAATATAGGCCCAGCTAAAACTGGGGTTTAGGAGAATGGCTCTCCACCCACTGGGCCTTATATGGCTGTCCTTTAAAATGATTTACTGCTGTTAAGTCACTGGGCAGCCTTCTTGGAAAGCCCTGGTCCAGCTTGGCTGCCTGTGTTTACCCCCATGTTAGCATTTATTACCCAATGCGCTGACGAGTGCTTTATCTCCTCACTGACTACTGGCGGGGCTGCATCTTAAACATCACTCTATTTCCAGTGCCTAGCTGTCTCTCCCCACCCCATAATGCTTGTAGTAACAGAACCATGAGTTGTTAGCAGGGCACATGGTTGGTAAGAATAAAAAACTACATTTCCCAGTATCCTCTGCAGTTAAGTATAGCCATATGACTAAGTTCTGGCCAATAGGGTATCAGTAGAAGTGCGATGTGTAAACTTCCCATGGTGTCATTGGACATTTCCCCTCTTCCTGTGTGGATCCTCCCAGGGAGGGAGGCCATGTGGGCAAGAACCACATCCTAAGGATAGTGGAACAACAAAATGGAGGAGCCTGGCTCTTAGATAACGTGGAGCTGCCAGACTGCTTTCAGAGGGACTGTGACCTGAGGAAGAAATCATTATTTCAGATCTGAAATTATATGCTGAAGACTTATTTGTTGAAGAAGAGAAAGGAGAAAACCCATAAAATAAATAATAACACCACCCTGATGGTTATTTTGTGGGTCAACTTGAATGCACCACAGAGTACCCAGACATTTACCCAAATATTACTCTGGGTGGATCTGGGAGGGTGTTTCTGGAGGAGACTGACATCTGAATTGGTTGACTGAGTGGAGCAGACTGCCCTCCCTGATGAGGGTGGGCCTTATATAATCAGCTGATGACCTGGAAAAAAAACCAAAAGGGCTGAGTAAGAAGGAACTCCTCGGGGCGCCTGGGTGGCTCAGTTGGTTAAGTGTCTACCTTTGGCTCAGGTCATGATCTTGGGGGTCTGGGAATCAAGCCCTGCATCAGGCTCCCTGCTCAGTGGGGAGTCTGCTTCTCCCTTTGCCTCTCCCCTCTGCTTGTGCTCTCTCTCTGTGTCTCTCTCAAATAAATAAATAAAATCTTAAAAAAAAAAAAAAAAGAAGAAGGAACTCCTATTTTTCTGCCTTTGGACTTGAACTGAAATAATGGCTCTACTTGGGTCTCAGACGTGTTGGCTTTGGACTAGAACTTACACCACCGGCTTTCCTGGTCCTCAGGCCTTCTCACTTGGACTGGAACTACATTTGCTCTTCTGGGTTTGCAACATGCTAACTACAGATCTTGGGACTTCTCAGCCTCCATAACTGTGTGACCCAATTCTTTTATTCCTGGCAACCACGGGTCCAGCTAAAAGTTAAGGGTTCTGTTACTAGAGAAGTAGTCAGGAACTGATCAGGGGGAGGGGAGGGATAGCCCAGGGTCTGTGCTGTACCTGTAATTTCGCCAGGACCTGTGCTAGGTGCTGGAGATGGTGGTGTGCAAGCTGCAGGCTTGCCAGTGGTCAGTGGGGAGACAGACAAAGGACTGTGTAATTCTACCATACTATGATCTCTGTCTCTGTCCCTCCCATTGGATCTGTTTCTCTGGATAACCTTGACCAATACACCCACTATTAGGCTTTCTTTCTGGAGAGCGAGCCTCTGGCTCTTACTGATGAAGAATCTTACACCCCTTACTACACTATATGCTCCTGGGCTGAAAAGTTTCATCTTCCTCATCACCTGCTTTGGTCCCCACCTCCCTCTATATGCTGCCTACCCCATGGCTGGGTGTAGAGCAGCACCCCTTGACCAGACTGACCTAGACACATGGAATAAAGATCATATTCAAAACAAAGCCCTTTGTCATGTCCCTTTGGAATGCCTTTGAAACACTCCGTTACAATGGCTGAGAAAATTGTCCAAGATGGCCAAGTTCACAGGGCTTATCTTAGAAGAGAAACCTTCTCGAAAGCAGAGACTGGGCTTCATATAAACACCTCCTGCATAGCTATGAAGTTCCATGCAGCAAACTTTGGGGAAAGTTAAGTTCAAACGGGGCTCAGAGGAGCAAGCTTTTACCCCTGGGTTCAGTTTTTCCTGAGTCACTCAGTTTCATCAGGAGAGAACTGCAGACACAAACCCTGTGTAACATACGTGATGACTCTAACCCAGCCCAACCCCCTCCCTCCTCATATGTATCCAACCGACTCTGAGATTGCCCAACCAAAGAGCATAAGTTCACAGGATATCTCCTCTTGGGTCAGCTCCCAAAGGATGGGAGCACTTGGCTTTGTTCCCAGAAAAACTGTGATCTGCAGAAGTATGTGAGAAATGCGCCCGTCCCTACGGACCACTGCAGAAGAGAGTGGCCAAGAGCCCTTCAAAGTAGCGTTTGTCCCCCATGTGGAGAGTGTTTATGAACTGACACATTCTCTCTCTAGCTCAGGAAATAGCCGCCTCATCAGAACACAATTGAACACGACCTTGGGCCCAGCTGTGGCAGGCAGAGGTTAACTTCCTTTCCTGCTTAGGGCAGGACCCAGTTCCAATTGTCTCGCTTTGCCTCATTAAATTTTCTGCACAATGTAGCAAGTGCCTTATCTTGGGCAGCGAGGCAAAAGCTTCCCTTGTTCCTCTTTGTGGTTTGAAGTGGAAGTTTGATAAAGGGCACATTTTGCTTTTAAAAAAACAGCCTTAATTGTGTGGAGAAAGTACTTTTTCTACTGGTGGCTGCTATTCCCATAAAAATTTATATTCACCTGTGAAGACCTCCCATGTGACCTGGCAGGGAGGAAAGATAAAGCAGCCATGTTAAAGGGGCTCAGGTGAACAACTTAGGACCTAAAAGAAAGTAGGCCAGTGGGTCGAAATAAAATCCAGCCACAGGTGAACAAAAGATGTAAGAAACAGGAGATAATCTGATGCCAGCACTGTCCCTGGGCCCTCTCCCCCTCAGCGTTTCCATGGCCAATGGTACTCCATGCTCGCCTGGTTAAAACAGCTCTGTAAAGGGAAACGAGGTGGGCTGGTATATATGCTTACTTAGATATTCATTTATTTTAGAATGACTTTCTTGCTTCTTGCAGGAATGATACATGTTCCTTTTTTTTTTTATTAAGAAACTCAGAAAAATCTGAAGAGGAAAATGAAACTCGAAATCCCACCACCTGTCAAGCCTCTGTCACTAAGTTAGGCGACTGTCATGCAGTGACCTTTTTATGCACACATACGTCGAGGAAGATGGATAGATTTGGCGGTAGAAATAATATTAACAGGAGTCCACCACACACCATCTTTCATAAGGACGATTCCATTATTTAAACTTAACAGAAGAAAAAAACTGGAATGAAACAGAATCTGCTTGCTTTCTGAAATAATGCAGGTTTTTAGCCTGGCACGATTCTGAGGGCAGGGTGAACGTCCAAGGCCAGCTGAGGTAACAGACATCAGAAAGGCAGATAACACAGGGAAATAAAGCCCCAAACCCTAAGTGATTTGAGAATGTTTTCCTTGGCACTCTGCAGAGATGCCTTGCGTTGAGATAAGAGAAGCAAGCTCCTCTGGACTCTTGCTAGGAGCCCAGGGCCCAGGCTCCCACAGTGGGGCTGGCTCACCCGGTATCTTGACAGATTATCCGACCTCTTAAGAAGGGAACATCCACCTAGCACCGGGTAATTCCAGACGACCACAGTGCAGGTGGAAAGAAGGGTGTTAATCACCTAATGCGTGGACAGGAGAAAAGTGGGAAACAGTTTGAAAGCCCAGAATTCGTGTCAGGGGTCTCCCAGGATAGGCCGAGAGAGGTCTGAGCCGTTCGGATCAACGAAGACAAAGAGGGAAGGAGAGGAGAGGAGAAAAAGGTGTCTTACAGCCTTGACACTGAGGACCAAAGCCTTACCCCGACCCCATCCCTCACCCTCTGCCACTAAGGCCACGTAATCATACACACAGCCAAGCAGTTTAACTTCCAGGAGACGGTGGGAAATGCTTTCAAAGTAACCAGGACCTACCGCTTACGTAACGGTCCGATAAAGCCTTAAGCTCTGGGCAGGAAGAGCCCAGGGCCCTCCGAACAGCCAAGCACGTCTTTCGTCCTGCAGACATGCCGTCTCTGTCTACAGCACTGGGGGAAGGACGGTGGAGCCGCAGAAGGAAGGCTCCAGGCAAAGTCACACCTTGAATCAGAGAAGGCAGCTGTGAAAACAGCGGGCTCCAGCCCTGACAGAATCCAACCGAGGGCTGTGGGGCCTGCCTCCTCTGTGACCCAGGGAGGACTCCCACAGACGTCAGCTGCCTGTCTGCATGCAGGTGTAACGTGTGGTCCGTTCCCTTCAGACACAACGAACGATTCCAACACACGGTAGGGGCCACGTGGCCTATCACTCCCGGTTAGCACATTAACCGGGGTTATGGGCTAAACTGTATCCCCAAAAATCTCTATGTTGAGGTCCTAACCCCCGGGACCTCAGAATGTGACTATATTTGGAGATAAGGTCGTCAAAGAAGCAGTTAAGGCAAACGAAGTCTTGAGGGTCGGCCCTAATCCAGGATGACCCCGTCCTTCTAAGAAGAAGAGATTAGGACACGGCGGGTATGGAGCAAGACCACGTGGGGACACACGGAGAAAATGACCATCTGCAGGCCAAGGAGAGAGACCTCGGCATGAAACCAGCCCTGCTGACCCCTTGATCTTGGACATCTAGCTTCCAGAATGGGTCAGTTCTTTAAGCCCCCCAGTGCGTGGGACTTAGTAACGGCATCCGGAACAGACGGACACCCACACAGTTTGCTTGTTATCTTAGCAGAGGTGAGGTCCACCCAGAACGAACCGTGTCCAAGCAGAACCACCGTCACATCTGATGGGTGATACCGGTTATAAAATATTTCAAATATTTTTAACATCCGCCCCTCTTCGCACTTGTTAGTCCTATCCTAGTGGCCAACCCTTGGATGGTAAGACAATCGGCCTTCGGCTACAGAAATCAGCAAGAGCATGTCTGCTTTCTGGCCCCCTCGTCTTGCCTTCCCTTCCGGGGCTACGCAGAGCTCAGTGCTCTGTGGGCTCTGAGCACCACCCCCTCCTTCCTTCGAAGCATGGAAGTCGTGACCACTGCCTACAGCGAAGGGATGAAGGGGGCTCCTCTGAGCACGGCCCTCATCGGAGAGGCTCTCTGGGATCTTGTCTGCTTCGGACGGCGTGCGTGTCTGAGGACCAGGGCAGGGCTGCTATGACAGCATCCTCGCTGCGTGCTTGGCACCGTTCAGTCCTCCAAGTGGGATCACAAGAAACCCAGAGAAATCTGACCTGCAAAAAAAGTTGTACCAGAGCATCCAGTAGACCCACCCCCTTGGCTCTGTCACTGAGTTCGCCTTTGCCTACCTGTCCCCCTGGAGTGTCTGCACCCAATGCTAATGGGACATTCTCTTCGGGAAGGTCGCTGGCTGGACCACTTGGAATATTTGCCCACGGTGCGCCCCGACCCTTTCTCGCCCTCTTGGGTAGCAGGAGGCAGAACAGAAGTGACCTATCAGTCTTAAAAATCTGCCTGGGGACGGGCACCAGGGGCTAAGGTCCCCCACTTGCTAGGGGCTCTTTCGCCTGTCACCAGCCTCCACACTCTCCCCTGCCGCCAAGGGACGTGAACGCAGCCACGGTCGACAGGCGCGACAAGCAATAAGTATGCACTCCCCGTCCAGAATAATCGAAAGAAGAGGGCTGATCCAAGAATAACCGATAAAATCCTTTCTAATGGAAGGTAACTACCCCTGTGGCATTCAGTTCCGGAAGGGCAGGGAGCTCCCAGATGGCTCTAATTTAGCTCTTTACTCTCCTCATCCAAGGTAAGCCAAGGGTGAGGCAAGCTGAAAAGAATGTCTGAGCATTCTTTGGCCAAAAGGGGAAAAAACCCAAACCACCGCTCCTCCTCCCATCACCACTGCCACTCTGAAGCATGTGGTTGCCTCTTTCCTCCACAGCCGCACCAGCTCCCACCCCCTGGCTCATCGGCCAGCCTGTGCTCCCTCTCAAACGAGCATGGGTGCAAATCGGCCCCCGGCAAGGCAGAAACAACCTCGCAGATCAGACCCTAAAGCTCCGCCAAGCACACCAGCTTCAGTCTCTGAGCTCAGTTTGGTTCTGTCTTCTGAACAGATTACTGAGAACAGCAGCTACCTCAGGAATGACACAGCACAAAAATACCCCATATAAAGAGGCCAATACAAAATGCCCAAGACGGCCAAGTCCCTGACAAGTCTCCCAAAAGTCGGGTTTCTGGAGTCTACGGATGATGCTTTCATCTCCTTTACAGATCAGGGCTGTAAAATGCAAGTTTTACCCACCTATCGAAGGCTGTCACTTACGAGCACACTGCTCCGTCCCCTTGCCAGGCTAAGGGGCATTACACCACTTTCTAAGCACCCAATAACACGCCAAGTGCTCCGGGGAAATGGGAGAAAAACCGAGCATGGGCCCTCTTCCTTACCATCTTGCCATCTGGACAGAAGAAAAGATGTGTATATTTGGAAATGACTCGAGATGGCAGTACGGTCCCATTGGATGGAGTGCCAGGTAGTGTGACGCAGGTCTGTGAGTGCGAGAAGAATCCGGAGAGGACCAGAGGCAGTCAGCCCCACTGCACACCCAACCAACTGAACAAAACTGACTTAAGAGGCCCAGAGCTGAGCTGTTTGTCTTAAACAGAAAGGGTGACGCGTTGGGGAGCTCAGGGTGATCGTAGCGGACTCCGGGGGGAGGGGGAAACGCTGCCTTAGCACGGAGCTGAAGAAAGCATGTCTGAGAGTCGCTTGGCTAGGGTTCAATTCCTGATACCCCACTTGCTGCGTGTGCAGCCCCGGGCCCCTCACATGATGTCTCTGTGCCTCTGTAAGCTGGAGACCAACAAAGAGTGCTGACGTCATTGAGCTGCTGTGGGAAGCGGTTCAGCACAGCGCAGAGTAATACGCCTGAACTTCTAATGGGGTCAGCAGCACGAAGCAGGATATTCAGTCTAAGTCAAACGACACACTATGTAGCGGAACGTAATCTACTTTTTTTCATTTTTTATATTTTTTAATTAATGATTTAATTATTTTTAGGGGGTGGGAGGGGCAGAGGGAGAGAGAGAATCTCAAGCAGGCTCCACGCCCAACACGGAGCCCGACGCTGAGCTCTCCTGACCCCGAGATCATGACCTGAGCCAAAATCAAGAGTTGGACATTGAACCGATGGAGCCACCCAGGTGCCCCCAGTACGTAACTGCAAACAAGATTTTCTTGGGTGTGGGTTGGGGAGGCCCTGGGTTCCGGGGAATATGGCATCCGTCAGAAGAGCCTGTAACTCAAAGTCAGGGCCGTTGGAACCCCAGCGAATGTGGCCGCCAGACACAGAACTGGCCTGCTGTTCCTGCTGGTGTCCCTGCCGCGGAGCCCAAGCAGGGAGAAGAAGTCCGCACTGAAGAGAAAGCGTGTCAGGGATGATGTCCCAGAACACCCAGTGGCAAGGAACAAGCTGGCTCTCTGCTGGCAGGACTCCCTCCTCACCCCGCACGGCTGACATTCAGATCGTTCCCCAGCACGGATGGCCTTTTTGGTGAGAACACTTAAAATATTCCTCAGAAGCTAGATCCAAACAAGCAGCTCTTCTCGGCTCCTGCTAACGTTGGTCCCCTCCCCATCTCTCACCCTTTCCAGAACTTGAACATACCGGTCTCCTCCTGAGACAGTTCTAGAACATGCTTGACCATGAACAACGTGGATGGCCTCTTTTTGCCAGCCAGTTTGCCCTGCCCTTCCACCGGCCGAGCCCCTTCAACACTGACATCCCGTCTGAGGGAGTAGGAGGAAGGGCCCGTCCTTCGGAATATGGACACGGTATCGCTGAGTCACCCCACCTCTTCCATCCACCTGGCCTTGGCTGCTCAAGCTCCGAGCACAAAACAAGGTTCTCAGGAAGTGGATGCTGCTGGGCAGGTAGCTGCAGATCTCAGACGCCTTCCCACCCCTCCTCTTTCCTCAAGGTGAGGCGTCTGTCCAGGTCTTCGATCCAAAGGGGGCTTGGCTTAACTTCCACACGGCACCACGGAACAGACCAGACCCTCTGTGGCTCTGGCTTCCATAGTGGGCAAGCTGACCTACTGGACGGCTCATGTCCTCATCAGATGGGTACCTGCTTTGGGCTATGGAAATGGCTTAAATGAGACGAAGAACACAAAGCACATAGTTTAGAGTTTGGCACCTGACGGCCATTCACCTAACTAATCATTAGCATCATTATCATGAGGTTATAATGATTAGCGTCCAGTTTCCCATTCATTCACTCAACAAACACTGACCATGTTTTTTTAGCATCAACCATGCGCCAGGCACACAGTGGTAAAAGACAGACGTGGTCCTCAGCCCGTGTGGAATTTAGGGTCTACTGGGAGAGACAGCCAACAAATAAGCAAACGAAGAGAAAACCATCATTTCAGGTTGTGGGAGTGCTATGAAGGAAAGGGAATTTGTGACAGAGAATAAAAACAAGAGGGAGCTTACTTTGGATAGAGTGGGCAGGGAAGGCTTCTCTGCAGTGACATTTAAGCCCAAACCTTAAGGATGAGAAAAAGCTAGCCACGTGGAGAGAAGAGGCGGGAGGAACAGCATGCATAAAGGGCCTGGGGTCGAAAGAAGCTTGATGGGCCTGAGAAATGAAGGAAGTCGGCAGGGCTGGTGCGCCATCACGAAAGGGACTGTGTCACTGGATGAGGGGGGAGAGTGGGACTGGGCTGTAAGGCCATGGAAGGGAGTTTGATTTTTATCCTAAGGCAAGTCTCAGGATGGTCTTAGTCAAGAAATGGTACCTCATAGGGATGCATCATGCTTGCTCCAATTACTCACAATGAACATTTTGTATCTATGCTTTATTGAGCACTCCCCACACGGCAGGCGCTGCACTAAGAATTTTACCTGCATTATCCAGGCATGGCTACCAGCGATGGGGGCCAGGATGATGGCAGTGGAGACAGACAGAAGTGGACAAATTCGAGAAGTACATGATGATAGAATGAATGGGGCCCAGGGAAGACATCAGCATGGGTCAATGCCATTGGCTTCTCAAACTGTCCCAACACCCTCGTCATCATCCCCGGTCACGATCATCGTTCACCCAAAGGACAAGATTAAACCAACTAGTCGACTTCCCTACAAAGCCCCTACTAGACACACCTGCACTTTGAAAGACACTGTGTTCCGTAACAAGCACACGCAAGCTTAGTCTGGGCCCTAGAGTACTCTAGTAATCCATGCTTGGGTACTCTGCTTTTACCAACTTCCAAGGGCTGAGTCTAGAAACAGCTTCCAAAAGAAGCGAACGATTGCTGAATGGCCCCATTGATTTCAGTCAGCTCCAAGAACAAAAGCAGAGAAGTAGTCTAAGACGCCAAGTACCAGTGTTGTTGACTGATGCAGGGCTGCCGCGAGGACAGGCGGCATCACCTAGCGCGGAGGGGTTTCTAACTGCGTCACACGGTCGGTCACACAAAGGCCCAGAACAATGTCAGGCTCGAAGCAGCAACCAAGCCCTGAGCCTGGGGACAGCGTCTCATAAACACAGCAGGGAAAGAATTGCTGGAATACGGGTTCTTTCAACCACAGCATGAATAATGCTATCAGCTGCCACATCACCACCAAAACAATAAGGCAGGCCTGCCCTGGGAACCTGCTGGAAAACCATTCTGTTGAAAGAGCTCGATCCACCCCTCGGCGTAGAGCACACACTCGAGGGTTAGTAAGAGTGTGCTCCGGAAAGCTCCAGAAAACGTGGACCGCTTTCATCAATGTAAGGATGAATTTCACAGCGGGTGGCAAAGCACATTGAGGAAATGGAAACAAAGTAAGAGGGAAAAGGGACTTTCTAAAGGTGCCTTGAGTCTCCCATCTCCCCCCTGCCTGGAAGAACACGTTAACTTGTAGGGAAGAAGAAAGGTTTCGGGCTTACCTGACCTGGCGTCAGCCCCAGACCTGGCTCCGGCCTGTCATTTTTGGAAGCCAGTCATTCACTGACTCAGTAAAACCTTACCCCAAAGCCACTGCAGGGGACAGGCAAGGCAATAAATTGTAACAAAATAGAGAATGGACCCCCCCCCCCAAGAAAAGAATGCCAGAACTGGCAGGAATAGCCACATCGTGGGTGGGTAACTGTGCCCCCTCTTATTCATGACTGTCCCGAGATGCAGAAATCCAACCAAGACACAGTCTGGTTGATGCATGGCTGATGAAACCAGGACCTTCTGCAGAGTATGAAGTTGTGAGGGGTGATTCTCTGGCCATGGAAGAAGTTTATTTTCTTATCCCACCCTTGTTGCTGGCTCATCTTTGACACAAGTCATGAAGCCTCTGATACCGAAAATTCGGAAAGCGGATGGCACACAGCAGATTTCCCTAAATTCGGACGGGGCCACCACGTGCGGGAATCCCTCTCCGGAAACCCGGAAGGTGGGCTTCATCGGTCCTCTCTGCTCTGTATTTCTTATTCTCGTCTTACTCTGAAGTGTAAGATGTGAAAGCTGAAAGGCATCTTAGAAGTTGAGCTTAAGCAGCCGTCCCAGGGAGATGAATGTTCCCAGGCACGCATCTGGCACAGGAGGAACGAAAACCAAGGTCCCCTCAGCCCTGGTGGAGCGAGAGCCTTCCTGTTACACTGGGACACGTTTCTTAGCCCCTTCTGCTAACAGTATCCATAACACAAAGGCCCAGAAGGAAGTCAGACAGGCTTGGAAGCGGACAGATGTTCAGAATGCAGCCTAGCGATTGTCTGTTCCGTGTTTCCTGCTTGGCCTGGGTGGCTGGGGAGCTACAGCAGGTGGTTCCTGGTTTTGTGGGTTTTTTCCCCCTCGAGTTCCCACCCAGCAGAAGGCTTGGCACGGAGGAAAAGGAGCAGATGGCTCTTGTTCAAGGCCAGGCTGCCGTGTTGGACTTCTCCGGCATTTCCCGTAGAAAGAAAGAGTTGTGCCAGTTCGAGGGGTGAGAGAGTGTCTTTTCAAAGGAGATGGATGTGATTGGAATCTGGAGATCAAGATTCCAGAAAAGGAAACGGACTATTTCAAGGCTCTTCCTTTTCCATGTAGGAGGGAAGGGTGCCAGAGAGCTGCCTGGGACTCCACTGGCCAGAGCTCTACTCCCAAGGGACGGAGTGAAGGCAAATGACACCTGACCTCCCGACAGGGTGTGATACTAAATGGGCCACTCCTGGATCTCCACAGCGACCACCATCCTCTCCCACCCAGACTCTGTAGGTAGCTGCTGATCGCCTCGCCTCACCCCTACTGATGGGCTAAACCAGAGCTGGAGCCAGGCTCTTAAAACAGGACATCAGATCACACCGCCCTCCTGCTAGCCGTCCTCCTTGTGGTGCACTTAACAGAGAACCCCAAGTCCTCACTGTGGTGCACTGAGCTTCCTTGATCGGCCCTACTCCTCCTGCACAGCCCCGCACCACCGCTCCTCTGCCTCCCCCCCCCAACACTATTCCCTCCCGGCGCACTGGCCTCCCCCTTGTTGGGGAACATGGCAACACGTGCTCACCCCTTCTGGGTTTGCTACTGCATCCACCTGGAACATTCCACCTGGGAATGTCCCCCCAAACATTCACCCTGCCTTACTGCCTTCAATTCTCTGCTCAGATGACACATCTTCAGAGAGCCCTGCTCTGACCACCCCAGGAAGCCAGCGCCCCCCCCCCCCCGCCCCCATCATTCTCTGCCCTCTCCCCCTCTGCTTTCCACAGGGCTGCCATCATCACTTCAGTGTTTCTCTTTCCACCAGTGGAAGGTGTGTAAGCACGTAGGCAGCATGTGGCCTGTTTGCTACGCTGTTTCCAGTGACAATGGCTGGGACAGAGAAGGCATTCAATACATACTTGTTGGCTTGCATGGACCTGAACCCATCCATGCCTTTAAACCTGGCGTGGAAGAAGAAAACTTAATTTCCACTGGAAAACCCAAGGCCAGTGGGCCCCCTGATGTCTCAATATACACAAGCTTATTTCCAAATATATATACTCTCATTTGTCCACATAGCCTTGTTTTTTTGTTTGTTTTTGTTTTTTTGTCTTAGTGAGGTCTATGCCCAATGTGGGGCTCAGACTCACTACCTGGGTCAAGAGCTGCGTGCTCTACCCACTGAGCCAGCCAGGCTCCCCCACAGAGCCCTGTTTTTAAAAGGTGACAACGAAGCCTCAGGTCACACCACATGGAGCCAGGCAGGGAGACCAAGGGAGAGGGCTCGGCAGAGGACTCCCCAGAGGGAGAGGGCCTCCTCCCGCTCAGAGCCCAAGTGTGGCCCTAACTCTCCCGGGAAGACCCCCTCCCATCTCCTTCTGAGGGACAGCTAACTCAAGAGTGGAATGCTAAGGAAGTTAAGAGTGGAAGAGAAACGCAGAGCAAGGATTAAAAATTCATGCACCTGGGGCGCCTGGGTGGCACAGCGGTTAAGCGTCTGCCTTCGGCTCAGGGCGTGATCCCAGAGTTATGGGATCGAGCCCCACATCAGGCTCCTCTGCTATGAGCCTGCTTCTTCCTCTCCCACTCCCCCTGCTTGTGTTCCCTCTCTCGCTGGCTGTCTCTATCTCTGTCGAATAAATAAACAAAATCTTTAAAAAAAAAAAAAAAAAAATTCATGCACCAAGCCGGCCCCCAGAGCCCTCCTGAAAACATCCCAAGTCCATGGGAATAAATGCAGAGTTCTGCCTTTCCAACTTCACATCATATGGAGACCCAGGAAAAGAGCCGCTATCTTTTCTTCTAAGTCTTAAAAAAAATTATTATAAAAAAAGAAAAAAGAGAAAGAAAAAGGAAAAAAAGATTTTATTTGAGAGAGAGAGAGAGCGCGCATGCATAAGTTGGGGCAGAGGCAGAGGGTCAAGGAGACGACTCGCTGAGCGCAGAGCCTGATGCAAGGATTTCATCCCAGGACCCTGAGATCATGACCTGAGCTGAAGGCAAGATGCTTAACTGATGGAGCCATGCAGGCACCCCTCTTCTAAGTCTTTAGAATAAATGTGGCTAGGCAATCACCTTAACTGTCTACACTTCTAGGTATGCAACAGGCTGATGCCTCCATGTCACCAGAGGACTGATATTCCAGAGTCTTCAGGAGGCAGGAGGCACAGGCGCGCTCCCCCTCCATGTGGGAGTCGAACACGGCACTGAGGCGATGCTGCCGCATGTTCCAAGTGTGTTTTTTTAATTCCAGGCCCAGTCATTGTGCTTAGAGAAATCCACTCCAAACAGGATGTCATAAATCAGGCAAAAAGTTATATGCTAAGATATTCATCTAAGCACATTTATAATAGAAAAAAAGCTGGAAACAACCTAAATATCTAAAAATAAGAATGACTACATGTGTACAATTCTTAGCCCCATGCCTGGCACACAGTGCGAGTTCAACAAGGGGTAGAGATACTGTGTTTATGGTGCATAATTAAAGAAGGTGTGGTATGCTCTGTGATGGGTACTTCCTTATTAGGCTTTCCCCACTGGTGTGGCCACCTGCATACCAAAATCTGAGTGAAAGAAAATACGTGAACAATCACCTTTCTGCGGGAGACTGTATGTCCTCCCCATTCATCTTTCTCTACCACCCCAACCCCTGTATTTGACGAGTACACAAAAGGCATATGCCACCCCCAGGACCTGTTTTCTCCACCCCAGCTGCTGCTTTAGTAGTCTTCGTTAGCCTTCCCTCTGGGAGGCAGAGGAAAAAAACCTCCTCCTATAATCCAATCAGCAATTCTAGCATCTCCTGTGTTTCGGGCCTTGGCTAGGGCAGGGGCACCACACAGAGGATCAGGCCGGAAGCCCCTCCTGTCTAAGGACGGTCTCTAGGAGAGTGCAGAACGGCTTGCTGGGCAAGCGTAGCCCTCCTCCAGGGGTGTCAGTCAAACCGTGGTGGACACAGATCAACGGCTGGTTTCTTCCTCCGGGAAGCACCAAAGGGCAAAATCTGAATTTACGAGCTATATAGTTCCTTGGGGGAGAAATACATCCAAGGACTGAATACGAGGGATTGGTTGGGGCCCTTCCCCTTTCTCACTGCTAGGCACACGTCCAGGCACATACACACGCACACACACAGACCTCCTCACACCCGCAGACATGCCAACCACACACGCACACAAATACGCAAATACACCAGGCACAAATACACATGCGCACACAGACACACCTGATCTCCCTCCCTTTTGGCTAATGATGCCCTCCTCCGATTAAGGCTGCCGTTCAACCCTAGCGACAACAAAAAGAACCAGAAGTTTTATGGTTTGTGATGCTGGGAAAACCCCAAGTGGTACCATGGGCCCATGGAACACATCCTGCCCAGCTAGATT
Organism: Ursus arctos; assembly: GCF_023065955.2. Lineage (NCBI taxonomy): Eukaryota > Metazoa > Chordata > Mammalia > Carnivora > Ursidae > Ursus > Ursus arctos. The sequence goes on from NW_026622997.1 coordinate 17,310,091, forward strand.
CTCAGGAGAGGGTAAGATCGCAGGTATCAGAAGAAAGGGGTGACCGGAAGAGACTGGAGAGACCGCCCACCCCGCGGGCCAGGACTCTGAGGTTTGCCACGTGGTGCTGGGTGCCCCCGAAATGCTGCTGCACACAGGCTTCCCTCCCCAGTAAACCCCTACCTTCTTCCTCCCACTTCCCCTTAATCATGATTTCTTCTTTCGCGATAACGCCCCCACAGGACAGGTGCAGACGCTTCTCGAAAAGCAAAGACGCTTATGGGTCTACACTTTGACCCTCTGCAAGCAAGTCACTCGCTGTCCCAGGTACATGAGAAGAAGGGAAAGAAAGAAAGGGAGAGGAAACCCATGTTCCTCTTGACTCAGATCATTTTTTCATTTTAGTAGGAAGCATGTGTTCACTCAGATACCGGTGGGCTGGTTCCTTTGCGTAAACAAAAAGCTTTCCTGAAAGCCGCAGGGAACCGGAGGGCAGGGATTCTACACAGGAATTTTTCTCTTCGTGAAAAGCAGGAGGCTTTCTGGAGAATGCCTTACTCTGGTTCGACCATTCTGGAAAGCCAGCTAGCAGAGCAGACTGTGAGTATGTATGCCTAGAGATTTCACCCAACGAAGTGTTTGATTTTGTTTTTATTTTATTTTTCCAAGGACGTAGTTTAAATCCACCCTGCCTTAATTGGCTTTTTCTTCTACTTCTAATGTCGTTTGAAATATAGATTTTCCAGGATGGGGCACATGTGTGGGAATGAACGTGGCGCCCACGAAGCGTGGCACGCCACAGGGCGCCTCAATACCCCTTTGCAGATAGCTGGCTTACTCAAGGCTTTCTTGAAAACCAACCAGGTGGATGCCTTTGGAAGTCTGTTTCACTTCCAGAAGAAAGTAATGGAATGAAACGCCGGATAGCATTACATTCGAGACTAAATCTAAAGTGCCCAGCATCGTACCAGGCAGATAAAAAGTGACCAAGGTACCAGACCCCCTCACTCCAGCGTTCGATTGAGACCAGGTTCCTCTGAATGCTGAAATTCATAGGCAGTTACACGGACACAGACACTCCTGAGAAACACGAAGGGTCCATTTACTGAGCACCTAGGCTCGCCGCCCTCTGTAGCTGTCGTGTGTCACCCTGGGAATACGGTGAAGCCCACTTTACCATGTAGGGGGCAGTGCTGAAGGTACCCAGGTTATGAGGCCAAGGTTATTCAGTAAGTAGCTCGATAAACGACCTCCCACATCACTAGCTGAGCTTCTTCACACGCAAAGAGAACTCACGACATACAGATGTCGTAGTCCTGCTCCCTGGGATGCTGAATGAATTCGCTGCTGGTATTTTGCAGGCACTAAGGAAGGTGAGCCGAGGAATGACTGCCCTGGGGACCCAGAAGCAGAGGTCAAGGTGGATTGGTGAGGCAGGCCTCCAAGGCAAGGGACAACTCAGTACCCTGCAAGCAGGATGGGGACTGGGAACTAACCACCAGAGGACAGAGAGCTTTGAGAATGAATGGCTCACTGCGGAGAGAACATGGCCGTAGTACCAGAAGGTTGGGGTTCGAGTCTCAGCTCTTTCTCTTATTTCCTGTGTCTTAGGGCACGTTATTTAACGCCTCTGGGCCTCAGTTTTCTCCCCCGCAAGGCAGGAATATGACAGTATTTCTTACACGGTTGTTGTGATGAGCAAGACTATGGGAAAGCATTTTCAGAAAACACAGGAAGTTGGAAATGGCCTCGATGTGGTGTTGTGGGAACCCACAGAACAAACTCAAGGTAACAGAGGCTCACAACACACTGAGTTTTTCCAGTCTGACTCAATCATCTTGAAATTACATTTTCAAGGTCATGCAGAGTCTGTCCAGAACCCAGGGCCACGTGTCTGGTATACCAATCAAGCCTCCGTAGGGAGAACGGGTGTGCAGGAGGGCTTGCCTTCCTTTTGTAACTGCAAAAATCCAAACTGACACAAAGGACAGGCTCAGGGGAGGTAACAGATGTGAGCGAACTGTGAAGAGTTAAAAACAGGATTTTTAAAAGTACTGCTGGTAGCAAACCTCTCTGATGCTTTTGGGACACTCAAGTTACGTCAGGCTGACATACCACGTTTCACAAATGCCACTGCTGCATCTGTTCGTAGAGGAGCGTTTATGCCACCGTCTGCTACTCCTGGAGCTCCCTTTGGTCTGTGCACATCTGGGATGCTGGGCCTCAGGGGTGGGGGGCCTGCTGGGCACCTCTCCATCGCTAGCAGGCCCCAGGACACCAGACTGAGCCTCGTGACCCTGAGGCCCCCAAGCCTGGGAAGAGACGGCTACACATGGAGGGCAACTCTGCCAAAAGAGAAAAATGACCGGTCCCTGAGAGCAAGCTGCTGACTGTGACCTTTTCTAACGGCTCGGAGCCGGACAGAGCACGGAGGCCTGACAGCGGGCCAAGCCTCCCCAGCGCAGTCAACGTTCAAGGACAGGCAGGCCTGGGAGCCCCGAGTGACTTGTGGATGGAAAAGTCCAGGTGGGAACTAGTTACTTACTTTTTCCTATCAACCCGTCTTTGAGTGCCGCCCTCTCTTTTCTTCTTGGCATTAGAAAAGACGAGGAAAGGGGCGCCTGGGTGGCACAGCGGTTAAGCGTCTGCCTTCGGCTCAGGGCATGATCCCGGCGTTCTGGGATCGAGCCCCACATCAGGCTCCTCCGCTATGAGACTGCTTCTTCCTCTCCCGCTCCCCCTGCTTGTGTTCCCTCTCTCGCTGGCTGTCTCTCTCTCTGTCAAATAAATAAATAAAATCTTTAAAAAAAAAAAAAAAAGAAAAGACAAGGAAAGTCAGCCCACGTGCAGCGTCTGGAGAAGCCTGGGTCCCTTCTCGGCTCCCAGCCTCCCGCTCGACTTCCCTTGCTCTGGTCCCAGCACCTCTTCTGGCAAAACGTGAGCCTTGCTCCGGCTCAATCCGGGGTCACACCAGTCACCAGGGGCTGGGGAGGAAGTGGGGAGGTTGTGTGTGCAGAGATGGGAGGGGGTGCCTCCCAAAGCCCGGCCACCGGCCCTGGAAACACAAACGTGACGTTTTCATTTTCCTGTCACCTTCTCACGTCGGGCACCCCGGGCAACTGGGCCAGCTTGTCATTTCCACCTGCTCGCCCACCCAGCACAGGAAAGACTGCCTCGACAAAAACAACAAAGGTTTCAAGCATTCACATCGTGAAGCTGAGGTTTCTCCGGCATTTCTCCAACTAAAGCACAGAGAACTTTCTCTGAGGGAGTCCCCCAGCCCAGGGGTAATGGAGGTTATCTGCCCCTCTGCACTGCACCTCCACGCTTCCTGTCCACGGACTTCCAACAGGAGCAGAAGACTCTGATTATTCAGTCGCTCTAATAATAAGGTCTGCTGGGGACTGTATGATGTACGGCTTCCTGCCTTTCTCTTTGGCCTGGTTAAAAAGTACCATGTTGGGCATCTATTTTCTTGACCACCCAAGAAGTGGGAATTAATATCTTAATAACACCAAAGTCCCTGAACGTGCGAGGCTAACCTGCTAGAAAGCCACGCAAGACCCCAAGAATGGGAGCTCCGGCAGGGTTCTACAAAAATGCACTCCCAGTGGGGTGCCTGGGTGGCTCAGTCGTTAAGCGTCTGCCTTCGGCTCAGGGCATGATCCCAGGGTCCTGGGATCGAGCCCCACATCGGGTTCCTCCGCTGGGAGCCTGCTTCTCCCTCTCCCACTCCCCCTGCTTGTATTCCCTCTCTCGCTGGCTGTCTCTCTCTGTGTCAAATGAATAAATAAAATCTTAAAAAAAAATGCACTCCTGGGAGAAATCAAGGTGGGTGGGGATCCGAGAGTTCATGATAGAGAGAGAACCAGGGGCATCTAGCTGGCCTCAGCTCCCTGCCAGGAAGTGATACAGTGGGTCACAGGGAAGAGCGTGTCCCCTGTGTGGCAGGTGTCGGCACCATCAAAGGCCTGTGTGGCCCCAACATGGGAGGGTGGCTGCCCTCAGGAGTTGGTCCCTTTGCATACCATCAACCAAGACATTCTGCCAACTTGTTGCTGCTTCGAGAACTGCCAGCTTGCCTATTTAACACAAAGGAAGCAGCGTTCAGAAACCGGGAGCTCCTTGGAGCCCTGAGGGTCCTGCTGGCCAAGAACTAGGAATCTCTCAAGTACTGCTGCTGTAAAAACCTTCACCAGAAAGTTAGTCAGGTGATGCCCGGGGCTTCTGGGCACCGCTCAGACACGAGGGTTCTTAGAAACAGCTCTTTGCCTAGGGCTGGCTGGAAGAACCAAACCTGACAACACCACAGTGTGTCAGGAAATCGACTGGGTGGGTGAGCAAAGCTCTTTCTTAAAAGAATATAACAGAAAATAGAACGTATTGCATGAAATAAGGGAAGTATCATCTTGCAATACTTGTTTTATACGTTCACATATTTATACATTATATAATATGTATTATGTGTGTGTATGCCTATGTTATACACACCCACACAGATCCATGGAAACACTGGTTTGGCAAACTGTATTTTTCAAATGCGATCACAGGACTTCTAGTCTCATGGATACTCCTAGAACCTGGCCACTTCTTGATGAAGAGTTAGAATCTATGGCCCTCCCCTTGAACTTAGGTGGGCCTTCGTAAGTAGTGCAATGAAAGAAAACATGGTGATGGGTAGTAAGGAGGGCACGTATTGCATGGTGCACTGGGTGTTATACCCAAGTAATGAATCATGGAACTTCACATCAAAAACTAGGGATGTACTGTATGGTGACTAACATAATATAATAAAAAACATTAATAAAAAAAAACATGCAGAATGACACCTTGTGACTTCCAAGGATCAGTACTAAAAGGTGATGTGGCTTCCAGAGGACTCCCGCTGTCTCTCGGGACGCTCTCTTACACAATCCAGCCACCGTGCTGTGAGGAACACCAAGCCGCACTCCGCCGTCTCTGCCAACAGTCCCAGCTGAGGTCCCAGCGAAGAGCCGGTGTCAACCACCAGACAAGTGAGGGAGGGAGCCTTCAGGCGATCTCAGCCTCTCGCCCTCGTTAGAGCCACCATGATGAGGCAGCGAGGAGCAGCGATGAATTGTTCCCCCCAAGCCTGCCCAAATTACAGATTTAAGAGCTCAATATATGACTGGTGTTGGTCCAGGCCACTAAGTTTCAGGACAATTCATTATACAGCAAGAGGGAAGCAGCATCAGTGGGTTGCAATATAAAACGGATGCTCTCTCTTCACTATGGGTCATGTTAAAAAAAGTTTGGGAAACGCTGGACTAGACCATCTGTACGAGCAAAACTTAAGTGTATCCACTCATTTTTCTCATCATCTATTCACTTATTGACTCTATAAATGTTGACTGTGGCTGGGCGCATGACGTACAGTTCACTCAGTTTCCCAGCATCGCTGAAGGAGCCTACCTCAAAACTCAAAGCTGCGCAGTAACAACTGACGTTTGGAGCCTGTGTGCTTCCCATGGTGTGTGCTTCCCATGGCACATTTCATGGGAAAAGCAATTGTCTCCGCCCTTGACATTCGCAAGCCCTGAAATGAAGGTCATGTTCCTCTAGCAGCATCCTTGCTCTACTCTCTCAAGGGGCTTCTCACTGGTGCCTCAGCCCCAGCCTGTCCCTCTGCACACCAGGCGGCTTCTGAAACCCCCCTGAGCAGCCAGATGTCGAAAGAAGAGGCTGCAGGTGCTGCAGGTGCCACTACACGCGTCGGTCAAGGAACAGAAGGCAGCCAGTGCCACACAACCAGCGACTGACCAGATCTCGTCCTGGCTAAATGACGTTCCGAACAGAGAAGACTCTTAGGAAGACAACAGAGGAGGGAGACACAGTGCAACTCCTATTTCTGGCTCTGCTCTAACACTTCTGCCAAAGTGAAACTTGAGGGAAGTTTCCCCATCCGGTCCCTCCACCTGTCCCGGCCAGGGCAGGCTGCTATAGCAAGACACCACGGACTGAGGGGCTGAAGCAACAGACATTTATTCTCACAGTTCTGGAGGCTGGGAGTCTGAGATCACCTCTTCCTGGTTTGCAGACGGCCAGCTGCTCCTCTACCCTCACATGCGGGAGAGAGATCAGCTCTCTGGTGGCTCCTCTCAGAAGGGCACTAATCCCATCATGGCGGCCCTACCACCCTCATGACCTCATCTAAACCGAATCATTTCCCCAGGGCGCCAAGGCCAAATATCACAATGGGGGGTTAGGGCTTCAAGGTAAGAATGTGGGGGGACACAACATTCCATCCACAGCACCTTCCTCGTGTCAGGACACCCTTCTACATGGTTTCTCTTGTGGTTCCACACGTCAACGGCCTGTGCGTGCACCCCCAGCCGCGGGGGCTGTTCTGGGAGTGGGCAGCATGCAGGACTGTGCGGCCTCTACCTCCTGCCCATCTTCTCATCTCACACCCTGAGGGGGCAGCCCACTAGCCTGGGTCCTGACAGAAGGCAGAAGACCTTGATGAACAAAGCAGCAGTCTGCACCCAACCCACTTCCTCTCAGCATCTCTGGTCACAAAACACTTCCTGTCAAGTGTCACTGGCCAGATGTGCAAGTGAATTAGAAATATTTATCATTTGCTCACCTAGGCCTGGTCTGTGTGATCAGCATGGGACAAAGCCATGGCCTGCTCATCACAGGGTTTTTCAACAGCAGCAGCCTGAGGGACATTTTGTGGGGGATCATTCTCTGTTGTGGGCCTGAGTGTCCTGTGCCCTGTAGGGTAGTCACAACGGCGTCCCTGGCTTCTACTCACTAGATGCTAGTGGGACCTGCCCAGCTGGGACAACGAAATTAATCTCCAGACACTGCCAAATGTTCCCTGGGGGGCAAAGTCTCCTCCAGTTGAAGACCACTGGGTTGACCCGCAGGGGGGCTTCCAGGGGTGGGGAGGCCCATAGCGGTTTTCCACAGGCTGTCCACTCTTTCTCTCCCCCTCCACCCTTCTCACATCACGTTCTCTCTCTTCGGTGAGTTTCCACTGCCTTTACCCAGCTGCCCGTGGCTTCCTCCCACGCTGCCACAAGGGTGGGCAGAGAACAGACCCCTCCATTAAGGTTTCATGGGTTCCTCTGTCCACACAGCATCGCCTGTTCCAATTCCTAAACGTGTGATCTGCAGGCCATTTGTTCAAAAAAAAACATTTGCAGAGCCTCCTGGAACAGCCTCACCAAGTTCTTAAATACCGATAGAAAGCAAGCAGAGACCTGGGAGGCACCCGGTCCCGGGAGAGCCTGGAAGTCACGGACACGGCGCGGGGCACCGCGGAAACACGTTAGTCCAGTGCCCGACCCTGGGCTCAGGCTTGAGGGAGACGACGAAGGAGCTAACATCCCCCTCCAGACGTGATGTCAGAGCCACATCTTAAAAGCCCAGGAGGAATCAGCTAAGCAGATGGAGCGGGGAAGGCATTCCCTGAGGACAGGGTGAAGGGAAGCACAGTGGGTTCTCAGCAGAGCAGGCTGGAGGCCAGTGCACGGTCAAAGCATCGGAAAAACCCAGCGAGACAAATGTGGCTGGAGAGCCAGAAGCCGAGAGACTCTGCCACATGCTCAGCCAGCAACATGCACTTGAACAGGCCACGTGTGGCCGCAAAGGTTGCCACACAAACTCACACATCCTGAGAGGTACATGTCTCCAGCCCAGCACCCCCAGGGCCACTTCAGAGCTGCTCCTTTCTAGAGCTTTCTCTCTGGGGCATATCCAAGCACAGGCTGTCCTGCTCTTGTGACCTCCCCACCCCCTTCGTCTAAGAGGATGGGGGCCTGGAGTCTCAGGTACGACGGTGATCTCTATTTACCTACTGCGAAGGGGGTGCTAATAAAGAAAAGTCAAGCAACTAGACTCAAACGCAGAGGAACAGAGAACTCTAGAAGAAGGTATCTTTGAGTCATAAAATGATGATTATGGTAGGGGGGCCCTACATCCTCCGCTCTCATCGACAGACACTTACCACGTGAAGCCTTCGCATGGGCCGTTCCCTCCGCCTGCACTACTGCTAGCTCCCCGTCCCTCCACCCTCCCCACTCCCTACTCCTCCTATCCCTGCCGGCAAGACTTCCTTTACTAATGACCTTCTTCAGATCCCTCCTACACGCTCTTGTTTCTCCTTCACCTCTCTAATTGTAATGAAATAATCAACTGTGTTGTCCTCTACTAGACCATAATCTCCAAAAGAACAGAGCCTGTGATAGTCTTGGGTACCACGTCTCCAGATGGGTCGGCCCAGGGATGACCTCCAGCACACCAAGCAGGTTGTTAAATTGTTGGGATACTTCTCTACCGGTTGCTGAAGAGCTGCTGTGCCAAACCCACTGCATGCCTGCGCCCGGACCGAGACTCAGTCTAAACTATGCAATGACTTTTCATGACAGCGTTTCTGTCCTTCCTGTGGACAAAGGGCAGGTCTCAGAAATGGGCTAGCCTGGGACTCTGAACTCTTGCCTTTTATCCATGGCTAACAGACTTAGAAAAATTTAGTTTCTTCCCCAACTAGCTTTCTTGTAAAAAGCCACTGTTATAAATTCAGTAGTAGGGGAGTGGAGAGGGTGATAGAGGGGATTTTAGCATGCATTCATGTTTACATGTGTAATTAGAAAGTTAATTCAGGAATATTTTTGTGCATGCATAGAACAGATCCGGAAGGATGTGTATACACAATGCACGTGTAATGATGGGTGCTCCAAGAAAGGGGCTTGATGACCACGGGGTGGAGGAAGAGGGAGATTAGCATTTCGTGGTTTATTCATCTGTATTTTTGAATTTTGAATCACATGAGTGTGCTCCCTGTACAAAAATATATATATACAAATGAAACAAGTTTTTTTAAATATAAGTTCAATTAGCCACCATAATTAGTTTCAGATGTAGAGTTCAATAATTCATCAGTTGCGTATAACACCCAGTGCTCATCACATCAGAGGCCCTCCTTAATTCCCATCACCCAGTTACATCCCCCCACCTACCTCCCTTCCAGCAACCCTCGGTTTGTTAAAAATTAAGTTTTGGAAGTATGTAAACAAAGTTTAATTTTAAAATGAAAGCAAAATAGGGACATTTACCAAAAAAAAAAAAAAAAATCTAACACAACAGTAGGATATCAAATGAAATTCAGTTTTCCCTCCCTAATCTCTATCCATTCCCCAAACGACTGGGAGCAGTTTCTTGTATATTCTCTCAGAATATCTATATTTTTAAAATAATCTCAATGGGATCACGCTATAAGCTCTATTTCACACCTTAATTTTTTGCCTATTATCTTGGAGACCTTTCCATATCCATGGATACGTATCGAAATTATGGCTCTGTAGGTTGCACATTACACTGTGTTAATATAGCACATTGCACACAATCCATTCCCCTACACGTACACACTTAGGATGCTTCCAGTTATTCAATATTATAACTAACGCTGCAGTGAACGTTTGTGCTAAAACAGCTAAATGAATCCCCAGAGGTGGAATTGCAGGGGTGAAGGGTAGGCGTGATTTTAACTTCGCTATTGCTGCACTGCTTGGCCCATACTCAATCACTGTGTGGCTTTCTTTTCTCCATCTATACATCAGGAAAATATTGATGGGCTATCAGGTTACTCCCGTAAAAGGCTTGGCTAGCCTGAGAAATACAAAGCGGGGTCATCTAAGGTGACATTCGGTCAAAGGCACGGTGTTCACGCAAAATCCCCAACACAGAACTGTTGTATGGGGCCAGACACGAGGCTGGGCTGCTGGTGGGTCCAATAAGCTCCAGCCTCAGTGTCCCTGGATGCCTGGCAGCCAAGGAACAGCTCGCTCCATGTCCAGGAGGGGCTTTTGCTTTTCTCCTAAAATTACTTCCAAAGAAAAAAGGTGCTCTCAGGTGCTCTCCTGAGTGAGATATGAGAGTAAAGGGAAGCCCAACCCAAAGGCGCTGGGTCTCAGGGAAGGCAATGAAAAAAAGTAAGAAGAGTTTCAGCCTCTAAGGCCAGGAGCTTAGGAAAAACCCAAAAAGATGCAAGAAGGTTGGATTTCTGCTGCTTTTTCCCCTTTGCCTCGTTCCACTTTTGAGTTCCCACAATGATATGCCAAGCCTCACCGAAGGTGTATCTTTGAAAATGTCCTTCCTCTAACCCTGGCAAATGCAGGAGAGATTGAAAGGGCCTCTCTCACCTCTACAAGCCACATTCATTCATTCATTCATTCTTTCATTCATTCATGAGTGGGAGGAAAGGCAGAGGGAGACTGGGAAAGAGAATCTCAAGCAGACTCCCTGCTGAGCACAGAGCCCCACATGGGACTCAATCCCAGGACCCTGAGATCATGACCTGAGCCGAAATCAAGAGTCAATGCTCCACCGACTCGGCCGCCCAGGCGCGCCTCTACAAGCCACTTTTAAATCTCTTCCCACCCACCCTGTAATGCAGTGTTGTCCAACAGAACCTTCTGCAATGATGACACTGCATTCTCTGTGCTGTCCACCAAGGGAGCTGCTGGCCATATGCGACCCTGGAATGTGGCTAGCACGACTGAGGAACTGAATTTGCCATTGTATTTTCTTTTAATTAACTTGAACGTAAATAGTCACATGTGGCTGGTGGCTACTGTCTTGAGCAGAGCAGCTGTCATGGTTTTTAAAGTACAGACGCCCTTTCAGCCCAAATCTCTCTCGATCGGCTCACTGAACACAGCAAACTCCCCGGCTCCCACGTAACAGGTGGATGTACAGAAGTGAATGCACCATGGGCCAAAATGCTGATCATGACCTCTGGCGGTCCCTGCTTCTGTCTGGTGGCACGCTGCTGCACAGCAGACGCTAGACAGGGTCCCATCGCTGGTACACTCGAGTCTGGGGGAGAAAAGATGCTCCCCTCCCTCCTTCATCCAACAGACATCTATTACATCGGTGCTGGGCTGGGCTTCGGGGTTCCAGATGCATGAGATGCTGGGGGAGAGCGTGAGAGGAAGAGGACGAGGAAAATATATACATGGGGAGACAGAGAGAACCCAAACCACATAAACCACGTGTTGAGCACCCCGTGTACGCTTTTCCATGTGTTTTCTCACTGAATGAGCTTCACAGAGAAGACACTTAAGTGCCAAGTCACAAAGTGACATGATAAAAAGGATTAGTTGTCTCACATACAGAAAACTCCGAGCCTCAAAGGGCATGTGGTGAGTTCAGCCTCTGCCTCTGCTCCCAAGTGTGATTTTGCAGCTCTATCTGCAATCCCCTGACCCCCACCTGCGTCCACAGTCATGCCCTGTCTATGAAAACCTAGAACAAAGCAGCTGTGCACAGCACGTTTAGGGAAGAAGGAGCAGAAAAGAAAGTTATCTCAACGTGGAAGGCAAGAGCAATGAAAATGTTGAGGAACCAAGGATGCAAATTACCTTCTTTAGAAAGAAAACCACTTGCAATCCTACAGACTCTTAATGTATCTTGTAACCCAAGACCTGGTCCCAAGCCTAAGAAAACATAGTGCCGTCTATGAATATAAAACTATACCTCCCTAAAAATGAACAGAAAAAGTTTTTAATTTTAAGACACAAATGACTTGGGGTGCCTGGGTGGCTCAGTCAGTTCAGCGTCTGACTCTTAATTTCGGCTCAGGTCATGATTTCAGGGTCGTGACATTGAGCCCCGTGTCCAGCTCCATACTCAGCAGGGAATCTGCTTGGGGTTTTCTCCCTCTGTGCCTCCCCCAACTCGCACACACTCGCTCGTGCACGCGCTCGCTCTCTCTCAGATAAATAAATAAATCTTAAGGAAACACGAATGAGTTTTCTCAACTAGTAATACATTAATTCTCTAACATTATATATGACATATTTTACATAAATTATATATAACATTCATATATTAATCTACATCACTGAGCACTTATGGGCCTGACATATATATGATTGATACTATTTCCAATCTCGACCACCCACCACCCTGCAACATGGACACCACTGCTCCCATTTGACAAATGAAGAAACTGAGGCTCAGGGGCCAAGGATTGACCTAGGCCCGGGCCCCGGACCTCCTAAGGTCTGAAGTTCATGCACTCCAGGCTGTCTCCTGACCTCAGCGCCATGCTGTGACTTCTATTTCATTCCAGGAGTGAGCCCTCAGCATTGCAATGTCCCACATGCAACCCAGCCCAGTGGTGAACGTCCGGCCCCACGCACGTGTCAGTAAAACCCTCTGAACCGGCAAATCGGTGTCAGGGCTGGTGCTATGGTGGCGGTACTAGCTGATAATGTGCTGAGAGCAGAACTGTTAGCCAGACACAAGGTATTAATTTTTTATAATTGATATTTAAGGAGGTGATAGAGAAACCTATTAATATTCCACAAGTGGACATGATTTCATATCAGGGAATGAGAACAAAATCACAGAAAAGGAGGCCAATCTGTGTTCCTGACTTCTGGAGACATCCTCCCTGCCATCACGGCACTTGGGAATTAATCGTTTCAGAGGTGCTGCGTAGAAGATTCGAGATCTGCCACCTCAACTTTACTCACGTTTGATTTTCTGGAGACTGCCCCCTTGTCAAACACGAAAACAGGATTGAGTTGTAAGCAGCTATTGTAATGCCTGGGCTACGGCGGGGAGGGAGGGTCAGAGAAGAAACAATTGAAAAGGGAAGATGATGAGTCCCTGGGATTGCAGATGGATCTGGGTGCACTCACAAGGCTGAAAAAGTCAGATGAGAGTAGCACCCGGTCCCGGGCAGGCCTGACCCAGGAGGGGCTCTGAGGCCCAGCCCTCCTCGATGGCACTGCTGCCGGCTTGGAGGCTGTCAGTCTGTCTGTCTGTCTCAAAGGCAAGAACTATCATCCAGAGCCTTCCTTCATGGACACGAGAAATATTACGGTTCTGCATTTGAGGCGTTTTCTCTGCATGTAGAGAAGCTGAGCTAGTGATGAAGGGTGTTGTTTACTGAGCAATTACTATCCACCGGGCCCTAGATGAAGCACGTGGCACGTATCACCTCTTTTTATCTTCAGGGGGACCATCTACAGTAGATAATATCACCCCCCTTGACATACAAGGGAACACAGCTACTGAATAGTAAATTTCTCCACGGTCTGTCTTGAGCCGTGGCTCTCGACACGCTTATCCACTATGGAGGGAGAGGAAGGATCCTTTACAAAATACCCCTGTCTGGGCTCCTCCCCCAGAGATTCTTATAATTCTGGCTCTAGGGTGTAGCCTGGGCATCCAGAGCCTGGGTGCTTCTAATGTTCGGTCAGGACTGGCCATCACCGCACTAAGGCGAGTCAGTGGGGGAGGTAAGAGTCAGACCCAGGTCTGTCTAATTCCAGAGTCTGTGATCAAAACTGCTCATCTCTACGGCCCTCCGTGCTGAAATTAGGAACATCAGGTGCTGTCACTCAGTAGTACTTGTTACAGGAACACCAGGCTAGACCGGTTCTTCCATCCCGGGCTGCCCGGGTCTCCCTGCGGTTCCAGATCCTTCGACCTAAGGGTTAATGTGAGTTCTTTGTCAACCATGCCCACGCGCACTATAATCACTCAATCTTCAGACAAGGGCTCTCACGCCCTGCCCCTGGGCAGCACCTCTCATTTCTAGAAAAGCAAGAGCTCCGACGCCCTCCCATTCCAGGACTGGCTTGGTCTCCTGGCAGCAATTTTGCTAACAAATGTTTTCAGAAATCAAAACCAGATACGTTTCCTATTAAATCAGAGAACAGCTTTCAATGTAAACAGTACTCAGGTTATTATCCAAACATCCGCAGCCCATTTGGAAAAACGCAGAGCCCTTTAATACTTTAAAAAGAAGGGCTTTTGTCGCTATCTTTCCGTGCTTCAGCTTTGCCAAAACTTCCCTGGCGTGTGTCTGTCCTGCTCTCCGGCCATCCTCCACTCTCTCCTCTTCCCTACCGTTCCTCCCCCACGGGACAGACAGAACCACTATGATTATCTGGGCATTTGGACACACGGGGATAAAAAGAACAGGCTTTGGCCCGCTGCACTGGTAATTTCGTCCGCTTATCTAAAAGTAATCAGACCCCTGCGAAGAACTTATTCCACGATTCACATCTGCCCGGGCTGATACAATTTCATATCATAAGCATTTAATATTAAGTTCGCCTCCCCCAGTCCCCCCTACTAGCGGGGATAGTGCTGTGCCGAGAAGCGTCCTCAACAATGCAGGACAAAATGGGGTGCAAACATGTTTGATGAAGGCTTGTCGGGCAGGGGGATGGAAGGGGATGGGTGTGTACCCAGAGCCGATTGCCCGGCCCTTGTTCATGGAGAAGTGGACAAGGCTATGGTCTCATGGAAACCGCGAGCCTTATCTCACCAACCATTTCGATGTCTAACTCGCTGTGACCTCAGGCAAGCGCCCTAAAACCACTTGGGGCCCGGTTTCCTTCTGGATTCTGACAACTTCTCCAGCCCCACAGGTCCATGAGCACCAGCGCGGACATCCGCTCTCCTCCCTGGTCCTCATGTGCCTGCTGCCACCTCGGACATGTGGGCTTTGCCCTTGTTTCTGAACTGGGGGCGGTTCGGGTGAAGAGCCTGGGGGGGTGGGGGCAACAAATCTGAGATCACTGCAAATGACAAGACCTCTTTAAAATGAAACACGGCACACAAAACTGCCACGTCCCACAGATAGACACCCCCCACACACCCCCACCCCCACCCCCGCCAAGAGGAAAGGAGGAAATATTTGAATGCAGACTTCTCTTCCATTTCATTCTCTGGGCAAAGAATTTCTTAATCTTCTCAGCTCCCCTATCAAAATCAACCTTCTCTAATTAGGAAGTGAAGCCCCCTTAATGTAACTTAATAATACAAATACCAGCCCTCCCATAACAGCACACTTCTGGTCAGTAATGCAGTAACAGGCCAGCTTATGCACACGGTAGTGGGGGTTAAAGACGGCGAAGAAACAGAGCTCAGCCTCCAGCAGAAGGCAAAGTGGAAGAAGATGGAGGAGGGAAGCTGTTAGCATTCAGGTAAAGGCGAGGGCTGGCAGCCTTCCAAACCCGCACATGTTCTGCACTCCAGTCTCCATAAAGGGCCAGATTTCCTGATGCTTGCTAAGCACCACTTCTCATATTCGTATGCGAATATTCAGGAACTAATATGCATCTCAACGAGATCCAGACACTGCCATGGCCATAATCTATTTGAGGACAGTAATAATGTTTGCACTTGTACTCAGCCCTCAATCTAAGGAGACCAAGATCCAACCCCACCTTTTCCCATATCCGGATGGCCAGAGAATTCAAACAATTTAGGAAAACAAACTCTCGCTTAACATTTTCCAGGGCCAAAGGCAAACAGATCTTGTCCTTTGGCAATGCCTGGCTTCTTCCCTCTCCAAGCCACAGTTCTGACATGGAGAGAAGTTTCCTGCCATCAACCAGAGGGAGTGACAGCTGGGTCTCACATCACTGTTTTGCTAACAAGCTTGATTTCAAAGGTACTATTCTCCCTTATTCCTGCAGAATCAAGAGACGTACCCCATAAGGAGACATCTTAATGCTGTAGCTTAGAGCATGCACAAACATACTAAAATGCAGGTCTAATCTTTAAGAAGCCAGTAGCTTGTCCGGCTGGGTTGCAGGGTCTGTACGTCCAGCCCTTCGCCGTCCTAAGCCTCTGGGCCTGGACACCATAGGTCAGGTCTGATCTCTTAATGGAGTATCACATCAAGCCACCAGCCAGGTACGGCAGCCTTGATGGGAGGAAATGTACACGGTAGTAGATGGGAGGTGGGAGAGGGTCTGTTCAACTGCGAAGGGGAAAGTGATGCTGGCAGGGACCAAAAAGGACTAGCAAAGGGAGAGGGAGTTTGGACCCTCCACCTTAACCACGTTGCTAACAAGAACAGCCCACTGCTAACATCCTTACGGAGCTAAAGGTTAACAGAGTGACAGCTCTGGGGACTGTAACACAACAGAGGACAGGCTTTGAAACAGTCACATCATTAAATGGAATTTATTTCAAATCACCTTTCAAGCCCCAAACACGGGTCTATTCACCTGGGACTTCCAAAATCGAATCCTAAGAACCAGCACTCCAGGGCTGACCCAGAAGAATGAGGCCAAAGTGTCAAAACAGAGACCTGTCTTTGTTAGAATAGGGGCCACCAGCAAGGTGATTATATCACGGGATGGCCGTGATCGCTCAACTGGAGGCAAAGGGAGGACCGTCCTTCTGGAAAAGCCACTCAGCCAGGGAAGAGCCTGGGTGTGCAGCCCCAGGAGAGGAAGGCTGAGCCAGGAGAGGCTGGGTGTCTGCCAGTCCAAACAGGCCTGCTGCAGCCACCTGCTAATCCCAGAGTGACATTCTCAAGCAGTGTCAGCAGGCACGTCCCCGAGACGGGTGGTGAAGGACACGTACAGGCTGCGTCTACTCCCTCAAACACATTTACGCAAGTGACAGCCAGTTACGGCAAGGGGGGGCCTGCAAGAAAATGGGTGTCCTAAGAAAGGAGGTGAAGTCCGCCATGATCCCACGAATCCATCCGGACAGTGAAGACAGCTTTTAGAAGCTGGAGGCACGCATTTGAGTCCCCCCTCCTTCCACCAGCCCACAGCAACGTGTCACTTATCCTCACCAGGCCCTTCTCGGAACACCTTGTAGGCCCTACAGCTGACACGGCCTCCTGAATTCCAGGCCCATCTGTTCTAGGCGTCAAAGTTTATTGGCAAAAATTTTCCTAATCTGAAAGGGAATGTTTAAGAGATGTTGGGGGAACCTAGAGGCCCTCCCAGATGTTAACCAGATCACCGTTTTGCCATCATCATAAAGGAGCAAAGATTTAAGTTGGAAGGTGTACTAGTCTGTTAGGGCGGCCCAGACTCGGTGACTCAAACAGCAGAGATGTATGGTCTCACAGTTCCGGGGGCTGGAAGATCGAGATACGGACGGGGCCGGGTCCCTCTGGGGGTGTGATGGAGAGTCTGTTCTATGGCTTTCTCCTGCTTCTGGTGGTCTGCAGGCAGTCCTTGGCTTATTCCCTAGCACCCCAATCTCTGCCTTTATCTTCACATGGAGCTCTCCTTGGGCAAATGTCTGCCTCAAATTTTCCCTTTTTATAAGTCATACTGGATTAAGGCCCACCCAATGACCACATTTTAACCCGAAGGCCCTATTTCCAAATAAGGTCACATTCTGAGGTATTAAGGGTTAGGACTCCAACATAACTTTTCTTTGTTGGGGTGGGGGAAGGGTGGAAGGGAGCAAATGCTGCCCATACTGGAAGGAATCTTAAAGACCCAGGGATTTACAAGCTATGTTCTATGAAATACCAACTTTTAAAAATGCTCCTTAAATAAAGAATCCTTCCACAGGTGTATACTTAACCCCAAATTCATTGAGTTGCGTACATTAAATACATATGGCTTTTTACATGTCAGTCATATCTCAATAAAGTGTTTTTAAAAAACACAAGATTTTATTTTTTTTTAAAGATTTTATTTATTTATTTGACAGAGAGAGAGACAGTGAGAGAGGGAACACAAGCAGGGGGAGTGGGAGAGGAAGAAGCAGGCTCATAGCGGAGGAGCCTGATGTGGGGCTCGATCCCATATCGCCGGGATCACACCCTGAGCCGAAGGCAGATGCTTAACCGCTGTGCCACCCAGGCGCCCCTAAAAAATACAAGATTTTAAAAAGTACTAAAATAGAAAAAGAGACAGAGAAAGAATCCTCTGGTCCAATATGTTTGAGAAATGCTCCAACTGTATCCGAGAAATCCATTATTACACCACACATTTATGAAGCACCTCTCCCCTACGACAGTTCCTGAGCTCGTGGAGACTCCAAAATTCAGTAAGACCTGGTTACTTCTGAGGAACTGGGTTTTGGAGGACGATGCGGGTGAGGGTAGAGAGAGCAGTGAATGTCAGCGTACCGTGTAAGTGCTATGAAAAGGGCAGACACAGGTCCCTACGGGGGCCCAGAGGAGAGAACTTACCCGAGCCTTGGAGAAGGGGAAGGCGTTAAGAGAAGGCTTCCTGAGGGGGAAGCCTAGCTGGGTCATTAAAGAATGCAGAGGAGTTTGCCCGTCAAAGTCATCAGGACAAAGGCCTGGTCAAGAAAGTGAAGGGAACGGAGCTCTAACGCAACATACACGTGAGGCAACGTCACAAGCTAAATGCTCCTAGAGAACAGAGGACAAGGCAAGCAGGGCGGACGGTAAAAGATGAAGAGATGCAGGCCACGGAGGGCTTGAGGTTTATGCCAAGAGTGAGAAGAGCCAGTGGAAGGAAGCACTTAGGCATGGGGGGTCGCAGAACGAGAACCTCCTCTGAACAGACACGGAGTAGATAGGAAAGAATAGAGGCAGGAAGGCCCACGAGGAGGCTGTTAAAAGATTACCGTGAGGCTAGAATTGGCAAATCATTTTGCAGCCATCATAACAAAAGACACACCATCGGGGAACACTAAATCGAGGGGGAAACTGTGAAGGCGGACGGAACGTAACCCTAAAGAGTATCCCCCACGGATTGCTTATTAGTTGCAATGCCCAAAATAGTAATGGGCAGAGGAGAAATTGGGAATGCCTGAACAGGGTGGTCAGAATGACTCAGCAGCGATGCTGGGCAGAGGGATCGTGCATTTCTACATGGGATCCAGCCGAGAACGTATATAATCTGAATTTAACTATGAAGAAACTCTGACAGACCCAAACAGAGGGACAGTCTCTTTTTTGAAAAGAGAAAGAAAAAGGAACTGTATCCTTCCAACATGCGAATGTCATAAGAGACAAAGAAAAACTTGCAGACGTTCCAGATTAAAGGAGCCTAATGAGACACGACAAGTAATGCATGTGTCAAGCAAGGCATGACACGGACTGGAGCCTGTGGCGAGGCGGGGAAGCACTAGAGCAGACATTATGGGGTCAAGTGGCAAAGCTGGAACGTGGAAGGGAGACTGCAGGAAGACGTTGCCTTGAGGGTTAATTCAGTGCAGTTGGTAACGGCCTCGGGATGATGTAACAGCACACCCCTCTTCTTAGGAAACACACGTGGAAGTTTTTAGGAGTTAGGGGCCATGATGTATGCAACTTACCCTCACACGCTGAGGAAAAGATTAGAGGGGTGTGTGTGTGTCTGTGTGTGTGTGTGTGTGTGTGCGCGCAGACGTGCATGGGGAGAGAGCAGATACCAGCACCCGTGCAACAGGGATGAGACCTTAACAGCAGGTGGATCTGCGTAAAGGATAGATGAGAGTTCTTCGCGTTATTTGCATTCTTGAAATTCTTTCCCAATCATAAGCTGGAAGAGAGAGAATGCTGAGGGCCTGAACTGGGGGAGCGCTGGCAGCAATGGAGACCGGAGGGGGTAAAAGGTGCCGTGGTGGGTAAGATTTGGGGAGACAAGGGGCCAGGGGAGACACGTAGAATGACTCCAAGTCCCTGGTGTGTGTATGCTGAACACAGGCAGGGAAGAAAGAGGGAGAGCAAGCTGACCTGCTGGGAAAAGGAGAGCATTCCGGATTAATGTCCAGCAGTCATGGTTCCTTCAAAAACCTCTTTCTTAATAACGTCTGTAATTGGTCACACTTGACTCTGGCTACAACCCATCGTAGACAGGGAATGCTCACTGTAGGCGGGTATTTTCCATTAATTTCCCTTTTTGCTTTGCAAGCACCCCTCAGTCATTTTTTCCAGGCGACTGTGGAGCTGCGGTGTTGCCTCCTCATTCTGTCTGAAGGAAAGTTCTAGAAGCCCCTACTCCCAAGTGTCTCCTCCACCCCCATAAGGCAGTTGGCACCGCGAGTTGTCTGCACAAAGGAAGCACTTGACAAAAGGGGCTGGCTGACAGTTTCCCTTTTTTGTCATTTTGTCATTTTAGCCCCACAGAAGGATGCTCTGATCGGTCTTCCACCAAACAGGGATCTCTGAACAATTTCAAAAAGAAAATGAAAGTTTCCAAATGCCATGGCAACACTCAGACTTCCTCACCAATGCCGAGAGGCGCAGCCTATCTACCCACTCCATGCATGTCGTCTGCAGCGCCTCTGTGTGAGATTTGATGCCTTGTCACCACTCTCCCAAGGATACAGAAAAACGCGCTTAAGCTGTGCTCTGGTAAAGTCAGCGTCTCAAGCCACTTAACGTACAGACTCTCAGAACGGCCTCTGAGGGTCATGCTTCTAGCTACCCAGTGGGCCGGGTTCCAGCAACACCTCTTAAGATGCTCTGTTCTTGATGCCCCGGCTCCAGAGACAGAGCCGAAGCCCCTCCAACGCAGGGGCTGATGTTAAATGCTGGAGTGCGAAGAGTGATCTTTGGCCCCTGGAGAGCAAACACTGAATCACCCGGGAAATGCAGGCCGGCAGCAAGCAGAACAGAGAGCTGCGTAGAGATTCAAACACTATGGTTTGAGTTCTCGTGGTCCATAAAAGATCTGACAGCCAAGCACGAGAGTTCACACTCTCCACTACGTATGGACTCACAGTTCCCGCTAGTAACGGTGCAAGACTACCTTCCCAGCACAGAACTTGTTTCCAAACAGAACGCTTACCTAAAGCATGTGGGTTTTTTTTTTTTTAAAGATTTTATTTATTTATTTGACAGAGAGACAGCCAGCGAGAGAGGGAACACAGCAGGGGAGTGGGAGAGGAAGAAGCAGGCTCCCAGCGGAGGAGCCTGATGTGGGACTCGATCCCCGAACGCCGGGATCACACCCTGAGCCGAAGGCAGACGCTTAACGACTGCGCTACCCAGGCGCCCCAAAGCATGTGGTTTCTTATTAAAGTTCATGCAAATGGTCTAAGCCCTTCCTTGCATGTCTTCTCAAATGATTTTCCTCCAACATTTTTTCCCCTCTAACTTAAATAAGACTACCTGGCTTTCCTACTTGGCTCTGGAGAAATCTATAACCTCATCTGATAAAGAATCCTGAAAGATGCTGCCAGAATTGTCCTGATGAGAAGGCATGCCGGCCAAACTGTTTCAGAAAATGCCCTCTGTGTTCTGGAAATGCCAAGCTGAGGCAAGAGTTCCTTGCTGATTTTTTACACGTGGACCACAAAGGATCTGGTCTCTCCGTGGAGGGTGCCACATCTGGATTCTACGTGGGGCTGGGGAGAACATTAGCGCTCGGGACGCAATGTTAAGGACACTGAAGCTCCTCTTTGAACGGTCAGCAGAACCCTGACCCTCTCTGCCACGGATTAGCAGCGGGAAGCCGCACAGGGGTGTGGGGTTTATCTTGACGTGCTCTCGGGCACTCCAAAGTCCATAAGCGACCAGAGTCCCCAAGACCACGCCCAAGCCTGGGAGGAGGATTCACAGGACTCCGCATACAGTTCGTTATACCCAAGGCTATGACTGATCACAGCAAAGAACGGGGAGCCAGAACAGCAAAGGGAAAAGGCTCCCGGGACAGTCTGGGGGAACCAGGAGCAAGTTGTCAAGACTCCTTTCCTGGTGGAGTCACACAGGATAGGCTTAATTCCTCCAGTGGCCCCCAGTGACCACAGGTGTGCAATGCTGTCTGCCAGGGAAGCCCAGGAGAGACTACGTGTCCAGGGTTTTTATTGGAGGGCTGGTCAGGTATGCACTTTCTGCCTGGAATTTCTACCCAAATTCCGGACTTCCAGAAGGAAAGCAAGTGTTCGATATCAACCATACTGTTTGTACTAATAGTTCAGGCACAGTGAGCCATGCCTATCACTTAGGGAAAGTTTTAGATCAGTGTAGGGAACTATTTACAGTTAAGCTCCCAGATGTCAGCCAAGGGTCAACCGCGTGAGCCAGCCTTTCTCAGGCTAACAGTCTTGGGCCTGTGCAACAAGTAAACCAAGACTCAGGCCAAAGTATGTGAATCCCAGACCGCAGCTGCCTCGGGTTGGTGCCCGGTAAGGTGACCTGCCACGCTTTGACGTTAGAGAGGCTCCCACTTGGGGCTGGCCCAGTTTGATACAGATGACATCCTTTTCATCAGCTGTGATGCTCATTCTTGGTACACGCTTGACAACTCCTGCTGGAGTCCCTAATGGACATCACGGAAATTTCTCAGAACCAAAAGACCCCTGAAAGAACATCTGGTTCACTCTCTGCAGGATACGGAGGTGGAAAGAGACCCAGAGGGAGGTTAAGTGATTTTCCCAGAATAAATCTGGACTTGAAAGCCCCTTTTCTTCTGCCAGACTCTCTTGGCCCCTGACACCAACCTGGCCCTCAGTCATGACCTCCAGACCTGGGAGGAGGGAACAGACCAGCAACATGGAGGCCTGAGCCCAGGGAACAGGCTGGCTCTGTGACTGGGCCAGGCGGAGGTCAGGGAAGAGTGGTCATGAAGAGGTCATGGAGTATGCAGGGTCAAGTCCAGTGTGTCTTGATAAATACTGGGTCACCAGTAAAGCCCTCCAAAATAGTTGTTACGCCGGTAGTGGGATCGTGGCTCCAGGGGCCCACCAACATGAAGCCCGTAGCCTGGGGGCAGGGGCAGCCAAAGGCCAAGCAGCTTGCTATGGCCCCAGGCCAATGCATTGCACCATCATCCCAGGGCAGCAGGAATGCCAGTCCGCAAAGGGAACAAAAGACAACAGACCCAAGCAGTAAGAACCAAGGTCAAGGTAATGTTCACTCCAAAGACGTACAGATACTAGGCTGAGGTCAGAAAGACGAGCGATGCTGATCTAATCCACCAATGGAGGGAGGGCACCTGCACGCTGTGTTTTCTAGAACCAGAACTCCATTCCTGCCCCAATTCTTCATTCTCACAGGCAGAAGGGAAGCAGACACAGAATTTGGATTAGGTTGAAGAGATTCTAGATGAGTCTGGCTACTCTCTTAAATTGAGGAGTTACAGAGCCAGGTTTTGGTGGTCGTGGCTGTTTTCCGACACATGGACCGGGAAACAAAAGGTCAGTGGTCCAACAGAGAAGCCCAGACAAAGAGAGAAAACACGCCCTAGTTCCCTGCACCCCTGCCTCTGATCCTTCCTAAGACTGAGCCCCAGCTCTGTCTGCAGCTCCAGGAGATACCCGGACCCTAATCATCCCTCCCCCACCCACCCCAAACCCTTTCTGTCTACTCCTGGGGCTGGTTTCTAGGACCTCCAAGCAAAAGAGACCTAACGAATACCAGCAGGACTGGCTGCCCCAAGCTTGCAGAGCTCGCTGCTTCACTCTTTAGGACAAAGAAGGCCTGTGGAAATGTTCCAGATTAAAGGAGCCTAAAGAGGCGAGGGCTGAGGATGGCAGCCAACAGGGAAGAGGACAGATAAGAGGTTGGCCTGCCCCCGGCACTTCTCCAGCGCGGACCCTCCAGCTTGGGGCCCTGGACCAAGAAGGCGGACTCTGAAAGCCAACGCCATCCCTTTGAAGATTAGAGACCTGAGCACGCAGTTCAACTCCTCCGGACCTCAGTGATTCTTGTCGGTAAAACATCTAATTATGCAGGCCCCCCATCCCTTTTCCAAACTCTCTGGGGCCAGATGCAAGTTAGCACTCCCAGGTTTCAGAAAGATAATACGGTGCATTTACTAGATGTTACATATCACGCCCAGCATTTTTCTCTACAGAGAACAGCGTGGAGCATTCCCATAATGTGGAGGAGAAAAATCAAACCATAAATTATCTCCCATCAGTCCAGCTTAGGTTCTGTGATCAAATGAGTTTACACAAAACCAAAGGAAAAAATTCAATTTTCACACTTCGGTTTGTGTGTTTTGGTTTTTTGGTTTTATTTGTGTTTTGTTTCGGGTTGGGTTTTGCCTTTTGGGTTTTTTTGTGCACTCAGAATTGAGGTTTAGGGACCGTGGCCCTGTGTCTATCTTGTTGGATTATTCCGAGGACGACCCGGGTTAATCCAGGGCACCACTTTGCACAATGCCTGCTACCACCTACGATTACATCGATTAGGTCTGTGTCTCGCACTGGGCCGCAAGCTCCTTTAACACATGGAGACACTATCTTAGTTGTTTTCAAATTCACCTTAGCACCCAGGGAAGTGTTCCGTGCACCGCGAGGCTTGAATAAATGTTTGTTAAATGCATAAATCTAGTTTCGAAGGTAAATTTTCTTTTTGGCATTCAAAACACAATGGATCCTTGCAGATTCCCTACAGGAGACAATTACGGAATCATCTGAGGATGCACTCATGTAGAAATCCAGGTGGCAACACCCTGACTCCTTTCAATGCAACTCTGTAAAGCATCCTTTGTCATAGGAGGTCCTCAGAACTTTAAACACAACTCAAATGGCAGAGAGAGCAGTGTAGCAGCTTACATTTAGTGAGAGCGACGATATGCCAAGTGGTTAAAGAACTTTACATGTATTAACTCATTTGTTCCTTTCAACCATTTTTTTTTAATTTGCCCATTTTACTGATATGGGAGCACAGCAGGTAACCTACCTAAAGATACGCTGCTAGTAAGTGGCAGCTTTCAACCAGGCCCTCAGACCCCACAACTTGTGCCTCCAGGGCCCCCCACATAAGGTAAAGACAAAAACCCTTTTACTCAAATCTTATGGGTTAAATTGTGTCTCCCCACTGCCAACCCTCCACGAAAGATGAAGTCCCAGCCCCCAGTACCTGCGAATGTGACTTTATTTAGCAAAGATGTCTGCAGATGATCAAGTTAAAATGGGGGAACTGGGGTCCTTATAACAGGGGGACATTTAGACATACGGACACACACACACACACACACACACACACACACACACACACACGGAGAACACCCCTGCACATGAACACAGAGACGGAGGGATGCTTCTACAAGCCAAGGAATGACAAACACCCCCAGCAGCTCGGGGACAGGCCTGGAAGGGATTGTCCCGACACTTGGATTCCAGCCTTCTGGCCTCCAGAACTCTGAGAAATTAATTTCTGTTGTCGAAACCACGCAGCTGGAGGTATTTTGTTAAGGCAAGCATCAAGCTGCTAAAAGAAATCTGCTGGAACCAGCAAGGGCAAGGTGGCTTAGTGGAATGACAGCAAGAGTTCCAGGGCACCAAGGAGCCTGTCGCTCATGGGCGCATTGCCAAATCCTACCTCCTGGCCTTTCGGTGACTGCTGCTTTTAAAACCAACCAAGAAGAAACCAAGAGAAGACGCATTTCCATGCCGCCCACGAGCTCCTTAGAATGAGCAACGGCACAAGTCCCAAGTGCACGTGTGTTCTCACACGCATTGCCCATGAAGCAGAAACCCCCGTCTCCACTGCTGGCACTCTCCACCTCCCACAGACCAGGGGCTGCTCATGACTCAGAAACGAGAGCTGATGGCCAGGGACCGAAGCCAGCGCTTTCTACCCCTTCTGTGGGCTGCCAGCAGGAGACAGAAGTGGCCCCACGTGGGATACCAGAGTAGGAGTCAGGGAGGTGTGTGTGTGGCGGGGGGGGGGGGGGCTGATGCGGGGGTTACTTCAGACCCCAGGACCTTAGCGTCATCCTTTGGCTATCCCAGCAAACCTCTGGCTGCCCCGCTATAAGAAACCTCACGGAGGTTATAAAGGCATCGGGATGAGATTTTATACCATCTGAGGCTACGGCTCCCGCTAGAGTTGAGGGTTTAGTCATCTGAGGCCATCTGATCTAAATCTCCCTGCTCACGTGCCTGTCACCCAGGGGCTCTGCGCACACGCCCCGCCACCCCCAGGCCCCTGTCCCTGTGAGCACCTAGGCAGAAAGCACGCGACTGGCAGCGGGCGGCTACACCTCGAGAGCGGTGCGCGGTGGGTCAGGTTTCCGACCCGATCGGGACGGAGTTTTACACTCAGGGTTACTGCTTTCAGGAGTCCCTATCACTAAATCACCTTGGTAATTCCAGACACCCGTCAGGGGTTTTGTTTCCCGAGAGGGAAGCCAGCCCTGGGCTCACAGAAACCGTGGAGAATGGTTCTAGGCAAGGAGGCTACCGTGAGGGGGAAGCCCCCTCGTCTCGGGTCTGAATTTGGTGGTAGAAACACTGGAGAGGTGGACGCGTGTGACTCTAAAGAGAAAATCCTCCCTTTGTCTCCCCAAAGGTTGACAGACTGACGGGGTGAGGTCTGGAACTGTAGGCAAATGGGCACCACGAAGGAAGTTCCAGGGGGTCAAGAGAAACTGAGGGTTCTTACAGATGGGTTTCGCTTAAAAAAAAAAAAAAGAACAATAGCATCATGACAGATCCGGTGTATTCCACTCTCCTTGATCCATTAAATACAAGTTCATTTTTAAATTACCAGTGGCACTCACCTCTAATCCCTTCCAGAAAAAAAACAAGGATCTACAGAATTTACAGACAGATCTCAATGGCTCTCTTACTGCAGACATCAATGCTGAACCGAGCGTTCGACGTGACATACAGCCTCCTCGAGCCTCACAGACCCGCGCCCTCCCCTCCACACCAGGCACTCCCGGGGATGAAACTTTTCCTGTTCGCACACTCACAGGACCGTTATCAAGGAGAATGAAGAGTTCCCATGCATTCTTGAAATAAGAACAAGAGACCTCAAGCACAGGGCACGGCCCCTGCAGGAGGTGCTGAGCTATGCCCCTCCCCCACCCTGGGGACCCTGGGCAGAGGGGTCTGGGGAGCACCAGGCAGGGGCACCTTCCCACCCCTCTCTGCTCCCACGACTAACAGGTGACTTAGTGGCCCACGTGGGAAAATCAGAGACGGGGCTTTGCTTCATAAATTTGAGGCAGAGAGGCAGAGACACACATGCCCGATGTGGAAAGTGGGAAAGAGGAGCTTAGCCTTCCCGGACACGCTCCGTCCTGTGCACCCCAAGGCAGACTTGCCAGGTGCAAAATGAGCACCTGCCAGGGATTTGAGGTGACCTGGGCTTGCTGTAATTTTCCAGAGCCTAAAATGGAGGAACAGTCTCTAGAAAGTTCGACAGCCTGTAGAACTCTGCCCTACGGACAGCAGGTGGTCAGGAAATGTGTGGGGATGATCATTAATAAGTCCGCCTCCAGCAGAGAGCCCAACTCGAAATGCGTTTCTTGTCCGTCCCCAGCTCGGGGTCCTCAGAACCGGTACAGAGAATAAATCCTCCGCCCAGGGAATGATGGGGCTGGGGCTGGATGACACCGTACTCGAAGTTTCTATGCCAGGTTCCTGATTATTGATTATTGGTGGGGAGCCCACTAAGTGTTAGCAACCATCTGTAACACATTGCTGCAGCTGGCTGTGATTCAGAGTAAGCAAGACATCCTTCGTAGAGTTTTAAGCTGGACTCTGTAACTTAGGTTCTCGGGAAGTAGCCGCCAGCCTCTTCTCGCAAGAAAACTGAACATGGAGATTTCACTGGCTCTGTTCTCAATGCTCTTAAATCATTCGCTTGGGTTACTTTGGCGACAACCTTTGGTTGAAACCAAGAAGTGTCTTCCATCCAGGCAACAGCAGAAGTTCCAGATACAATTCCTGGAGCTCAGACTGGGATCAGTGGTTCAAAAGGATTCCACTGTTTCCCCCAGTCTATCCCATCCCACAAACCTAGAGATCTTGGCTCACCCAAAAGAAACTAAGGACAATTAAAATACAAGTCTAATTGATTGTTTCCTAGTCCCTTGGCCCTGTTTTCCTCATCCAGACTTTTTAAACCTTCTTTGTATTATTTATCATCTAATAAACCATTTCCAAACTCCTCTGAAATAGAGATGTAATCAATAATGCTCCCCACTGAACTGGAAAGGCAGTCTGCTGGGTGGGGCAGTCACACTGATCTTGACTACAGTCCCAGACCCTCCCCATTAGCTGTGTGACCTTCAGCAAGTGATCTGAACTCTCTGGGCCCAACTGTCTTCCTTTATAAAATGGTACTAATACCTGCGTTATAGGGTTATTGCAAGGATCAAATGAGATGATAGGAAACTGTTTTGTGGGGGTAGTACTGTCCTAGCTGTCATCACTAAGGCAGCCAGAAAAAGATCCCATTGCTCCTCAAGCGAAAGGAGTGAATGTAGAGGAAGATGAGGGGGCATTTCTGATGTGGTTTCTTCTAAGAAGTGATATGGGGTAGGGAGAAGAAAAGCCCGAGGGACAGCTCCTGCAGTAACCAAGAGATTAGACCAGTGTTTCGTTCATCGAAAGCAAGATGGACAGATAAAGACAGGGACATGGAGGAAGGATCCAGAGATTTTTGTCCCATCTTCACCAACTGTTATGAGTCGAATTACGTCTCCTCAAAAGATGCTGAAGTCCTAAACCCCAGAACCTCAGAGTTAACCTGATTTTAAAATAGAGTCTTTGCAGATGCTAGAGGTAAAGCAAGGGAAAGTGGGCCCTAATCTAATGTGACTGGTGTCCCTATTAAAAGGAGAAATTTGGACACACACACACGCATGGGGAGAACGTCATGTGGAAAGGAAGGCCCAACAGGGATGATGCATCTACAAGCCCAAGAACATGGAGACTGCCAGACACCCCAAGAAGCGGGAGAAGGGCACGGCGCAGAGGCTCCTGCAGCCCTCAGATGGTACCAACCCTGAGGACACTTGACTTGGGGCTTGAGGCCTCCAGGCCGGGGAGACAATACATTTCTGTTGGTTAAGCCCCTGTTTTGTGAGACTGCACTATAGAAGTATTATTTCTATCAAGCAGAGGAAGTTATTATTACTATTATTATGACTTACTGTATTTTAGCACCACTGGGCACAGGACCGATGCTGAGAAATGAGCCCGTGGCTGGCGCCTTCATCGTGCCGTCCTGTTACTGTCTAGGTACCTCCAGCGCCCTTCTGTCACTCAGGGCCCTTCTGCCAACACTGCAGCTCACGCTCGCTACCAGGTCAACAGGCCCTAACACGGCCTCCCCACGCACAGAAGCAGTTGTACACGCTCCTCCGCTCCAGCCTGTGCGGACTCTGGGGAGCACTCAGTCCTCTGTTTGTTCCTACTTCCCTCCATCAGGGACCCCGGGACAAGCCCACCTCATGCCATCTTTGTCAGCAATGGTCCCACCAAACCCCCTTTCCTTTGCACTCAGACGTGGAGTCCAAACAGTTAGCTCCTTAAAAGAAAATAACAATCAAGTTCGGACAACAGCTGAGCCTGCCAGAGAACCTCACATCCCTGCAGAATATGCCTACATCTCCCATTTACAGGTCCCTCTCCCCACCTCCTTCTGTGGTAGGTGGATTCAGTTCCCATACACACTCAATGCCCCCAACAGAGTGATACCACTACTTTACTCTCTCTAAAAACCACCTCGGTTACATTTAATCATACACTGGTGGAGGGAGGTTGGGAACACCTCCTCAAATTCCTCGATGCCCCTCCCATCGAGCGGGGTGATCTATGTCCCTGCGCCTTGAGCCCAGGGCCTTTGTCACAGCCTCAATGAACAGAATGAGACTGAGTGACGGCAGGACTTCTAAGCCTGGGTTCGAAAAAGCACGTTAGTAGCATCTGGCGGTTTCTGGGACACTCACACTGGGAAGAAGTCCAGCCCTAAAATCTCACAGGGAGAGATGAGAGAAGGCAGTGGGAGTCGAGGAGCCCCAGCTGTTCCAGCACCCCCGCCCCGGTTGATCCTGTCTTCCCTGCCCAGGTACCTGACAGGTGTAGAAGGAACTTTCAAGAAGACCCCAGGCCCGTCCACCATCGGACTACAACAGCATGAACGACCCCGAGTGAGAACCGTCTAGGGGAGCCCAATCAACGTCTAAGTTGGTGAGCAAAAGAAATGATTGTTACTGGTTCTTTTGCTGTTACTATATTCAGCCACTGCTTGGGAGAGACGTGGCGCAGCTCTAGATCACTGGCACGACTCATGCTGTGTGCTCGTCCCTCGGTGACACACACAGTAGTCCTACGCCGTGGGAGGAAGCTCATCCCTCCCTCAGCCTCTCCCCTGCCCTCTCCCTCCACCTGCCATTCCTGCCATCTGCCAGTCCACCCTCCCACTATCTGTGTTTATTCCAGTGCCACCCTGCTCAGGACCACAGCGAGTCCCACCCCCCGGCTGGCCTCCCTCCCTCCGGTGCCCAGCACCCCCAGGCCCTCCCGCGCTGCTGCCCACGGCTCTTCCAAACCCAGGGCTGACAGCGTTGCTCCCCACCGCCTGGAGGCTACTCTGCTCCGTGGATCAGCGCCGTTCTGCGTCTCCAGCTTCGCTGCCGACCGTCGCTCCCCACGCCAGCCTAACTCAGGTCCCCCCCAGGCCCCTTCCCTGGACACACCGTGCCCATGAGCTCATGCTGCTCGCTCGCCGGGAAAGCTGCCCCCGCTCAAGCTTCGCTCAAATGTCAGGGCTTCTGTAAGGCTCCCCTCCGGGCCCTGACACCCTGGCCCCCTGCCCTCCCAGGCTAGCATGGCCTCTCACTTGGTACAAGGGGACTGGGGACTCCTTGAGGGCAGGACCCCCACCCGCTCTGCTTCTAACAGACTCGAAATAAACCTCGGCTGAGCCGTTGCGGAGGCCGCCCTCAGTAATTCCGGTGGGCCTCCCCAGAGGCCGCGGACTCTGATGGAGAGTTGTGCAAGGAGAGAGGAAGGGAACCGATCGCCCCTTTGGCCAGCACCAGAATCTGCCCTAGCTTTCGTTTTCCGCCTCTCAAGGGGATGGGCACCAAGGACGCCCGAGTCTGTGGGTGACAAGGACGTCAAAGGCGCACAATGAGTCACACATACCCCGGGGCACAGCACGTGGCTTAGAGCTCCTCATGCTTGAAGTGGAGAGGCAGCCTGAGGTAGTGTGAGAGGCTAAATAGCAGGTTTCAATTTTGATTGGGACAGTTTTTGTTTTGCTCTGGTTTTTGGGTTTCTTTCTTTCTTTTTTTTTTTTTTAAGATTTTATTTTTAAGGCATCTCTACACCCAACGTGGGGCTCGAACTCACAACCCTGAGATCAAGAGTCGCACGCTCCACTGACTGAGCCAGCCAGGTGCTCCAGTTCTGCTCTGTTTCCGTATAATGTCTACTTTTGATTTCCCAACGTAGAAATGGCTCCGTGACAGCCCTGGAGATGAGCTATGTCAGATCCCCCACACGTCAATGCAACCCCTTCTGTTAAAAGAACAAATTTCCATCATGTGCCAAGCATCTTGCTTAATTCTTACCACTACACTCTGAGGAAGTGAGTTATCTTCATTTACAGACAGAAACACAGAGAGGTTAAGTAACTTGCCCAAGGTTACACAGCGGGGAACCGGCAGAGTCAAAAGCTGAAGCGACCGTTAGGGCTACTCGGTCGCGGTGCTGCCTCTGAGCCCACGAGCGGAGGGGGGCCTGCTGTGTCCCGGGCGTGTAGGGGTGACTCATCACACCAGCCTGGGTACACACAGACGGTACGGGACGCACACACGCTGGCATCGCTCCGAGCCGTGGGAAAGCCAGTCCTCCTCCCTGGCTTTCTCGGTGGAGGCTGGGCCTGGCTGCTGTGTTTTCGGGGAAGATCTGATTCGGGGGCCAGGTGGAGTGATGGAGAAGGAGCCTTCTTTCCCCGGGAAGTCGGAGAGAGGGAATTCACGGTGGGGGAGAGAGCGCACCCCGTGCATCTCAGATGAAGGGGAAAACAACAGCACGCCCCTCACAGATGCAGCTGGCAGGAAGCAGCTGCCGAAGGAGAAACGGGCCATGTGGGGGCCGAGGGGTACCGCCCTGCTCTGGAGGCTGGAAGGTGTGAGCTGACGTGGGTGGAAAGATGAGGCAGGGGAGCAGCGGGGGGAGGCTTCTCTGGCTCATAAGCCAACCCCGACGAATTGGAGCTGTGGGAGCTGACAGTGACAAGGCTCTGTGCAGGGCTGGGCCTGGGGAGGGGCGGCAGACGTCTCCCATCCCCTCTGAACCCAGGCATCGTCCTCCTTCCCCGGTGGCTCTGGCTCAGGGACCAGACAGGAGAAGCCTGGGGGCTTATGCACACACAGACTAAACAAGAAAGACATAAGATTTAAATGCTCCCAGCAACCTGGGGCCACTTAATTCCAACAGGGGGGCTGGATATTTTGTCCCCAGTTTCTGAATGTCCTGAAGTAGGGCCCTTCCTAGAATTTCTGTCCCTCTTTTAACCCCTTCCATCAGAGTCAAAATGCTTTGGCAGAACATCTCCAATCGCATCTGGGCTCGGCACAAATCCACAGGCTGTGAGCTTCTCACCCAGCTCACCTCCAGTCCTGACAACAGCAAGGGCCTGGGAGAAGAAATCACCTTCCGAAAAGTAAAACGGGCTATCACGTGCCCTGCCAAACCCATCCTCAGTCAAGGCTGCCTCTTATTACTGGAACTTTTGGGGGGGGGGGGGCGGGGAATCACCTCTTCTCCCATCCTTTGCTGGGTCCCTTAATTTTCCCAGCCAGGCCTTGAGGTCAGTGAAATCATGGGTTTTTGGAAATTCCAGCTCCTAGAATTTAAACAAATTCTGTCCTCCTCGAACATAATCACTAGCTCTGTGAGCCACATACAACAAAAATAACCCAAGCCCACCCTGACGGTGAACCTCTGCACCCAAATTCCCCCATCCTCCTCCTCCAGCCGGTATAGCTGTCTGGGGGGGAGGGGGAGAAGCAAAGCACCTTGAGTTCGGTTGCAGAGGCCCATCCACCGAGCTCGGCAAGTCTGTGAAGGGCCGTTAAGAGTTCATTAAGCAGAAAGCATCTCTCTTTTCAAAACCGTCAAGTCACACGAGTGAGCAGTTAAGCAACTGTAAGGGAAGAAGGGAAGGGTTTCTTAAGGAGCATTTAAAAATGCAGAGCACCGTTATCTGTAACACAGCCCAGGGCAACTCAATTAATGCAAGCCCCAGGTCAGCCTTCAGCCTGGCTTTCCAGAAAGGTGGAGCTAGCAGGCGCTGAGGTAATC
Organism: Ursus arctos; assembly: GCF_023065955.2. NCBI lineage: Eukaryota > Metazoa > Chordata > Mammalia > Carnivora > Ursidae > Ursus > Ursus arctos. The sequence goes on from NW_026622997.1 coordinate 17,342,791, forward strand.
CCAGAGTCCAGCCTCCCTGGGTAGAGATGCTGTGTCCCAGGCCTGGGGGTGTGGGGCAGGGGGTAGGGGGAGGGAGGGGCTCACTGCCATCCAGTTAGAGGCAGGGCAGTACCCCAGGTCTGTGCTGCCCACCGCGGGAGCCACGAGCCAGACGCAGCTACTTACATTTCAATCATTAACATGGAATAAAATAAAAAAGTCACTTCCTCATTTGCCTGGCCACGTCTCACATGCTCAAGAGACACACGGGGCCAGTGCTGGATGGTGCAGAACGGCACATTCCCATCGCTGCAGAAAGTTCTACAGGACAGCGAGGCTTCGGATCACAAGACTCTCCAAGCTCTTTCCACCCCACCAGGGCCTGGGTCTCATTTTCCCTGCAGGTATCCACCCGTTAAGCATCATGAAATTCGTTCAGTGGGACAGAGCCAGCTTTCGGTCTTCGCGACGAAATAGAAGACAATAGAAAATATCATAGTGCATCATTTACCAATGAAATACGGGTCATGCCAGGTCAGAAAAACTGCTTGGTTTTATGCAATTTTGTTGATACACATGCACACATTACCTACAGCTATGCACTTAGAGTTATACATCCGCTGGGCCCCAGCGTAAACTGTATTCCCTCCCCTGAGTCAAAGTCAGAGAACGTCAGGCCCTCTCACTACGGTGTGATCCTGGTCTACAGATATTTGAAAGCTTTTGCCCCCATTCGTCTTCCCCTCTTCCACATGACTCAAATCACAAGACAGTGAGGCAGAGTGTCTGTTCCACAGGATTACACATGGGTTTTCCTCCCGACCCGATTTTCCCTGTTGATTTTATGTGTCACTTTGGCTAGGCCGTGCTACCCAGCTTCTTGGTCAAACATGATTCTGGATATTTCTGTGAAAGCATTTTTTTAGGTGAGATTAACATTTAAATCAGCTGACTCTGAGTAAAGCAAATTATGCTCCATGATGTGGGTGAGCCTCATCTAATCAGTTGAAGGTCTTAACAGAAAAAGACTAATCTCCCCTAAAGAGGGAATTCCACCAGCAGACTGGCCTTTGAACTTGAACTGCAACATCGACCCTTCCCGGGATCTCCAGCCTGCTGTCCTGCCCTGAAGATTTCAGACGTATCAGCATCCACCACCACATAAAACAATTTCTTAAAATAAATCTTGCTCTCTCTTTATACACACACCCCTTATTGGTCTTGTTTCTCTGAGAAACAGAACTTTCCCTAATACACACTTCTATTCCATCCAAAGAAAGCCTCCTTACTGTTCAAGGCTCTCTCAAATACTGCCCCCTCTGTGTGACACACCTGATTTCCTCTGTTAGAATAACTGCTACTTCTGCTGTGCCCGTTTCAGGACCATATTGTTTGTGCTATATTTTCACAGATTATTGTGCCTTGTTCTGTGGTTAATATTTAGATCCAAACCTTGTGACTCAAAGCTTGGTCCGTGAGCCAGTAGCATCAGCATACCCCAGAAACGTGTTAGAAATGCAGAATCTCAGAGCCCACCCCAGACCATGGATTCAGAATCTGCATTTTAACAGGATGCTTGGGTAAGCCCTAGCACGTCAAATTTTGAGAAGCACTGTTTTAAACAAAGCCCCTTAACCGTGAGGAGCGTTGAGATACAAATGCTGAGTTACTATCCTCAGAGATGGATGGAGTTGGTCTGGGGTACAGCCGGCGGGGAGGGGATGGGCATCAGGAAGTTCAAAACCTTCCCAGGGGTAGGGGTTCCTAATGTGCAGCCAAGTTTGAGAACCACCATAAACGCACCCCTCATTTTATAAGAGGAATTGAGACAGCAAAGTCAAGAGACTGGGTCAGGCCACAGAGTGAGTTAATATCAGGAACAGGACCCCACCAGGGTTTCCTGTGTCCCTGAAAATGTTAACAAAAGAGAAAAAAGATCCATATGCACGATCAGCAAATTTAAAATGAAACCTGGGTCATCCAACACCCAGCTGACGAAGGACATTGTCGTGACACCACGTGTCCTCCTTTGCAAAGAAGAACCGACAGGATTCTCTCTGAATTCAAAGAACCACTCAGTTTAGGTTGGATCCCAGGAACCCTCCCCATTTATAATGACTGTCAAACGCTGAAGCCAAGGGTAAAATTAGTGCTGGGAAAGCCAGGAGCCACCCCCACCCCCCCAGGTCTAGGGTGACCCAAAAACGTCCACGCCAACACAGATCTTACCCCCACTGGCTCCTTCGTGGTGCACTTGTCCCTGATCTCTGTTTACGTAGCTCCTGTGACAGGTACAAGACGATGCTATTACTGTGCCTTCTTAGCACTGTTGCCATATGGCGTGGATTCCCTCATCTGGGTTAGGAAATAAACAGTATTTCCCTTCAAGACTCCCTCTGGGTCTTATCTTTATGCAGACCTGGTCCTCTCATTCCTCTGCCAGTGTTACGATCAGTAACAACAGGCTCCCCCAAAGTTCAGTTCCCGTCACGTGCTCTAAGGGTAACGACATGCAGAGGGGCTCATCTTGGGGAGACCCGATGTGGACACCCACCAGTCACTCAAGTGTGAAAGGTGGCGTTCTCTATCGTCCCCTTCCCTTTGGCCTCCTGCAAACTGTCCCCAGGACAATTTCTGGCCCGGAGTTGGCAGGAACGAAAATCCCTTTGACAGGAATATCCCTCCTGCTGCTGACAATGCAATAGTCCTTTTTGGGCAAAACTCTTATCTTTCCTTAGTGCCATGGAGCACAATCTGCTTAATGAGGCACCGCAGTGAAAGCTAACTCCTAACGCACACTGTGCCGTTAAATTTGTGCCCAGAAATTATCCTGAACCCCACAGGATCACCAGCTTGATAGCCGGCAGCAGCAGCTGCTCATACAGATGTGTTCTCAGCAGTGACATTAACAGGAAAAAAAAAAAACAACAAACCACACACACCATCAAGGGCACAAGGCACATGAGCAGGCGCACACACACACACACACACACACACACACACAGGTGGCAAGCAGCCTTCCCCTTAACCCATACCGGTCATGCCACTTTGCCCCCAAAATGCATCTCCTCCCTTGCAGGTAAAGGGAAAACTGCTTCCTGGTATAAAGGAGAGCTATGTGTGCATGTGTAATAGTAGAGTAAATTAAAAAAAAAAAAAAGTCAAGCTAATCAACAATCTGGCAGCAATAGTATTAGAACGATGCTTAAAAATATTTAAGCAAACCAAATCACTTGGGCCGGTAAGTGCCAAGCTTTTACAGTGAGTCACCGGAGTAGCCAGACAAGCTGGGAACTAACTGGAGGGCCTCTTCTAAACCGACTGTAGCACCTGAATTTTACAGTTGAGGAAACGAAAGTCTAAGAGGTGAGGTCACTTGTCCAAGGTCACACAGCTAATGAGTTATGGTGTCGGGACAAGAACCACCTGTCTAGGCTCCCAGGCCAAGAGCCCTTTGGCGGCACCGTACCACCATCCCCCGTGCCCAGGAAGAAGTTCCTGCACGAGGGTTCTGAAACAGCGTCCCAGCACAGGTTTAGCTCAAAAGAAAACGTCCCGCAAAGCAAAGGGGAGCTACCAACATAGCAGCGGCACGGCTCCTACATCCTTGAGGAAGCCTGACGCCAACAAGAGCTTCACTGGCCACCCTGGGACAGGTTCAGAAAGCAGAGGGAAATGGCACGGCAGCAGCCCTTTCCAGCCGTGTTTGGGTTTTTGGTGTATATGGTTAGAATTATAAATCAATTACCCTATAACCAGGAGGCTATGGCTTCTCCCCGGATTCAGAGTCATATCCAGTCACTCCCCCTGCAAAACAGCAGAGCTCCTCGACTTTTCTACATCCGCTTCCCCTTCCTAGAAGCCAGCTTTTTCCCTTTGGCCAAGGCTGAACTAATTTTTGCTTTACCACAAATGTCTGCACGTGCCTGGGGACAGCTGTCCCAGATTCAAAGGCTCGCAGGATAGAAGAACTGGAGAGTCACCCCGACCAAATGATCTTCCCCCATGCTATTGTCTCTTTTTTTAAAAAATAAATTTATTTTTTCCATTAAGATCAGATTTTTAAAATAATCCCACAAACCCATAAGAACCAGCATTAGGATTTTGGCTTACTATCTACCAGACTTCCATTTTCTGGGTGCGTGCGTACGCGTGTGTGCTTTCAACAGGCTACCAACATGATACAGAAATATTTCTGTACCTTTTTCTTGATCCTTTTCATAAAAAATCTCCGTAATGCTGCAGTCTTCCCATACATAATTTCAAAGTCTATTTAGTATTTAATCAGCTGTATTTGCCATACTTCCCTGTTTCCCTGCTGCGGATTTAGGTTTGTTTCCAATGTTTCAGTAACATAAATAAGGCTTCACTAAACCCTACTGTGTGCGTACAGGTTTCTGCACAGTTATTATTTGAGGTTATTTCCTTGACTTCCCAGAAGTCAACCTCCCATTTTACTCACTGCTGGAGAAACTCGGGTCCCACATGAGTAAATACCTGATAAGCTAAAAGGAACACTCTGGAGACTGGGGTTCGATCAGCCGTGTGAACATCGACAAGCCACTCCACTCCCCCGAGACTCGGTTTCCCTCGGGCCTCAGGAGCTGGGTCCCTGCAAGGCCTGTCGCGGTGTTCTGCCCACCAGGAGTGTTTCCTTTCTGCTACTCGACGTAGCCACGCAAATCACCCAGCCTGTCTCCCTCCTGCCTCAGAAGCTGCTCGGGAAGATGACTTCATCAAAGCCCATCACGGGACCAGATTTGCTGGAGTGCGTGGGGGCTGCACAGATCAAGTCCCAGTCCAAAACTGGGCCGTGGTGTTGGCTGTTCCTCCCCCTGTGGTCCCCGGCACTGCTTTCTGAATCCAGGTCAGCCGTGGAATGACACAGAGCTGGCCGCATACCTGGGGGTGGTGACCGGAGGGTACTGGGACAATAATAATAAACACACCCAGGCCGGTGCTCGGGGACGTCCCAGAAACCAGTGCGGGGGAGGGAGTCAGCCTGTGTCTCCTACCGTGGTTCTCCAGGACAGGAAAGAGGCCCCCGTGTCTGCGACCACTGGTCACATCCCTAGCGGATGTGTGCAGGTTAAAACACCACCCTCGGCTCAGAGCAACCAGAACAAATGGAAAAATAGACCAGTCTTGTCTTAATCTTATCCAAGCCAACAGGGTGCCATTTATCGCTGGCCTCTTCTAACAATGAGTTATGATCCGTAGAGAAGGGGAGACCATTCGAGAGTATGTCCTCAATCTTTTTTTTTTTTTTTTAAAGATTTTATTTATTTATTTGACAGAGATAGAGACAGCCAGCGAGAGAGGGAACACAAGCAGGGGGAGTGGGAGAGGAAGAAGCAGGCTCATAGCAGAGGAGCCTGATGTGGGGCTCGATCCCACAACGCCGGGATCACGCCCTGAGCTGAAGGCAGACGCTTAACCGCTGTGCCACCCAGGCGCCCCTGTCCTCGATCTTTCGGTGCACAGTTCCTCCTGCTATTGTCTCCTCAGCTTATGCAATGAGACGGGAACTCCAATTTAGCCCTCTTGTCCCGTTTCGTGTCTTGTCTGTGGGACTCACGCAGCCTCTGTGCACACGGACCAGAGACTGTGCAGCCCGCTGTGCTGGCAAACACGCAGGCTTCCGAGCCTGGCAAACCTCCGTCCAGTTCTGATCCCACCGCTCAGCTGAGCGGACCCAACAAAGCGCGTCACAGAAGGCCAAACACCACTGCAGAGAGCGACGGTGATTTTACTCACTACCAAGAAAGAAAGCCTCCGACAATTAAACTAGGACAGGCCAGCGACTGTAAGACATACCTATATCATAGCTGTTGAAGGGTGAAAAAAACGTGCCTTAGAATCAATGGCATGTGGGAGGCGCCTGGGTGGCTCAGGTCATGATCCTGGGGTCATGGGATCGAGCCCCGCATCGGGCTCCCTACCCAGCGGGAAGCCTGCTTCTTTCTCCCCCTCTGCCCCTCCCTTGCTCACGCATGCTCTCTCTCTCTCTCTCTCAAATGAATAAATAAAAAATCTTAAAAAAAAAAAAAAAGAATCAATGCTATGTGGTATTTAACCTCTCACTTGTAAGACGGAGCTGGTAACTGTCCACCTTGAAGGTTGGTCGTGAGGTGGGAATGAGAGGACACCGTACTGTGCCTAACTCTGGACCTGGTCTGCAGTGAGTGCTTGATAAAATGTCAGGTCCTCTTCCCATTTCAAAAGTGATGGGTACTGGGGCACCTGGGTGGCTCAGTGAGTCAAGCATCGGACTCTTGATCTCAGCTCAGGTCTTGATCTCAGGGTGGTGAGTTCGAGCCCCACACTGGGCTCCATGCTGGGAATGGAGCTTACTACAAACAAACAAACAAACGTTCCTATCCCTATCCCTATTTAAGAGGAAAAAAAGTGATGGGTAGGTTCTGGATAGATTATAAGCTCTTTCATAGTAGATACCCTGTCTTATACATCTCTGCCCTCTTCTCACCCCCCATGGTCTAGAATACCTCTATACACATTGTAGGCACCCAACAAATGGATGGTGAATACGAATGCTGAACCAGTTTGAAAGCGCACACCCAAGCAGGAAACTGCTGTCAGAGGACGTAGCCTATGTGATCCCACCGGCTTCCCTGGCATCTGGAGGTGACAAGCGCACCTGGCAGTATCATCCTGACTGGGCTGCGGGGGTGGAAAGGAGAAAAGCCGGTGTCAGCTGCTCAGGGCTCCTCCGCCATGGAATCACCTTTGCAGGCAGGCTGCGTTGGGTAAGCACAAGCAGCCACGTCTCAGTTCCACAGACGAAGCAGCACAGAGGCAACCCCTGAGCCTTCTGGGGAAAGCCAGGCAGCCTCTGTGCCATGGATGTGAACGGCTGTGCATATTAAGTCAGACGGGCGATGTCCCCGAGGGCTCTAACCCTGTCCCCCAGGACTCTCTGAGAGCGGCACCGTGCCGTGTAAACAAATGTCCCACGTGGGTGGTGTTAGAAGGAGCAGAAGTTTAGACAAATAGAACCACGCGGCATTATTTTATTATTATTTTTTTCCCTGTTTATTCCTGCTGCTTTTTCCTCCTCGGGGGCCCCAGCTCTGTTGGAAAAGGGGAAGAGACTGAGCAGGGGAATGAATCTCATTTTCCACCGCCCACTTTTGATTATTCATATTCATGTGGGAGATAAGAGGGGCTGCCGATGACAAATTTCGGGAACAAGTCATCTCAAATCCCTACCTTGCCCTTGACTTCAGGCAAGCGCCGTTCTGTGGGAGGTGCCCTGGGCATGCACGCCCCACGTCCTCACCAAGGCACACTCATCTCTCCCCCCCAGCTCCAGTTAGCTGGAACTTCTGCAGTCCCAGTGCCTCCAGGCAATGCTCACACACAGGGGTATTGCTTTCACAAAGTGAATGGACTTGAAGGGGGGGAATCCCAATAATAATTAGAAAATCGGAATTACCTATTTGTTGAGGCTTCATGCATTAGTATTCCTTCAACCTTTCCCCTTGGATGCAGGGAAGGACGGGGGGGAGCGGAGAAAGGAGGAAATTCAGGCGGAAACCCCATCTCCCCCAGTAGGTTGGAAGGAGAAGAGAAAGCAACCTGTGAAGTCAGGGTTCTTCCCCAAAGCCGGCCATCAGGAACTGGCTGCAAGGGTTCTACATTCTTGTGGGATTAAGATGCCTGCTTCAAGTCCCTTCTCTCCTGCCCTCCCGTGCTTCTCTCTGCTCTGAGCTCTACAACGGCCAAAAGGAGGGAAAACCTCCCAAGGTTGCTGGGAGGGCTAAGGAAGAGTCTGCTGGGAGCCAAGCCTGCATTCCTGCCCTGGCCTCACTCCAGCCTTATCGGTGCCATCTGCTGCCCAAAGTACCTGTGATGACCCCCCAGGTGGGCAGGGGTATCATTTACCTGCTTACACACTGCCAACTGCTAATGGGGATTTCAGGAGCCTTTCCACAGACAGCATATCTCCTTGTTAGAGTCCTTACTAATAAATAGAGAAGGTCATGCCCATACCTTGTTAAGCTTCTACTAATTACTCATGAGAGTAATTACCCATACAGTGCAGACTATCATCCCATTCCTGGGAGAAAGAAAATGCACCCAAAGGTTTGAATGTCTCAAGAATTCACGTCTAGGGGTGCCTGGATAGTTCAGTCGGTTAAGCGTCCAACCCTTGGTTTCAGCTCAGGTCATGACCTCAGGGTCCTGGGATCAAGCTCTGCATAGGGCTCGGGACTCAGCAGGAAATCTGCTTGAGGATTCTCTCCTTTTCCCTCTGCCCCTTCCCCCTGCTCGTATACTCTCTAAATAAATAAATAAAATCTTTTTTTTCTTTTTTTAAAAAGATTTTATTTATTTGAGAAGGAGTGAGCACAGGCTCCAGACGCTTAACTGACTGAGCCACCTAGGTACCCCTAAATAAATAAAATCCTTAAAAAATTTTAAAAAAAAAGAATCCATACTTAGATCAAGCATAAATGAGTGCTATGTTCATAGCACTGAATCCCCAGCCTGGAGATGAGCACCGTCCACTAGAACTTTCTGCAATGATGGATATGGTCTGTGAGGCACCGTCCAATATGGAAGCCACCAGCCAGCCACATGTGAACTTTGAGCACTTGAAATGTGGCCAGGCATCTGAGGAACTGAATTGCCTATCTTATTTAGTTTTAATGTATGTAAATTTAAAGAGCCACACACCGAGTATAGCTAATGGCTACTATGTTGCAAAGCACGGAACTAGACGGTGCCCGGTATACAGATGGTGCTCAGTAAATGTCCGCTTACGGAAGAGTGAATAGATGGTAAGTAGCTCACCACAGTCAGTTCTGCTGAAGCAGGATTCTCACGTTGATCGGGTACCCACTTTAAACAAACCCCCGTTTAAGTCAACAACCTTCTGAGTCAGGTACTTTGATTAACTCTGCTTGACAGATAAAGAAACCGAGGCTCAGAAGAGTGAAGTGGAGGGTCCATGGCCACACAGAATGTGGCAAGACCAGGACCCCACCCCAAGCAGAGTGACCCGGCAGCCCCCTAAAACCAGTCAATTTTGCCACTGATGAAAAAAGCATTCGGGAGCCTCACTTTATTTTCTACAGGACAATACCAAATTCAACAGGGGTCTTTTCCTCTCGAAACAGAGCAATGAAGATACAGTGTGTCACCTGTGGAGATGTTTTATTTTTTTCTAAGATTTTATTTATTTGAGAGAGAGAGAGAAAACACACACACGAGCAAGGGCAGAGGAAGAGGGAGAGCCAGAATCTCAAGCCGACTCCGTGCTAAGCGTGGAGCTCGATGTGGGGCTCGATCCCACGACCCTGAGATCATGACCTGAGCTGAAACCAGGAGTTGGACGCTTAACCGACTGAGCTACCCAGGCGCCCCTGTGGAGACGTTTTAGAAGCCTTACCAGTGCACTCACCTAGCAGGGCTAGGACGAACCATCCATCCCACCACTGTGGCCCTTTCCTAAAACCATCTCCCCCGGACAGCAGGCTACCCTGCGGGAGCCTCACAACAGTGGGAGCTCTGGCCTCCCGATGCTGACAAGCCCCTCCACATGTCAAGCGCTGAGTGTCCTTCTCCAAGGAGATCCCCTTATCCTTTCTCCTGCAGTGAATCACAGCCCCACCCCGGCTCTGCCCCTTGCACCTTAAGGGGTTGGACTGTATCACATGAATTTCCGAGTTTCCCTCACCATCGGCCACAAGCACAAAACCAGGAACTGGGCAGGCTCCCCCTCTCCTTAGCTGACCCCACTCTCCACCACAGCATGGCCCCGACTCCATCACACAGGGAGCTTTTGTCTTTACGATGTCTCTCGCTGAATGGATTTTTGCAGCTTTTTTCACACCCTATAAGGCGGCCATTTGTGCTCCTCTCAAGGGGGTTCTTTCCAATGATCCTGCAAGCTGTTTCTTTCGCCTACCCCAGAGCTGTGTCATCTGTGACTGTCACCATTTGGAATTGAGGGGAGAGAAAGATTTAAGCAGAACTTACTGCTGATGGGGTGGGGGGTGATCTGCAAGCAAAAAAAAAAAATTTAATTCTAGAGAAGAACAAAAAAAATTTTTTTTAATTTTGGACATTCTTAAACTACTCTGTGTCCTAAGTGGTCAGTCATAGGAAACATAATTTTCCTCAGAAAATTGGTTCCTCCAGAACCAGCTGGTTCCTTGAAAAGGATTTTATATCATAGAACTTTCTATATCTTCCTTTACAATTATTTAACCCTGACCCCCCTCCCCCTTCTGGATCCAGTATAAGCCCCACCTCCTCCAGAAGGTCTTCCTGAACTGTCCAGGCCCTCAGCTTTCAGGCAGGATCCATTATCTGCAGGACCACCTCCTCAGGGACTCGTGCTGCCTGAGGAGAAGGGCCCTGGGGACCAGCAAGGCCTAACCTCACAGGCCCTGTGCATTTTATCTCTAACCTCAAACCCAAGTTCCCTAGTCAGCAAAACAAAAGCTCAGCAGTGAACTTTTTAATCAGTCTCTAGATCCAGCCCTTCTAGAAGACACCATAGCAATAATTCACCACCTATTAGCAGAAGCCCTGTCCAGATCTCACTTTTGTGCAAGTGTCTCATTCACTCTTTGTGAGGGGAATTCTGTTTCATTTGTTGTTGTTGTTGTTGCTGTTGTTGTTTTGTTTTTTCTGTTTTTTTCTCCTTCGTTTTAGTACCCTGTGTGGATTGGCACGGGGAAGCTTCTCAGGTGACGGACCCTTAATCCAATACTGATATTTTGGGGTTATTCAATTGCCCTAAGCAAATACTTCCTGGCCTTACAGTATCACAATTCACTCTGGACTGAATCATATACTTTATTGCATTGTTGTGTGTTTGCATATGCTTATCGTGTGTCAAGAACAAAGACCACAGACCATATCTTACTATCTGGGGCATTGCTACCACAGCCAACACAGTGCTACAGGCATTCAAACACATTTACTAATTTAAAAGAAATGAAGAAGAGAAACATTCTCCAGACACTGGGCAGAAACAGTGTCTGAAAGATCCTGGGCCACCTTGATAATCTTCAAATTGGAAATGTCCCATAAAGAATGCTCCATGCATTATCGGGCCCAGGGCAATGCTGGTGCCCAAGAGACGTCAGTATCCGCTCACATGGCCGTCTCGCTTTTCTAAATAATGAACCATTTCAATGAACATTTGGCAAAGCTAATTTTACTTGGGCTGGAGAATTTGTTCAGCTGCATCTAGTTCCAAAATCAAAAATAAAGGGAAGTCTTTGAAAACCCAAAAATCTACCCCTAACTGAACAACACAACAAAATCACAAAACCAACGCTCACAACTCAGTAATAAGAAGACAACCCAATCTAAAACTGCTCAAGAAATGTGAAGATACATGACTGGCTAAGAAGCATATGACAAGGTGCTCTATATCACTAGTCATTAGGGAAATGCAGGTCAAAATCGTAACGAGATCACACAACACACTATAATAATGGCTATACTCAAAAAGGCTGACAATGGGGCGCCTGGGTGGCTCAGTCGGTTAAGCCTCTGCCTTCGGCTAAGGTGATGATCCCAGGACCCCGGGATTGAGCCCCACAACGGGCTCCCTGCTCAGCAGGGAGTCTGCTTCTCCCTCTGCCCCTTCCCCTCATTTGTGTTTTTTTTCTCTCTCTCTGTGTCTCAAATAAATAAATAAAATCTTAAAAAAAAAAAAAAAAAGGCTGACAATACCAAATGTTGGTGATGGTGTAGAGATATTAGAATATTCCTACATAGGTGTTAGGAATATATAATGGTACAACTACTTCAGACAACTTTTTTTGGATTTATTTATTTGAGAGAGAAAGAGAGGGAGTGTGCAAGCAGGGGGAGGGGCAGAGGGAGAGAGTGGGAGAGTCTCAAGCAGACTCAACATTGAGCTTGACCCTGAGATCACCACCCAAGCCAGTCCAAGAGTTGGACGGGTACAGCTGCTTCAGAAAGCAGTTTGGCAGTCTGTTAAAAAGGTAAATCTATGTATACCATACAACCCAGCAATCTCACTCTTAGAGATCGATCCAAGAGAAGTGAAAGCACGGGTCCACAAAAGGCCTGGATGTAAATGTTCACAGCAGCATTATTCGTAACAGCTAAAAACTGGAAACAATACAAACATCCATCAAATGGTGAACGGATAAACTGCGGTATATCCATACAATGAAATATTACGGGGCAAAACAAGGAATGACTTTCCGACAGATGCGGTGATGAGAATGAACATCAGAAACACGCTAAGTGAAAGAAGCCAGGAACTAAAGACCACAGATCGTAGGATTTCACTTATATGAGATTTCTAGGAAAAGCAAAACAATAGGGACAGATCACATGTGTGGTGGCCTGGGGCTTGGCACAGGAACGGGGGCTGGCTGCAACCAGGCAGGAGGAAACCTTTGGGGATGCTGGAAGTATTCTAAAACTTTTTACACGACTGTATACGTTTACTAGAAATCATTGAATCTCCATGGGTAAACTTACGATACATACAGTTTATCTCAATAAGGCAAAAAAAGCAATGCTAAAGCTACGAACCAACTTAATTGGGGCTTCAAACCTCGATGGCTTCCGTGTACGCATATTATGCTAGCTAACAGAGCCCCTCAGTACCATAAAAGCTATTAGAGTGGGAAATTAGAAATTTAAAAAACAAGTCATATCATTTTAATGTAAAGTTATTTTTTCTGCATTTTTTAATACTCCACAGGGCATTAACAATTCTCAAGGGACGTCTAAACTCCAAGGCGTCCCCGGCTTGCTTAAAACTGAGAAGCCAGCTTCCCCAAAGCCCTGTTGACAGATGCAGAATTGGTCACGGTAAAGGGTCCAGGTGGGTCTCAGCAGTGAGGATTTTAAAGCTTTATCCCCCGACATCCACCTGGGTTGAGTCTGAACCCAAAAGATCTTTGGCCTTCAAGGTCTTCCTGCTTTAGAGGAAGATGCTCAGAGAGCGCTCTCCTAGGGACCCACACTCACCAGCTGAACTCAAGGGAGCGGCTTCCATACCAACAAGTCTTGCCAGACCCACACCTGTGTGACACGCCTGTCAGGTTCGTCACTGCCCAGCTTGCCTGGCCAGGTGGACTTGATCCAGGCAAAATGTGGATTTGTCAGGGTTCTGCAGAGAAACTGAACCAGTGGGGAGTGGTGGGTGGGTAGATGTGTGGGGAGAGGGAGAGAGAAAGGGAGAGAGAGAGGTTGAAAGAGAGGGAGAAAGAGGGAGGTGGGGGGGAAGGGAGGGAAGAGGAGGGGGCAGAGGGGGAGACAGAAGAGGAAGGCGGAGAGAGGAGGGGAGAGAGGGTTAAGGGAGGGAGAGGGTGGAAAAGGAAGGGAGACAGGGGGGCAGAGGAGGAGAGGGAGAGAGGAGAAGGAGGGAGAGAGAAGGGGAGAGGACAGAGGGGAGAAATGGAGAGGGGAGGGAAAGGGAGAGGGGCATGGGGGAGAGAGGCAGAGAGGGGAGAGAGGGAGGGGGAGAGACACCATGGGCAGGCCAGTGAAAGCAAGGTAGGTTTAGCAATTGGCTCATGCAAGTAGGGGGACGCACAAGGCCAGAATTTGCAAGGCAGGCCAGCAGGCTGGAGACCTAGGGAAGGGTTGATGTTGCAGTTTTCAGTGTAAAGGCCATCTGAAGATAGAAATTCCTCTTCCCCAGGACCTGCCTTTTTCCTGACTCCTGACTCCTTGAAGGCCCTGCCCTGACGCTTGTGCACAAAGGGTCTGTGCGTCACCGCGTTCCTCAGTTGGCACCCGCCAAGCAGGAGGGACTGGACCATAAAACTCCACAGAGCCAGTTACATGTATCTGCTTTTCCATCCCATATTTTACCAACAGAGACACTGTAAATGTAATAATAATGACGACAAGGTTGGCATCATTTTATCGTCACATACATCTTTTCTTTCCACTGTTTTACTGTGGTCACTATAAACGTGGCAAAATGTCCAATGTGTGTTTGAAGACAGCGGATAAAGAACGTACAAAATCAAGAAAGGTCTACATTTGTAAAATCATCAACCAAGTCTGGGTTCTCATCATTAGTGCCTTTTGGGAGTGCGGCCCCCTGGAGATGACCACTCCTAATCCCTCCAGCCCCACTTCCCTCACTACAGGGTCCCCAAGGCATTTTGTGATGGACCCCCCCATGTTACCAGATAACCTCCAGAAAGACTGAGCCGGGAGAAAGCATCAGACACAAGCAGGAGCAATTGGGAGTGGGGGCTGGGCGGGGGATGGGGGCTAAACCAGTAATATTTGTATTGGTTCTGTCCAGCACACGGGCCCTGGTCTAAAGAGGGATGGCTGATGCGGCCCACACACGGGGAGAATAGCACAGAATGATAAAATTCTAGTTCAGACTTTCTAGGCACCTACAGAGGCCTCAGCTAGGTCCCTGCCCCGAGTTCCACGGAGGACCCCGCATCCTTCTCACAGGTGATGATAAATCCTCACAGGAGCACAGTCCGTTCCTGGGAACACCAACAGCACCTTCTAGATCATGCATCCATGAACCAAGTACAGGATTCTCAGCAAATCCCATATCCAAAGCTTGACTTAGGCACATTCCCTTTAAAAAATAAAAATTAAAAAAAAGGGGGGGGGGGGCGCCTGGTTTGCTCAGTGGGTTAAGCATCCGAGTCCTGATTTCGGCTCAGGTCATGATCTCAGGGTCCTGGGATCGAGCCCCACGTCGGGCTCCACGCTCAGCAGAGTCTGCTAGAGACTCTCTCTCCCTCTCTCTTTGCCCCTGCCCCATTTTCTCTCTCTAGATAAATAAATCTTTTTTTTTTTTTTAAGATTTTATTTATTTATTTGACAGAGATAGAGACAGCCAGCGAGAGAGGGAACACAAGCAGGGGGAGTGGGAGAGGAAGAAGCAGGCTCATAGCGGAGGAGCCTGATGCGGGGCTCGATCCCACAACACCGGGATCACGCCCTGAGCCGAAGGCAGACGCTTAACCGCTGTGCCACCCAGGCGCCCCTAGATAAATAAATCTTTAAATAAATAAGTAAATAAATAAAAATTTAAAGAAAACTTTTAACTGGAATTTCTAAATCTGGCAGAAGGGAATCATCTCTTTAAAAAATATGAAAAACAAATCTTCGAAAGTACCATTCAGAACAGGCTGAAGAACTGATCACTTCGAGGTGAAGGAGAATAATATTTATTGAACTTATACAGACAGCTCCAGGGGAGGGTGCGGTGGCCAAGTCTTTACACCCCTGCTCATTTTAATTGTCATACCAACCTTGTATCATAGTATCTTTAACTCCATTTTATTGATTGGAAGACTGAGGCTCAGCGGGGATGGTTACAGTTGTGACCTGACAACCTTTTCTATCATCAGCAATTCTGTGAATCACAACGTCGTCTATAGTGACGGGCCTTGACTACCCTGAACCAAAATATATAACTAATTGCTAGTGTATTTCTTTCTTGGTGGAACCCTTAAAACATGTTATTTACTTCCACCATTTTTTTTTAAGATTTTATTTATTCAAGAGAGCGAGCGTGAGCACGAGCAGGGGGAGGGCAAAGGCAGAGGGAGAAGCAGGCTCCCTGCCAAGCAGGGAGCCCAGTGTGGGGCTCGATCCGAGCCGAAGGCAGACCTTTAAACAGCTGTGCCACCCAGGCGCCCCTACTTCCACCATTTTTTTTTGGTTCTTCCCCAGTTGCAGGATCAAAATGTCCAATCTCTTCATATGGCTTCTTCTCACTCGTACATTTTCCAAACCAGACATCATCAACAAAATAATCACTCAACTGCACCTAATTTCAGTTAGATGAAATGAGATTGGTGATGCTTGACTTTTCCTAACAGTACACAGTCATTTCTTCCATTTACATAATGCTCCAGGGCTTCCTCAAACCTACACCAAGCTGACAGACCAAAACCATCTCACTAGGGCTCAGCAGCAGAAATCCGGAGAGAGAAAAAAAAAAACCTAACTGTCTCTTCCACACAGTCTTCGGGGAGAAATACATCCAGAAGTGACGTCAAGGGGGAACTGGGATTCCAGAGTGGTTACTACCAAGTCCAGAAAGGACGTTTGATCATCTCCAGCCCTATCTCTGCCTGTGTGGCCACCACGCCTGCCCAGCCCTGCTTCCTCCTGGTTCTCCCCCTGTTCCAGCAGCTCTTCTCCACCGTGGGCAGCGCGGACACTCTGCAGTAGGGCAGGAAAGGGCACGATGCTCCCAGTCCTCGGCTGAGGATGTCAGACAAGTCGGGGCAAGATCAATGAGCACAGTCAAAGCTCACTGGAACTCTCCAGCCTTATTCCCCATCCCATAGGAGCCTGCCCTCCCACAGAGAGGCTTCCCCCAGAGAGTCTGCACTCCGGTCTCCAAAAACTGGGGCAGGGAACGTGAAAACAGATGTCGTCACATCACACACAAAGGCAACAGATATTTTAACACAGTTCCCCCAACAGGTTAATTATTCACGGCAGGGCTGGTCTTGTTTTCCCAAAGGCGGAAAGCCATCGCATCTCTGTGCCTGGCTGGCACTGCAGGCACATCAGCCGGGAGCTGGAGAGAAATTCTAAATCCTGGGTCCTGCCCTGGAATCTGCATTTTGACAAGATTCCCCCTCCCCGCCCCGCTCCGGCCGCCCTACCCTGCGGGGGGGATGAGCCCATGTGTGAAAGTCTGGGAGGCAACTGGGCTACTGCACGCAGGACAAACTGTTATTGATTGATGGACCCATCCTGTTGATAATCTTTGCCTTCCCCAAGCATTCATTCATTCATTGGAAAGGCATTCATTCGTCATTTAGCAAATATTTATAGTGTGCCTACTGGGTGACTCAGCGCCTGGCACTGTCTAGGAGAGATAAGGCCACCCTGGTGAGCAAAGCAGGCACAGGCCCTACCTCAAAAAACTTTCTTTCCAGTTGGGGAGACAAACAGCAAATAAGAGAACAAGCAAACAAATGAAAGAGGTCATCACAAACAGCGACGGCACTCCCAAGAACATGAAGGGGCTGCAGAGGTGTAAGTGAGAAGTGGGGAAAAGAACTTTTGGTTGGGAGGGGAGGACCAGAAAGCTCTCTCTCCTGATAGAACATCTGAGCTGAAACTTGAAAGTGAGAACGAGCCAGCCCTTCAGAGGAGTGAGGGGGAACCTTCTAGACAGAGGGAAAAGCCAGTTTGCAAAGGCCCAGAGTCAGGAAAGGGGCTCGTGTGTTTGGGTAAAAAGGCCCAAGTAGCTGGAGGGTCAGGGAGAGTAAACAATCGCCAAAGAGGTGACAGGGACTGGCAGGCGGGGCCAGCGCAGGCCACGAAACTGAATGTTGCTCCAAGTGCCAGGGCAGCCACTGAGAGCTTCTGAGCAAGGAGTAACATAGCGACATGCACGCGTATACATGCCACTCTCCTGTTGTACAGAGACTAGCTTGGACAGGGAACGAGAGTGGACCTAGGGAGGCAGCAGGTGGCTCACACTCTAGTGCAGGAGGACAAATGGGACACAGGTTTTAACTGACCCCAGAGGTAGGCTGGGAGCTGTGCTGCTCTGGATACCAAGGTGAGTTGCCTGTCCTGGCTGTCTTCGGGCACCGGGCAGTCAAGGGGCTTGCAGAGCAAGGCGCACAAGGAAATCGACAAACAGCAGTGTCGTTTCAGGGGCCGGTTAATTTGGCAACATCTTTGTTAAAGGAAATGAGCACATACTTTTTGACCGGCAGCTCCCGTATTTACCCTACAAGTACACTGGGGTGTGTGCAAAAGGACACAGGGTCTAGGTTATTCATTACACGTTTGAAGAAGCAAAAGATTGGGAACAACCTCAATGCTGAGCGATAGGGGACTGGGTAAGTAAATTTTGATCTATCCACACAATGAAATACTATACAGCAAAAAATAAGAACATGGATACTTTCCTTATGCTGTTTTTTTATATACGTATAGATGTGTATGTGAGTGTATACATATATTCTTCTCAAGATACTACTCTTGCATGACAAAAGCAAGGTATGTAACAGTGTGTATGAGATGTTACCAACTGTGTAAAAAAGACTTTAAAAATGCTCACACACATATTTGCCTGTACATACCTAGAAAAATCTTCAAAAAGAGACATAAAGGGGCGCCTGGGTGGTTCAGTTGGTTAAGCGTCTGCTTTCGGCTCAGGTCATGATCCTAGGATCCTGGGATTGAGTTCCACTTTGGGCTCCCTGTTCAGCGGGGAGCCTGCTTCTCTCTCTCCCAATGTCCCTCCCCCCACTCATGCGTGTGAATGCGCGCGCTCTCTCTCTCGCTCTCTCTCTCTCAAATAAATAAAAATCTTAAAAAAAAAAAAAAAGAGAGAGAGACATAAAAAAACCGGGACTGCCTCCAGCTGAAGAACAGGGACCAGGAGACATTCTTCCCTGTGCACTTTTATAGTATTTACAATTTACACCACGTGAATATATAAACCATTCAAAAGAACTAAATAAAATTTAAGTTTCACACGAATGCACTACAATAGGTTCAAGAAAAGATGGGAGCAGCCTTTGGTGCTGAGACCACAGAAGGGTATGTGAGGGGCGAGACTGAGAAAGAGGGAGACTTCAGGGAGGAGGCAACCCTGGGGGCCGAGTCTTGCAGGATGGACAGGCATCCTTCACTAACACAAGGCAGAAAGTGTTCCAGACAGAGGCATGGACCTACAATCAAAGAGGGTCCGTTCGAGGACACACCAGGAGTTCTGGGTTTAGCTGAAGTGCATGGGGTTCCAGAACAGCCAGCAGGACAGGAGCCTGGGCAAGGCTCATCACAGGCCAGCCCTTGCCTGTCATGCCAAGAAGTTGGGACTCTTCCTAGAAGTGACGAAAGGGGGGTGCAGTGACACAATCGAGTCTGCGGTCCTTCAAGGAAAAGTTGGCAGCGGTGTGGAAGATGGAGAGAGGCAGTGGTGAGGAGGGGCAGACGGCAAGCTCGCTCAGAGACCTAGGTAGGGGACGCGTTCCTTCTAGGGAGGAAGCCATGATAGACAAAAAGGAACAGATTCAAGAGAGAACAGTTTCCATGCGTGGGGTAATAAACAGGAACAAAGGAGAACGCCAATGATCTCATCCGAGCTACTTTGATCTGAGAGAAGAAACTGAGGCCAAAAAGCAAGTTTAGGGGATGAAGAGGAAGAAAGGACTGTGGGGAGGCAGAAGGGTAGGTTCAACTCCCCAGCTATCCGTCCATGAGCAATGCCACTCAGACCTCTGCATTTTAGTTTGCCTCATTTGTAAAATGGGGCTAACGTCTATGCTAGGCAGCCAGTCTCACGGGGAAAGTGTTTTATACACGGCACCTGCCACATTGCCTGGCACATGTTAGGAACTTCAGAAGAGACAGCCCTGGGCACTGTAGAAATTGTACAAAAGAACTGAAGAAAGTCTCTACAACAGAGAAATGCCTAGTTCACCAAAGGAGGGATTTCAAGGGAATTTTTAGAAACTCAAGGAGGATGTCTATGATTCTATTGATTCCAAGTGTCATTCTTCGACGGTCCCCAGACCAGCCCCTCACCTTGTCAGAGCAGAGACCCGCCAAGAATATGGATGGAGGGCCGTAGACCACTCGCCATCGCTAGGCAAGCAACTCAAAGGCCAGGCTTTGGCCAAAAGACGGGCAGTTCACCGGGACCAGTCAAGACTGGCTTGTTTCTATTCCAGGCAAACACTAGCATCTAAAACCCCCAACGGCCAAACCAGCTCTATGACTGTTCGGGGTGTTTCACTTCCTGTGTTGTGTGTTGTGTGTTGGACCTCTAACCATGACAGCAAAGCACACCCAGGCGACCACCCAGCCCCATGCTTTCAGATACAAT
The DNA here is from genome assembly GCF_023065955.2 of Ursus arctos. Lineage (NCBI taxonomy): Eukaryota > Metazoa > Chordata > Mammalia > Carnivora > Ursidae > Ursus > Ursus arctos. Next base: position 17,362,595 of record NW_026622997.1, read on the forward strand.
GTGAAAGAGAGGGACCTCTGGGCATTCTCCAGTGAAGAGGAACTGGAGAATGAGACCAAAGTCCAGCCACATCTAAATTCAACACCCCCACATTTTCTATAATCATAAACTATCTCAAATTACCTACAAAATCAGGAGTTAAAAAAAAAGCCCAAGACTTATACAAAAATATAAACAAAACCTCAGTCCTTAGTCATGATTATAAACTAGGTCTACTTTTGAAGCCTCTTGGTTTTGAAGAGATAACTTGTGTTAATCTTGTCAAGGGAAAAAAAAATCATAGGGATTTTTGAAAATAAAAAGTATCCAGAAATGTATGATTTGTGCCACTTCTCTCCAACCCAGAGCCCCCCCAAATGCTTTCTTGGCTAAAGTACAAGAGATGGTCAGAAAACAGGCACATCCTTGTTCCCCGAATGGCCATTCTCCTGGAGATACACCTTAGGGATGCTGACCTGTAGGACTGTGCTGTCATAGTGGGGAAAAGCAACATTACAAGGTCTTTCTGATACGACCAGTTATGGGCTCTCTATAGAAGAGGACAGACCTGTTGGATACAAAGTGTTCTAATAGATTTATGCCACAGGATGGTTATAAGCTATCTTGATATGTATGCACAGATCCACTGTAAGCACAAATGTTAGCAACCCAATATATAGATTACATCTAACAGAAAAGTCAGAACCCAATGACGTTCAATTCAAGGCCAAAGAAAATCAGCAACAAAGGTGAGAAACTTAATAAAATCAACATGAAAACGGACAGCCTTGGGCAGCCTCCTCAGGAATTCTATCATGCTCCCTCTTGGAGTCAAGAGCAGAAGGGGGCTGATAAAAAATGGTTTTCTAGGAAGAAAGAGTTCTGCCTTCTGGTCATAGGTCTCTGAAGATAGAATTAACATGTACGTACATTTCACCTATCCCAAATTCACGCATTTTAAAATATAAAACATGCCTTCCAAGATGACATGAATTACCACTGATTGGCTTCAGAGTACTGACCCGCTCTTGCCCTAAAACTCTTCCCTAATGTCGTGTCCTGAGCTTTGTCTCTTTCCTCATCAATAAAAATTCCAACTTTCCAGGGTGGGTGTTACATTTCCTGGGAGAGTAAGGAGTGAGCAGTATTCCTAGGACTGTCTTAGGTACGAAGAGAACTGCTGACGGACAAAATATGCGCTTCTTTTTCCTCTGGGCATGACAGGGACGCCAGCGCTCTGTGCTCTGAGATTGTTCAAACCGCCTGGGTTAGGTGGGGGGACGGGCTGGCGAGGGGCGGTGAGCTCATTCCCAACCTGCTTGTCAACATCAGGCCTGGGAACTTTCCTGCCGGTTATTAAGGAGGGACTACTGCATGCTCCCACGTGAAACTGGCGCCGTTGGGCCTTTTCCCACACAAAGCATCCATACCTCTGGAACTACTGCGCCCATCCCCTAAAAATTTAAGGTCTATTATTTCAAACACACGCAGAAACCAATCCCTGAGCTGCCACGTTCGACAGTTCAATCCCCCTGCTTTTGTCAACCCAGTTCGTCACTAAGCCAGGACCCCGTGGAAGACCTCCCAGGGCACCCCCCACCCCCAGCCAACCACTCCCGCCATCCTGGCTCACGGCGAAGGCCGAATATACCCGGCTGAACGTCACAGTCTAATCCCACACTAAACTAACAGCAGAAGGAAGCAAACGGGCCTAGCAGGGCGCCACAGCTGCTACCCGCCAGGTAGTCTACCGCCCCCTGGAAAACCAGCCACACGTGTGGGGCCCTTGATTCCGGCGATCCTGGGCGCGCACTCGCCTCTCACAGGCGCGCACCCACGCACACACTCGGGGCACTACAGGCACAGCTGGGGACTTAGTTTTCTCTTCCTGAGAGCGGCTCATGCCCAGTCCTCAGCATCCGATCCGCCTCGTCGCCAGCCCTGGAACACACGCCTCCTCCAGCCTCGGCGCCACGCACGTGGGAAGGCGCGTCCAGGTGGTGCCAGTAGGGAGGAGAGAAGCAGCGCAGAGGCAGGGAAGGCCGGGGATGAGGAAGGAGGGAGCTCCGAGGGGCATGTGGCATCTCGGGCTCCCGGGCCGGAGTAGATGCCTCGTAAGTCTCTGGGATGCAGAGGGGCCGAGAGCAGAAAAGCAGCAGGGGAGGAAAGGAGCTGGAGGGGAGAGGGGACGGGGTCACTCACCCAGGGTTTTGACAGCGATCTGCCTGGTGAGGGGCGGCGGCAGGTTGATGCACACCAAGTCCACGTCCTGATGCAGCAGCACCTCGTCAATGCGGCTGGTGTAGAAGGGGACGCTCATCTCCTTGGCCAGCTCCTCCGCTTCCTCTTGCGTGCGGCCCCACAGCGCCTTCACCGCGAAGCCCTCATCTTTCAGCAGCGGGATGATGACACGGGCCGTGAGGCTGGTGCCGAACACGCCCACCCCGGGAAGCATGGCTGCTCTGGTCCGCTGGGCTCTGCTTTAGCTCAGATCTCCAATCGCACACACTCACACACCCCTCTAACCAGTCCTGCACCCGGCTCGCCGCGGTGCGCCAGCCGCCCGTGCCCCGGGCAAGGCGCCCGGGTGCCGAAAGCGCACGGAGCTGCAGGCGGAGCAGGCTCGGGGCGCCTCAGTACGGTGTCTGCTGCAGAGTCCGCCACGCGGGGCTCTCGGCCCTCCCGGGGGCGGCGGCAGGGACCCCCCCGGGGCGCCCGAGGCCCCGAAGCCCCGCGGAGCCCCGGCTCAGGCAGCGCCCCCGCCGCAGCGCCGGCCGGCTCCGCGAGCCCCGCCGAGGCCGCCCCATGGCCGGCTCATCCCCGCGTCCGCGCCGCCGCAGCCCGGGACCCGCTCTCTCCCGCGTGGTTTTCGCAACCGGCGACCTGCACACACGAGCCTCTACACCCTGCCAGAGCACGGACCGGCGCGGCTGCGGGGTCCCCTTTCTCGCCCGCCCTCGGCTCCGAATGAAATAATCCAGCGGCCACCAAGAGGCCGGCTAAGCACGCGTCTCGGAGGGCGCCGGGCGCGGATCTCGAGCTGCAGCGCGGCGCCGGCGGCCACGACCCGGCGCCAGCCTTCTCATTCTGCTGCCATGTTCGCTCGCAGCGCGGCTCGGGCGGCCTCGGCCCCAGACCGGCTCGGGCTCCGGGATCCCGCGGGGACGAGGGCGGAGTTGGTGAGTTTGGCTGTCAGCAGCCGGGTGTTGCTGCACCGCCCCCGCCGCAGCGCCGCGCGCCATTGGCCGCCGCGCGCCGCCCCCGCCCCCGCCGCCGCGGGCTCCCGGTGCGCGCCGCGCGGGGCCCAGGAACCCAGCCCGGCTCCTCCCCGGCCCCGCCCCGCGCGCCTCCGGCCCCTCAGCGGCTTCCCTTTCTTCGCCCTCACCTCCTCCCACCCTTGCTCGCCTCTTCCCAAACCCCGCCCCAAGCAGGCCAATAAATCCATCAGGGCCCGGCGCGCCCTACTGGGCGGGTCGTCAGTCCCTGGGAAGCGGGCCGTGGGCGACCCGGCCCGGGGGAGTCCGGGGGGCGGGGGCGACCCACCGAGGTGTGAGCAGCAGAGCGGGAGCGTTTCCTACGTGCCGAGAACCACACTAGGGAAGCTTTCCGGGCATTGCCTCTTAATCCTTGCACCAATTTAAGGTTATTGGTGCAACCCATTTAACTGATGATGCAGTTGAGCCCCGGGAAGGGTAAGTGACTTCCACAAGGTCACACGATAGGTAAGCGGCAGGCTTGACATTGGAATCCTGGCTAGGCTGCAGAGTTTGGGCGGTGAGCTGAGAGTTCCCCTCCAAGAGAGCTTGCTCCAGTCCTGTGCCACCCCTCCCGCCCTGCTCGCAGGGTCCAGCCGCCTTCCTCCCAGTCTTCTTAACAAGCTCTGCTTTCCCCGCGAGGCCAGCGCCTGAGTAGAGGCTAAGTGAGGGGTCCCCGAAGCGGCTGCGGCACGTGTTTCCGTCTGAGTTTCCAGACGGAGAGGACGCCCTGGCCAGAAGCTATGCCAGTAGCTCGACCTCTCACTTTGGCATCTTTCACCACTTACCGCCCCCTGCATCCCCCCCGCCCCGTGGCCTGCACCCCCACCCTCTGCTCCTTTGGGGGAGGGAGGGCCGGCTGAAGCTCGCCTTGCACCCACCTGGCTGCAGATCCTCAGCACCTATCACACTGGCATGTAGGTAGTAAGCCCTCAAGAAGCATTTTCAAAATAAATGAATGTCCACTTTGTGCCCACTTGGTGCTGGGATGCCAGACCCAAAGCTGAAAAGTACCGGACCTGGCTTCCAGCTCAAAGTCTCTGGAGAGGTCAGGGGTCCTGGCATGTTCCTCTCTTGTCTTAAGCACTCAGCTCAACGTGGCACAAGGTCTGCTTCAAACATGGGAGTGGAAAACGGGATACTTGCAAGCATTTAAAACAACTTGTAGCAACTGGCAGCGAGGCGGCCCGTGGAGAGAGCAGGATGCCAAAAGAGCTCGTGTGTTGCAATGGGGGGAGGTGGCTGACCTCAGGGCGTTAGAAGAAAGGCACAGAGGACACTGAGTGCTCTGAGTGGCTGCCAGCAGCCTGGGAAAGTCTGAGACAAAAGGAGTATTGCCATCAGCACTGACAGGCTTCTTGTGAGCAGAGGTTTTGTAAGAACCAAGGCAGGAACGCCTACAAGGGCAAGGGGTGCGGGCAGTGGTGTCAGACACGAGGCACCATCCTGCTGCACAAGAGGCCAGGTCATATGTCAGCGATGGCAGCGGCTAGTCTGGAGCAGGGGATGTGGCGCCTGGCACTGGGGTTGGAAGCAGAGCCGGAGCACCTGGGGTTGACTCTGGGCTCTGCCTTTTACTAGCCATGGGACCTTAAGCAAATTACTTCCCCCTTTTGGGGCCACCGTTATATCTGTTAAGTCAGGGTAATAATGTCATATACAAAGGATTTTGGAGGACTATAGGGGTCATTTTTATAAAGTCCTGAGACTAGGGTCTGGCACATAGTAAGCTCTAGATAAATGTTAAATAAATATGGAGAAGGGTCTGTTACCAACATCATTTCTTGATATGAGAGCCAATTACACGAGGGCAGCAATATCTAGCCAGTAAGAGGTAGTCTGTGTTCTTTTAAAGGGACCTCTACCCTTAGCTTCTGTGTGAGTAAAAATAAACCTGACATCTGTGTCGTATCAGAAGAACGTGATCACATCTGATTCTCATCAAATGTATAAAACAAACATCATCCCATTGCATAGAAGACAAAACTGAATCCTGGCAGCAACTCAAACTTACAGGCCTAAAACAGAAGCCTTCATTTCCAGCCTTCCCCCCGAACTGTTTCTCCCCCAGTCATTCCCATCTCAACAAATGGCACTGCTAGCCCACCATTTGGCCAAAAACCTTCGAGGCATCCAAGGCTCCTCTCCCACATACGCTCTGTAGTCAAGCATCAGCAGGGCCTGTCTACTCAGCTTGCAAAATGCATCCAGAGTCTGATAGCTCCCCCTGCATGGTGGGGGTTCGGGGTCACCATCATCACTGCCTAGACCACAACATTGACCTTGGCGCTGGTCTGACTCCTTGCACGCTTACCATTTCCCCCACGGTCCACACAGCAGCCAGAGTGAACCTTTATTCTCCACACAGCAGCCAGGGTGAACCTGTATTTTTTTTTAAATTTAAAGTATTAGATTTAAAAATCTAATTTAATCTAATTGTTTAATATTTAAAATATTAAAATATTAATAAAATATTATTTGTTTTAGAGAGAGAGTGCAAGCGGGAAAGGGAGAGAGAATCTCAAGCATTCTCCACACTGAGTACAGAGCCTGACATGGGGCTGGATCTCACAACCATGAGATCAGGACCTGAGCTGAAACCAAGAGTCGGATGCTCAGCTGACGGCACCACCTACGTGCCCCAGCCAGAGCGAACCTTTAAAAGGTAAGTCCAAAAAAAAAAAAGGTAAGTCCAATCATGTCTCACCAAGCTTGACACCTACCAGTGAATAAACCCCAAAGGCCTCGGGATGGCCTGAAAAGCTCTGCCTGAGCTAATCCCCTGCCTTGCACACCTCTTCACCTACAGCTCTCCACCCCACAGCCTGCATTCCAGCACACTGGCCTCCCCACTGCCCTGGACAGCAAAGCCCATTTGTGTCTCGGGGCCTTTGCACTTGCTGTTTCCTCTGCATGGCCCCCTTCCACACGCACCCTCCTTCTACCCCGACATATCCACGGGGCTCACTCTCTTCCTTAACTCAGATCTCTGCTCAGATATCCCCTCCTCAGATTGCCTTGCCCGACCATCCTGGCTAAAATGACATCTTTGTCACGTTTCATCCCATTATCTGGCTTTCTTTTTCTTTATACTTCTTCTCACTGCCCCACAACTTATTATAGATCTGTTTATCTGTTTATCATCTATTTGCCTCAACAGATTATAAACTCAGAGAGATCACAAGTGTGTGTGTCTTGTTCACTTCTGAATCCCCAGTGCCTGAAATTGTATCTGGCACCTGCTAGACACTCAATATGCATTTGTTGAACAAATGTTTATATGTTCTTCTAATAACCATGTAATATTATGAAGAGTGTATGAGCTAATATTTATAAACTGCTTAGAACTGTGCCAAGTGCCATGTGCAAGAATGGTTGAGGCCCTGGAGAAGCAAGGCTGAGTATGGCAGGACACCTGCAGGTAGCTCATGCCTGGTGGCCTGTTGATTGGAGACATGAATGGACAACAGCAATACAGCATGGCTCGTGCGATGGGGATGATTTGGGAGCAGAGGAAGGCTTTGCAATCAGAATGGAAAAGCTTCGAAGACTTGCAGAGAGAGGAAAGGACTAGACCCAGGTTTTTGAAAGACTTGCTGGAGTTGTTAGCTAGAACAAAGAGGTGAGAATGTTCTAGACTGGGGGAGGCTAAAAATAGGCTAACTCGAGGTGGAAAGGTTTGTATGGAGGAGGCCAGGACATGATGGACAATCACTTAATCTTAAAGCAGACAGTGAACAGTTTTAAAGATTTTTAAAAAAATTTAGGTAATCTCTACACCCAAGGTGGGGCTTGAACTCACAATCCCGAGATCAAGAATTGCATGCTCTATCGACTGAGCCAGCTAGACACTCCAGATTGGCATTTTAGAACCATCACTCAGGTTCCATGACAGAGGGGAATTGCAAGGGGGTGCACCCCACTCAGCCCTGCAAGGAGACCATTGCAATACCCAGAGAGCGAAGGAAGGCACAGGCTTGGGAATGAAGAGGCAGGCCCTCTGCTGTGATAAGATGGAGGCTCCCTGGCCATGTAGCTAATCGGATGTGGAAAGTGAGAAAGAGTTGGTAACTTTCCCAGGTTGCAGCTGGTGGAGAAGCTGGCTATACATTTGTGTTTTACTGGTTCACAGCACTGGGCAGGGGAGGATTGCTCTTAGCATGCATCGATCCTGAGCTTCTGATAACACGGACCTTTGAACCCCAGTGCTTTTGCACATGATACCCTCACAAATATCTGGTGTATATTCTTCATGTTCTTTGTGTGAGATCCTCTTAAACCTGGAGCCTGAATCCCAACGACAACCAGACATTTTGGCCTTTTAAACAGTTCCGAAAATAAGCCTGAAATTTTCTTCCCCTTCATTCCATGATTTATCTGCTAATCTCTACCATTTGCTTTTGGGTGAAGATTTTAGGCCTATTTTAATGTCATTTAAGATGATCGTCATGTTAAGAACATTCTCAACCTTTTTTTAGAAATAAAAATAGTGGGGATTCATTTTTTTATTTACAGCCCTAGGATGATGATAAAATGGAATTTCTTCTCATATTAGCTCAGTTTAATGATAATTTCAAATATTTTCATTGTACAAATCACTTAAACATAGTACAGAAATTTCGGAAATAAGATTTAATCTCTCCATCCTCATGTGGCCACTGTAAATAATTTGGTTTACTTGCTTCCACAATTTTAGAATTATTCTATTGTTTTCATGAAAAATAAGAGAAAATCTTGCTACCTCGTTTGATTTGTTTATTCTTTTTCATACAAAGTAGAAACAAGTTTTGATTATTTTTAGTTGAGTGTCCATAAATACCCAATATTCATATAAATCTTAATATTTGTAAAACGAAATGCTTTTGCTCTTGGTAGAAATATAACTTGGCCAAATGACAGCCAAAGATCCTGGAGCAGTTTTACTAAACAGTTCCAATATGCATAGTGCTGATATTCATTCCTGAACTTGTCATTAGTAGAGTTTTTAAAAGTAGCCATTCATCATTATACCTTCAGCTCTCTGGGAGGTTTTGTTGTTAATAATCGCTACCATTTACTGAGTGCTTGCTACACATGAGACACTAAACTTTGTATGTATTCACTCCTCACAGCTTTTACTGTTAAGTACAATTATCCCCATTATTACAAAGAAGGAAACTGCTATATAAAAAAAATAGTTAAGGTGCCTGAGGTAGGTAAAAGACAAGCATTTGACTGAAATCACCACGTTCCAAAATCGGAGTCTGTTACCACTAAGCCCCTGAACTTAGGTTAAATACCACAACCTCTGTTTTCCCCGGACACCAGGGCCCTTGGCCCTCTAGAGAAGAGGGGCATGCTTGCATTTCTCCTCTTTCTCCCCTTCCCCTAGTAAAGGTCAACAGGCTCCAAAGAGGGGTTCCCTAGAGCTGTGTCCAGGTCAGCAGCGCTGAGCTCTAATTGCTGCTTCTCAGGACAGGGGCATGGGACAGTCCTGCCCACCGTCATCTCTCCCCTGGACTCCTGCAGTGGCTTTTTAACAGGACAGACCCTCATACTCTTGCTGCATCCCACCCCTAAGTAAGCAGAGAGAGCTTTATTTTTCCTAAAAGATTTTATTTATTTGAGAGAGAAAGAGGGCACACAAGCAGGGGGGAGGGGCAGAGGGAGAGGGAGAAGCGGACTCCACTGAGCAGGGAGCCTGACCCCGGGCTGGATCCTAGAACCCCTGAGATCATGACCTGAGCCCAAGGCAGATGCTTAACCGACTGAGCCACCCAGACGCCCCTCAAAGAGAGCTTTAAAAAGCATTGACCATTATACTTCAATAATAAATAAATGAATATATATATATATTTAAACTTAAAAAATTGCATGTCAAATATACTACAATAAAAAAACTTTTTAAATACATATCAAGACAAAAATGAATAAAAATAAAAGCATTGGCCATCCTGATGAAAACCCTCCATTGCTTTCCTCCTGCCTCTGCAATACAAGCTAAACCCCTCAAAATGGCCTGGGTGGCTCTCGGCTCTGTCCCTCTGTTACAGAAATCAGATTCTTGGGCCTGACAAGGATAGAAAAGAGGTTGGACCTAAAAATCTGCTGAGGCAAGGTTTTATTGGGACTACAGATAGAGCTGAAGGAAGACAGAGAACCAACAGAGAGCACTTAGGGTAGCCCCCCAACATAAAAGAAGTACTGCTTATATAGACAAAGTTCTTGTTCCTGGTCCCACTCAGGTCCAACAGGCTAAGGAGAGAAAGGAGGAAAAATACCTCATCCTGATTGGCTAGAAGGGCCGGGTCCTGATTGATTGGGAGGGCCTCATCCTGATTGGTTGGAAGGGCCTGGTCCTGATTGGTTGAGAGGGCCTCGTCCTGATTGGTCGGTATTGTCAGACCCGGGTGACCCCTCCTTTTTAAAGTCTGCGTGTATATGGGGCCGTATCCTGGCCACATCCTGGTTCCGTTCTGTAAGAGAAGGGGTTTATCAATCTCAGTCCACAGAAAGTGCCCCAGGTGCATAATATTTGTCACCTGGGGCTCGTTCCCATGGTCCCTGTCTCACCTCCACCTCCTTTGTCTGACACCACTCATCCTTGAGTTGAGGGGTCAGTCCTCAGTGTCAGTCACACCCGTGCCTCCTGTTGATTCCTCCTCCGTCTTTCCTGGTTCTCTCCTGCCTCAAGACACCTGCACTTCCTGTTCCCTCTGCCTGGAATGCTGTTCTTCAGCCCTTCCTTCACCTGTTGGCTTGTTCCTCAGCCTTTTGGGCTCAACTGGCATGTCTCATCTTCCCCACCATATGCTGGCAGCTATTCTTTCCAACCCCACTGGCTGCTCTCCAACACCACCGTGTTAATTCCATCCACAGCATTTCCACAATCTACGTGAGTTTGCTTTCTTGACCATTGCCTGTCTCCCCCGGCTGGAATAGAAGTTCCTTGGGTCCAGAGCTCTTGCTGGTCTCGTTTATTGCTGTATCTCTACAGCCTAAAACAGCACTTGGTACCTCACTGATACACAATAAATCCTTGTTGAAAGAATAAGTTAATCATAGAGGCAGTAAACAGTTTCTAACTATCACCTAATGGCATGGGAAAATGCTTGGAGCGTAATGTCATGTTTAAAAAGCCAAAATAGTGTCGCGTATATAATACTGCAACTCTATCTTTTTTGTCTTTTTTGTTGCCGTAAATATACATTCATAAAATTTACCATTTTAATTATTTTTAAGTATACAATTCTCATTGTTGTACATACAACTCTATATTTTTAGGAAGAAATAACCTATGAAATGAAAAGAAAACCACTTTGTTCTACATGTCTGTCCTTTCCCTACATTTAAAATACAGAAAAAAACATTTAAATGGTTAAATGAACAATTAGTGTGGGTCACAGCCTCAGAAGCTTCTTTCATCTGCCACTCCCGCTCTGAGTAAATGAACCCGGTGAAGGAGGGAACCTAATGCATCAAACTATTTCACTAGCCCTCTGAACTACCGAAAGTAATAGGACCCAACTAGATTGTATAGCGACGGGTTTTTTATTTGCATCACTCACCAGGCCAAGAGAATGGGAGACACTGTTTAAAGCACCATCACCAAATCCATGGCTCTTGGACTGTGGAAATGGTTTTAAAGAAAATACACAGGGGTTTGGACATTACTAGCTCCTGTGGAAAATACAGAACTTTCCTTCTTGACATGGGAAAATCCTCAGGGCATCTGCCCTCTTCCTGCCCCCGGTCTCTCTGGGAGAATGCTATGCTACGCAACTTTCTGCTGCCTCAGTCAGTGTGTGAAGGCTTGGGGGCAGAGGAAATAATTGCTCTATAAGTAAACAGAAAAAAGTATGGTGCTTTTTCTGGACAGATCAATAAGGATGTAAGAAAACTATTTAGCATCCCAAATCATTAACACACTGCTTACACACGCAGACGAGCATACTAGAAAAATAACCCTCGTAACAGTCTGGCAGAAAGTAAATATTATTGGAGACAGAATAACATGGTCTTTGCAAATCAAATTAAGAGCATTATCCCACTCCCTCAATTTCTGGTTTAAAGAGTAGGCACATAGGGTCGCCTGGGTGGCACAGCCGTTAAGCGTCTGCCTTTGGCTCAGGGCGTGATACTGGCATTCTGGGATGGAGCCCCACATCAGGCTTCTGTGCTAGGAGGCTGCTTCTTCCTCTCCCACTCCCCCTGCCTGTGTTCCCTCTCTCACCGGCTGTCTCTCTCTGTCAAATAAATAAATAAAATCTTAAAAAAAAAAAATAAAGAGTAGGCACATAAAACAATATATGCTCCATTTTAAACATGTCTCTCCTGTTTGTTAATTAAGGCAACACACAGAACCCCAAATCAATCATTTGAACTATTCGTATCTAGACAGTGAGACCACAACATAAGCTGCGGCCCTGATTTTCTGTGGTCCAATGGAGGGCCACCCAAAGAACCAAGAGCCCTAGGGCTTGTTCCTAGGTAGAGGTAGTCAGGGGCAAAGTGTGGCCTGGGAGAATGATGGCAGAGAGAACATGTCAAGCACAATGAGAATAGAAGGGAACCAAGGCCATTCACTCACTCATTCATTCATCCAGGGGTGATGGTAAAATTACTTAACATCTGGTATAGCATGGGCACCAACCAATCCAGACAAACACCAGTAACCCTGAAGCACGGGCTTGGAGGTCCCCTGCTAGATCAAGCATCAGCACGTTATTCCTGGGTCATGGTCAGGCCTGGGAGACCTGGGGGAGAGGTCAAGGCAATGGGGTTGGAAAGCAGCACTCACAGCTCAGAGCAGCGACTGAACATTTCCACGAGAAGTACAGCCTCTACTGGGTTTGTGCATGCCAGCGGACCAGCAGCCCGCCATTCAGCTAGGTTCACGTACTGCCCGCTCTCTCTGGGTCCCTGAATTGCTCACTGGGAAGACAGAGCTAGAAGACTCCGTTATTTCCCTTAGGGTGCCCGTGGCCTTGTGCACCAGACAGGCAAACAGGCACATGTGATACGGTGTGTGCAAAGCAAAATTATGGAGGTAAACTACAGTTTTGTGGGAGTGACACACACACAAGCCAGGTGAGGGGTGGAGGGGAGGCAGAAGAGGGGTGGTGGGCAAGGTATGAGAAAGGAATTGGAAATGCTTCTTGCCTCGGTTAAATGAATTTTAGACCCTCTATAGTAAGCCATGGGAGGTGGATGAACAGTCCCCACGGGAGCCACAGCCCCGATTTTCCTGGGATTCTCTCTCCTCTTGGAGTCTCTCACCAGCTATCACTACCACCACAATGACCCAGCTGTCCTTCCCCATGTCCCCACCCCCACTCTCTCCCATCACCCCTTCCCCCACCCCCATGTCACACACACTCACCTTTTGTTTTTTCTCTCTGCACACAGCCAAGACAGGACTCCAACTTTTGAACAAAGGGCGAGGAGGAGGGACAGAGGGCTAGGAGCCAATGGCTGGGAAATAATATCAGGTACAGCCTTCAACTTGAGAACATGGCTTACAAATTAAACATATTTATCTTCAGCTCGGAACCCCTCACAGACCTTCCCTACCGTTATCATATGGTACACGGAAGATCTGCCAGCGTACTGGGGTAAAATAAGGAAGGTCTCGTGCAGCTGGGGTGACCTGCTTGTGGGTGGGTGCATCCCCTGAGGGAGGAGAGACCATCTTTCAAGCAGATTGAGAGATCTCCCTGGCCCATCCCTCTCCACAGGCGTTGGGAAGTGCTTGCTTGTGCCCCAGCTGGAAGGCTGTCATCTAGCCGTGGAGAGGCACTCATAAATGTGCAAAATCACAGTCCGAGAGAGAAGAGGAAGATAAGCAGTGGGGGCCCTGGCTACCAAAGAGCATAGCAACTATGCTTAAGGAGGAAAACCTTGTCTATGAGAGTCCAAACTAAGAAAATTAGAGAGAAGTCCCCAAAAAAGTTCCTGCTCCAATGAATATCTGGTGACAGTTTTCCTAGCTAAAAGAAAAATCCAGCCCCACAAGGATTCTCATGGAACTAAAAGAAGGGCTGGTTACAGAGCCAAGACCAGCCACCCTTGGGTAGAGCACCAGCCTAGGGCTGAGCTAAATGAATATTCAGTTCACTTTAGTTCAATCCCACCTGATCTAATCAGATAATATCCCTAGTGAAAGAACCCTGTCAGGTATCAACGAAGGAGAAATACTCAAAACAGGAAGGGCCCAGTTAACCAGCGGGTCATAACTGTGCTGAGTGAAGGCTACTTCTGTGTCACCTGCTGAATCACTACAAGTGCAGAGGCAGTGACATAGCTGGTATTTACACTTTCTGACCTGTTCTGGCATTTCCAAGTGTAGGACTGTTACATTAGACCCTCCCCCGTCTGGGGGTCAGAGAGGGAGTTCGTTTTTCCGGGACTACATAATTGCTGTTGTGTTTGGTTTCCTAGGATCATACTCAGGTTCTGCTTCTGGATCCTTCTTCCCTTCCTGATAAGATGAGGTTCCTGAAAGATAAACTCTTTCTTACTCTTCTTTTCCAAACAATAAGTTATTTATTAGTAAGACAATAATCATACTTAGAAATAATAACAGATATTTAGAGAGAATCTTCGCCCAACAAATACAGAATACATATCCTTTAGAAGCCCACCCAGAACGTTGACACACTTGACCATTTGTTCGGCCACACAGGAAATCACAACACATTTCAAAGGACTGATGTCATACAGATCGTGTTCTTTCACCACAATGTACTGAAAATAGAAACCAACAGTAGGTGGTATTCTCCCATCCCATAAATTTGACAATGAAAAATATGATTCTAAATAATCTCAGAATTAAAAAAGAAACCATAATGAAAATGAAAAAGATTTAGAAATGATACATGAAGAAAGCATACATATGAAAACGTGTGAGGCGGGTGCTTGGGTGGCTCAGTCAGTTAAGTGGCTGCCTTCAGCTCAGGTCATGATCTCAGGGTCCTGGGATCGAGCCTCACATTGGGCTCCCTGCTCAGCAGGAAGTTTGCTTCCCCCTCTCCCTCTGCTCCTACCCCCTGCTCATGCTCTGTCTCTCTCTCTCTCAAATAAATGAATAAAATCTTTAAGAAAAAAACAAAAACCTTCTAAGAACACATAATTATTATTTTTTTGATTTGATTTTTTTATTATGTTAGTCACCATACAGTACATCATTAGCTTTTGAGGTAGAGGAACACATAATTCTTATCTTAGCGAAACAGTTCCACATAGTGGAAGAAAGGGAAAAGCTACCTAGTTCATTTTATGAGGTTCCTATAGGTAGAAAAGTAATTTTTGAAACAGCAAAAAAAAAAAAAAAAAGCATAGGTCAATATAATGTATAAATATAAATGCAAGAATTCTAGGGGTCCTGGGTGGCTCAGTGGGTTAAGCATCCAACTCTTGGTTTCTGCTCAGGTCATGATGTCAGGGACATGAGATCAAGCCCCACATCGGGGCTTGAGATTCCTTTTCCCTCTCCCTCGGCCCCTCCCCTTGCTTGTGTTTTCTCTCTCTCTGTCTCTCAAGTAAAAAAAAAAAAAAATCTTTAAATGCAAGAATTCTAAATAAAAAACAAGCAAATTTAATTTTGCAGTATATAAAAATAGTTATAATTAGGGCTTATCCTGTAAAAATATATATGATTCAACATTAGAAAAATGTAGCAAATTACTATAAAATATGAAGATGTTAAGAGGAAGAAAATGATATGATTATCTTGAGAAATACAGAAAAATTTTGGCAATAGAATTCAACATTCATTCATCTTAAAAAATAATAAAACTTTTAACAAAGGATAGACCACAACTTCTTTAACTTGGGAAAATGGTTCCCCCTCTCCCCAAAAAAACCCTTATAATAATTTCATATTTAGTGATGAAACTTGAAACACATTCTTATGAAGTTCAGGCACAAGTCAAGGTGCCCATTTTCACCCCTCCTGCCTGATATCGAACTGGAACTCCTTGCCAATGAAAAGAGACAAGAAAAGAAGAGGCAAAATAACCAGGGAGAAAAAGATAAAATGCACATCATTTGCAAGTTGTCTTCATTGAAAATCCAAGAGAATCTTTGGGCAAAGTATTAGAAAAAATAAGAGTTTGCTGCGTATAAGATCAACATAAAAATAATCAGCATTCCTTTATACCACCCATCACCAATTAGAAAATTTGGTAGGAAAAAATTCTCGTTTGCAATAGCAAAAGAAATCATCTTGACTCTAAGAACGAGTTAAGCAGCGGATAGTCAGGGCTTGATAGGAAAGATACAAGAAGCTGCGTTGAGAAAGAAAGAAAAGCTGAATACGTGAACAAAGAGACTCAGTAGTCTCTCCCCCAATGAATTTCTAAGTTCCAAAAAGGTAAAATTTAAGAAAAAAGAGCAGCAATGGGGAAAGGGCTGTCGGGGTTATCTACTGATGTATAACAAACCTCTCCCAAACTCCGTGGCTTGCTACCGCCATTGTGACTTTGCAGCCTGGGTGGGCTCAGCTGGGCAGTTCTGCTGCCCTCGGAGGGTCACGCCGGTGACCACCGGCTGCTAGCTGCTCCGTTCAGAGCTGGACTCAGGTGGCTTGCAAAGATGGCTAGGCTCCTCTCTTTCTCTAGAAAGTGTCAGGGCTTATCCCTGTCCATTTGGTCTCTCCCTGTAGGTCTCTCTACCTGACCCTAAGGTTAAAGCATGTCACTAAGCCAACCTAGATTTTAGAGGTGGGGACCCCAGGGGTCTCTATATAGGAGGTTTGTTGCATTGGTCCTGCAGGGACCTGTCACACGTCAAGATTTGTGAAGTTAAAGTGTAGTGTTGGTGCAGGACCAGAGAAGTAAGTCAGCGGATCAGAACAGAGAGGCCAGAAACATATTAGCTTAGGAGGAACCCGATAAATGGTAGAAGTGTTGTTATGGATCAATAAGGAAAGGGTAGGCTTTTAAAAGTAAGTGGGGATGGGACAAAGGACTCTTCATACTTACGGGGGATTTCCACAAGTTCTTTGACATTTCTCCCTTTAAGATGTGGAGTGTAATTCCCGTCGCACTGAGTGTGAACTAGACTTCGTGAATAGACATGGGCTCACTTCTAATGAATAGAATAAAGTGGATGTAACAGTGTGTGAGACCTTAGAAACTATGTCCTAAAAGGCACTACAGCTGCCTGCCCGCTCACACTTTCTCTTGAATGGATCACTGGCTCTGGGGGAAGCGAGCTACCATGTCATGAGGACTCTTAGGCAGCCTTGTGGAGAGGCCTCTACGGGGAGAGACGGATGCTTCCTGCCAACAGCCATGTGAGTGAGTCATCTTGGAAGCACGGCCTTCACATGACTGTACCCCTGACCAACATCTGACACAGCCTCAGGAGAGACCCTGAGCCAGAACCACCCAGGGAAGCTGCTCCCAGATTGCCGACTCTCAGAAATTGTTGAGACAATAAATGTTTGTGGTTCTGAGCTGCTAAGTTTTGGAGTAATTTGTGACGTAGCTGTAGGTAACTGACCTAATATGTCAGCCCCCAAATGAAACAAAATCGGATCCTTCCTCACACTTCACACACAAAACTTTAGAACTTTCTAGAAGATAATGTGGGGCAATGTCTATGATTATAGGAAAGATTTCTTAAAGCAGACACAGACACACAAACATATGCCATAAAGGAAAAGACACGACCGCCAAGATGAAAGATCAACGACAAAAGAAAGAAGGTAGTTTGCAACATATAGTATGCAGAACACAGAACCCCGTCAAACAACTGAGTAAAGACAGGCAGCCCAATAGAAAAATACATAAATGTGATAAATAGATAATTCACGGAGGAACTAACCTAAGCAACCATTAACCATTTCACTAGTAACCAGAGAAATGCAAATTAAACCAGTGTGAGAGTCTATTGGTAATTCCTCCAATTGATCCAAATTAACAAATCTAAAAATATCAAGGGGGTGGGCAAATGGAAATTCTCTTACATTGCTGGGATACAAATTGTTACAGCCAGTGTGGAAACAGTTTGGCAACAGGAAGTAAAACTGAAAGTGTACATAGACTATGATCTGACAATTCCACTCTTGGCCATCGTAGGATTTCCAGAAAGAATCTCTGGCACCATTGCACAAGAAGACCCAGAGTTAGTTATTAGATAGTTATTGATGGATTGATTATGGTAAAGAATATTTGAAACAACCTAAATATCCATTAATAGGATGGAGAAATATTAAAAATGGTACATTTAAACCAAATACTATACCAGAGTAAAGGAATAAGTTACAGAAACATACTGTTGATTGAAGTAAAAGTATAATATTTTTCTGATTTTTAAACCACATGCAAAAAATTCTGTCTTTTCATGGATATATTTGTGGTTTCTATGTATTTAAATGAAATTGGAAGAATTCAATAGTATGGTATATTAGAACCGGAAGTAAATTAAGCCCTCAGTAGGAGACTTTAAAAAAATAGATTGGAAAGACAGATAGTTAATCTATGGGTCAACTTGACTGGTCCACAGGGTGCCCAGGTATTTGGTCAAACATTATTCTGAGTGTTTCCATGAGGGTTTTTTGGTTGAGATGAACATTTGAACTGGTAGACTGAGTAAAGCAGATTGTCCTCCCTAATGTGGTGGGCCTCATCCAATCAGTTGAAGGCCTGAGTAGAACAAAAAGGCTGACTCTCCCTCAAATAAGAGAAAATGCTTTCCTGCCTGACTGCCTTCAAAGTGGGACTTCTGATTTTTTATTGCCTTTGGACTTGAACTGAGACATCAGCTGTTCCTGAGTATCCAGCGTGCCAACTCACCCTACATTTTAATAACATCTGAAACACATGCCAAGCTACCTTCCCCAACCTTTCCAGAGTTATAAAAAACCCATTTATACTTCCCCAAGCCCTTGCCAGCACTGAAAGCTGGGCCCTCTAGGACTGTCTCAACCAATATCTTCTCTCTGGTTTATTTATTACATCCAAAAAGGTTTTTGATTCCTGGAATTCTCAATAAAATTCCCAAATCTTTGACTAATAACAGTTTTTGCTTGTGCCAACACCAAACTGAAAAATCTTAAGTGTATATATATATACACTTTAGTAATATATATATATGTATATATATATATATTACTACATGAACATATTACCAAGTTTTATATATATATATACTATAAATATATATTATATATATATATTATATATATAATATATATATATGTAACTAAATGAATATATTACCAAAGAATGGATGGATGGATGTGTACTGTTGATTTTATATATATATATATATATAGTGGTCCTAATTCCCATTTCTCTTTAGACTAATGGAATCTCCTCTTGTTCAGGGAACCATATTTACATATGTATGTGTGTGTGTATGTATATGTGTGTATTTATTTATTTATTTATTTATTTATTTATTTATTTATTAAATATTTTATTTATTTATTTGAGAGAGAAGGAGAGCACAAGCAAGGGGGAGGGACTGGGAGAGGGAGAAGCAGACTCCCCACTGAGCAGGGAGCCTAACGTGGGGCTTGATTGCAGGACTGTAGGATCATGACCTGATCTGAAGGCAGATGCTTAACCAACTGAGCCACCCAGGTGCCCAGGGAACCATTTATTTCCATCTCAAACATTCTTTGAAGGCACCCAGAATTGCTAACCAAATTCTGGTTCTTTTCTGAAATAGATCTGTGTTTATGGAAGTCTCAGGATGTGCAAGGAGTCAATGGTGGCATCCGTATCAGTTTCCAGGGTGTGCTCCTGCAAGGTTTGCAGACCAGTGACTACCGAGCACCTAGATTAAAGGCAGGGGCTTGTCCCAGATCCCAGAGGTGGCATAGCCATGTTATTTAAGGATTTCCAAAGGTAGAAACCCCAGTTTCATTTTTTGTTAGCTGCTCAGGATTTCTTCCTTCTATGGATGACTTTTGTTTTTAGTCATTTTCAGCTGGCAAAGGATTCCACTTGGCTGAGGGCCCAGCAGGTGACCTGTCACTCCTGCAGTACATTACAGAAACATAAATGAGACCATATTTTCATTGTATGTCATAAAAAGAGTCTGTAGAATTGTTCAGAGTAGTCACGGAAGCATCTTAGGATCTGTCCAGCCCCGAGGGGGAAACAAGCAGCCAGATGAAAATCACGGCATTTATGTGGAACTCTCAGTAAAGAGTATAGGGCTTTTATTAGCAACATCTGAGATGGCAATTTGAAAGCCACAGTTTGGAAATAGAAGCTGAAGGTAGCCCCAGGAATGGTAGGATGGAGGTAACAGGTTTCTAAAGTCAAAGAGACCATGCACGCACGAGCAGTGGGGTGACAAGGACTGATGAACCCTCTGCTATGGCCTCTGATTCTTGGATCAGCTTCTCTACCCAAAGTTCTGCCAAGTAGAACAGCAGACAGCAGCCCTGTTCCACCAGCCAGAGGGGCAGAGAGAGAACCAGACAAGACCAACAGGAACCCACAGCCTCTCTCCACCTGGTGGATTGCTGTTGGCGGCTCTGGGTGGTTGGTTTTCATCCTTCAAGAACGCCATGAATTGTTACTCTTCATAGGAGCTTGTAACTCATCAATAAGAAAATTGAAATATACAAAAAGCCTTTTATCATCTGAACACTTGGAAATTTTCTATGCATAAGTTTGAGTTCCAATCCCATGTCAAGATTGTGTCGAGATTTGGAAATCTATATTGCACTAGAAAAGAGTCGAGCTGTTCAAAGGTGAATTCTTCCTCTTTTTTCCTTTTTTTTTTTAAAGATTTTTTAAATTTATTTGACAGAGAGAGACAGCCAGAGAGAGAGAGGGAACACAAGCAGGGGGAGTGGGAGAAGAAGAAGCAGGATCCCAGCGAAGGAGCCCGATGCGGGGCTCGATCCCAGAACGCTGGGATCACGTCCTGAGCCGAAGGTAGATGCTTAACGACTGCGCCACCCAGGCACCCCACTGCGCCACCCAGGCGTCCCCTTCTTTTTTTTCCTTTTTAACTGACAGAGAAGTGAATTTTTAAATGAACTACAAGAAAACTTCAGTTTATCTGTAAAGAGAGCTATAAGAATCTACTCTACCATCAAGGGACCAACTGATCAATTACTTCTGTTCTAACCTAAACTGTTAAACTGATGTCCATTCCGGGTATTTCAAATTATTCAAATACTCATTTATGTACTTGATAATGGAGGCTACCTTCCCATTAGATGAAGTAATGGGGATGATATTTGGCAGAAAGGAATACATTTTTTCAGATTGAGATTGCTCTCCTAAAATATATTAAAACTCATGAGGTTTAAAATGCACTTATTACTAATTTCTTTATTTTTAAAAACTTGTTCACTAATCAAAAGTGAATCGTGAATTATCACCAAGTACTTATACCCATGTGACCACTTTCCAAGTCAAAAGTAGAACATTTCTGGCACCAAGAAGCCCCCTCCACCTCCCTCCTTCTCCATCCCCTCCCCACTGTCCACTATTCTCACCTCCAACAACAAAGGCAAGTTTTGCTAGATTAAACATTTTTGTACAAATGAAATGACATCATATGTATTCTTTTTTGGGTGATTTCCTTAATTTAATATGTTTTGGAGAGTCATCCAGGGTGTTATGTATAGCTATAGTTCGTTCGTTTTCTAAAACTTAATTCCACTATAGCTAATGTAGCATTGTATTAGTTTCAGGTGTACAATATAGTGATTCAAGAATTCTATACAACACCTGCATCTCATCACGACAGGTGCACTCCTTAATCCCCATCACTTATTTCCCCCATCCCCCACACCCTCCTCTCTGGTAACCAACAGTCTGTTCTCTAGAGTTAAGAGTCTGTTTCTTGGTTTGCCTCTCTCTCTCCTTTGCTCATTTGTTTTGTTTCTTAAATTCCACATATAACTGAGATCGTGTTGTGTTTGTCTTTCTCTGACTTATTTCACTTAGCGTAATATTCTCTGGCTCGATCCATGTTGTTGCAAATGGCAAGATTTCATTCTTTTTATGGCTGAATAATATTCCTCTGTGTATGTGTGTTTGTGTGTGTGTGTGTGTGTGTGTGTGTGTGTGTGTGTGTAAATCTTCTTTATCCATTCATCTATTGTTGGACACTTGGGCTATTTCCATAATTTGGCTAGAGTAGATAATGCTGCTATAAACAGAAGGGTGCATGAATCCCTTTGAATTAGTGTTTTTGTATTTTGGGGGTAAATACCCAGGAGTATGTTTACTGGATTGTAGGGTAGCTCTATTTTTAACTTTTTGAGGTGCCTCCATACTGTTTCCACAGTGGCTGTACCAGTTTGCATTCCCACCAACAGTGCACGAGGGCTTTTTTTTCTCCACATCCTCACCAACACCTGTTGTTTCTTGTGTTGTTGATTTCAGCCATACTGCCAGGTGTGAGGTGATATCTCATTACAGTTCTGATTTGCATTTCTCTAATAATAAGTAATGTGGAGCATCTTTTCAAGTGTCTGTTGGCCATCTGGATGTCTTCTTAGGAGAAATGTCTGTTTATGCCTTCTGCCCATTTTTTAATTGGATTATTTGTTTTGGTGTTGATTTGTATAAGTTCTTAACATATTTTGGATAATAACCCTTTATTAGATATGTCATTTACAAATATCTCCTCCCATTCAGTAGGTTGCCTTTTAGTTTTGTTGACTGTTTCTTTTGCTGTGCAGAAGCTTTTTATTTTGATGGAGTCCCAATAATTTATTTTTGTTTTTATTTCCCTTGCCTCAGCACGCCTATTTAAAAAATATTGTTACAGCCAATGTTAGAGAGATTACTTGCTGTGCTCTCTTCTAGGATTTTTATGGTTTCAGGTCTCATATTTAGGTCTTTAATCCATGTTGAATTTATTTTTGTGTGTGGTGTAAGAACGTGGTCTAGTTTCATCCTTTTGCACATGGCTGATATGGTTCATTCATTTGATTGCTGTGTAATATTCCATCGTAAGGCTATACAATGACTTATTCATTCACCCTATTGTTCGCGGATATTGGGGTTTGCTTACCATTTGAGATTGTTAGAAACCGTGCTGGTATGAACATTCTGGTATATGTCTTTTAGTGCATATCTCTGTGTGGATTTCTGTTGGATGTATACCCAGGAATGAATTTGTTGGGTCATGGGTTATATGAACACTCGATTTGGAGAAATAATGCCAAAGAGTTCTACAAAGTGGTTGTGAAGCTTCATTTATTTTGGCAGAGACTCTTTTTCTATTTCTGGCAAAGGGAAAGTTGAGTGAGTAGGATTTTTAATGGCTTGCAGGTTTCTTGGAACAAAATACCTTTTTTACAAACACTATTTGAATGAGTAAAGTTTAAGGTAATTAAGGGTTTAGAGATTTAATTTCTTTCTAAACTACAGACATTTTTCTTGGTAAGAAGTGTAAAAACACTTGGGGAAAAATACATTTTGGGATTTCCTTGTTGCCAAAATATCTGAAAAGTAATTCCAGCCACTCGGCTCAGATAATCCACAGTGGGGCCAGCCAGCTTCTGACTTGATATCATCCTGGGGTTTTCAATAAAATAAACAAAATACAGAGAGAAGCTGGGATCCCTGTTATTAAAGCAATGTCACTCCCATGAACTTAAGCAAATTAGCAAACATTTTCTTTCTTTAAAAAATATTTTATTTATTTATTTGAGACAGAGAGAGCACAAGCAGGGGGAGCAGCAGAGGGAGAGGGAGAAGGAGGCTCCCCACTGAGCAAGGCGCCCTATCCTGGACTCGATCCCAGGACCCTGGGCTCATGACCTGAGCCGAAGGCAGATGCTTAACTGACTGAGCCACGCAGACGCCCTGCAAATATTTTCAATGGATCCATAGCTCCGCCAAAAAGTAAGGCAGGTTTGAAGTCTGTTGTTGTTGTTGTTTTTAATTTCTAAGGTGAATGTTTGTTTCCTTCTCCCAAATATGGAAGACAGGTAGAAACAAACAACCGTAGCTGGAAATAGGAGGCAGTGTTTCCAAGAACGTTAAAAGTTCGTAGGCTGTTCCCACATCAGACATTGTCCATTGACAAGAGGTAAATTCGACCCCGGGCTTACTCTTCAGCAATTAAATCTTGATGAACCGCATGCCTGCCCAGGTGCTGTTATCACAGCTTTGAATGCTCCCTCCTCACCCCAAACCAAACACATGGGTTTCCTCCTCCAGGAAGCCTTCCCAGCTACCTGTCTCTCATTTTAGGGAATCTCTTCCAAATGCACAGTTTCATTTAATTTCTGCAAAAAGTTGCCAATCGGTGCTGTCCCCTTTTCTTAGACCAGGAAACCAAGGCTTTAAGAGGTCCAGTGGTTTGCTCTAGGTCAGAGTGTGGGTAAGTGGCAGAGCTGGGATTCAAAGTCAGGTTTTGTCTTCTACCTGCCCTCTCCCACTCTGTCCTAAATCCCTCTCCTCTGTCATCCCATAGCTCCCCGTGCAGCTGCATCTTTGGATTTATCACCTGTCCCCGTAATCACGGATTTATTTGCATAGCTCCCTGCCTCGATGTGAGGAAAACTTGAAGACTTGTATAAAATTTGGTTGTATATCCCCAGTCCTTAGCAAGTGCCCGATAAACAGTAAGGACTCAGAAAGATTACTGAGAGAGCGGCACCTGGGTGGCTCAGTCTTGATCTCAGTGGTTTTGATCTCATGGTTGTGAGTTCGAGTTCTATGTCGGGCTCCACTCTGGGTGTAGTCTACTTTTTTAAAAATTAAAAAAATAAAAGATAAAATAAAAAGATTATGGAAAGACTAAAAGGATGAATCTGTGCGTACTAATCGTGCATTCCTCTTAGTGAGCCACTACACAGCGGCCAGTGATTTATAGGCGAGGTGGTCAAGGGGTCGTTAAAGCAATGGCCTTGGAACCACAGAGCCCAGGGAACTCTTGGGTTTCTTCCTCTTCTTTTAAGGTCACTAATCCCTTCATGGGGCTCCACCCTCACTCATGACCTAATCTAAGCCTAATGACCTTCCAACGCCCCCCCCCCCCCACCTCCTGATACGTCCCGTTGGGAGGTAGGGCTTCCACATATGAATACGGGGAGGACACAAACATTCAGCGCGTAATCATTGTTATGAGCATTCGATGAATTGAACTGCGTTAAGCACCTCAAGCCATTCTTGGTACATAATAAAAGTGGACATACCTAGAACAGGGTGAAATTAGCCAAATTAGCTGGGCAGCTTATAGACAAAACCACTGTGGGAGTGCAAAGGAAAGCATTGTCACCTACTCCTGACTGTAGGCCTGGGTTCCGGGCACCGTGATCTACATGTGTTCTACATGTGTTCTACATGTGATCTATAGCCACCCGCCCAGTGCTGTGTGGAGGGATATGACTCTCCACGTGTTAGGTATGAGCAAGCAGAAACCGAGAGAGGCGAGAACATTCACCCAAAGTCACCCAGCCAACCACACTAGCTGCACCCCCACTGTGCGGCTGGGGTGTAAGCGCCGGGGTGCCTGCCTCTGTGGTCCGTGCTCTCCAGCAGTAACACTGAGTAGGGGCGCCTGGGGGTGGCTTCAGGGCGAGAGGAGACGTGAGAAGAATTTGAAAACTAAATCCAGCATTAAGGGGTAGAAATATCCATTGTCCTCATTTTGGCACTCGATGCTTAGTAGGGTGTTTCGGGCTAACTGCTTTGGCTGTGTCAGGGCGTCGCGACCTCAGCACCAGGAACATTTGCTGCGGTGGCTGGCCTGGGCAAGAGGGGCTTAGCGGCATCTCTGCCCGCTGCCCGCTGGATGCCTGGAGCATGCTGCTCTCGCCCAGTCAGGACCACCAACAATGTCTCCAGATGCTCCTCCCTCGGGGAGAAAAATCACTCGTGGTCGAGAACCACTGATCTCGGGGCGCCTGGGTGGCTCAGTCAGTTAAGCATCTGCCTCTGGCTCTGGTCATGATCCCAGAGTCCTGGGATCGAGTCCTGCATTAGGCTCCTTGCTCAGCTGGGAGCCTGCTTCCCGCCCCCCCCCCCCAACCCTGCTCGTGTTGTCTCTCTTCCTATCTCTGTCTCTCAGACAAATAAATAAATACAATCTTTTAAAAAAAGAGAGAGAGAGAACCACTGATCTACGTGTCTGCGTGATCTCGGTAACTCAGCTGTCAGCTGCGGAAAGCCAGGAACGCAGGATGCCTTTGTGCATTCGGCAAACCGATGAGCCAAATCTGGAAACGTAGTGATTGCTCCGTAGAACACCTGTTGTCCTCATCGCTCCCTTATACCTTTCTAAGCAGCTCTCCCACTTGTCCTTCCGATCTCACCTCTACTGTCACCTTTTCAGGGATGCTTTCTCCAGATCTAGACTTGCCGGGTTCCCCTTGTCGTCTTGCTGTGCAGCGCTGCTCTCAGAGTCCTCTCATCATTCCACAGGCACCCGGCAGGGTCGCGTCAGAGCGTGCTAGAAGCCCTCGATTTTAATTAAGGCCTTGCAAAGGCCCAGTGCTCTGAGGTGGCATGTTCAAGGTCACACGGCAAAGAAGGGACAAGCTAAAACCCCAGTCCTGGGCGGGTGGAGCAGGTCCCTAGGGGGCCAGAAGAGTAGATGCTGAGCAGAGCCCCAGTGGGTGGGCATCCGGGGCAGAGTCCGTCACAGGAGCAAACCGGAGCTGTAGGAGGAGAGCCGGTCAGAAGCCAGGGGCCAGCATGGTGGGAACGGAAGACCACGTGAGGGTGGGCACCCCCAGAAGCCACGGGATGCCAGCTTACAGCACGTGCCCAAGCTGGATGAAAGGTTGCGTCCGCGCATACGCCAGCCGCTGATCTGGCGATGCTAATGAACTTCTGGCTCGGCCCCGGTTTGAGGGGGGCTGAGCTGCAGGGAGAGGAAGGAGGAGCCTGGAGGAGGCAGAGTTTATGCCTCGCGTGGGCTCAGGTGCGTGGGTTTCCGGCGAGCTGTGTTCACTGTCCTTTCGCGGGAAAATGTCAGTCCTGCATTTCATTCCTGATGTCGGTAATTGGCCACCTGCTGCTGTGCCAGGTCGTGTGACCCGCACGGAGGGTGCAAGGGGAGCACAACAGAGGTGGCCCCGTCTCTCAACGCTCACCTGGTTCTCACACGAATGAATGCTTCATTATAAGCGTGTGCCGTGAGAGCGCCTAACAGAAGGACATCTCGTGCGAGGGCTGGGGAAGGGCTCCTGGAGAAGCGGGGAACTGAGCTAAGACAGGAACAGTGAATCAGAAGGAATCCTGCTCCCGTGAGTGTGCTGAGGGTAGGTGGGTGCCTCCAGGCTGAAGAGACAGCAGGGCAATGACTCCGAGGCAGAACCATGGGAGAAGGTAGAGCCCTAAAATACACAGTTGAACCCTTTTTTTCCTTTAAAAAAGGTAAAATGATTAGAAACAAAGAAAATAAAGCTAATGCTCCATTCAGGGTCCTCAGTGGTGAAGGGTTCCCCTCCCAAGAGGCCAGAAATAACGGACTACCTCCAAGAGAGAGGTAGGCTGGCTTTGCAGTCAAGGCCTCCCTCCTGAACGTGGCGTCTTAGTAGGAATATCAGTCCGAAGTTTGATCAGAGAATGTCCAGCAATTCAGTTTTTCTGGTTTATCGGGTCAATTGGAGTCTGAGGATTGAGTCACACTGACCAAAGTCATGGAAAACAGATGTATAAATCAGAATGCCTCTGTCTAATTTTGCCACAAAAAATGCATTGCATAGCAAATTGAAATATTCATATCTGCGGGTCAATGCGCTTCCTTCCCTGTAAAGTAGTCCACAAAGGAAAGCAAACGCTGATCAGGAGGCTAATGGGTGAGCAGGAATTGGAACAAAGCCTACTGGTCAAATAATCCATCTGTGACCGTTTGATGCTCCATTTTCTGCTAGAGATAAGCATATTTCCTGAGCCCCAAATCAGAACACAGAGCTTAACAAGGAACTCTAACTTGATTTGTCATTCATTCATTTATCTGTCTTTAATGGCTCTTTACTAATTAATAAAAATGTTAAATAATTATATAATAACATAAGTAGTTATAATTAATGTTATATTGTTATATATTTGTCACATAATATAATAATATAACATATAAATAAGATTTTGTTATAAATTGAATAAACCACCATTATTAGAAAGGAATAAATGACATAAATACAATATTCAGCAAAATATACAATATTTAATTAAATATTTGTGTCATCATTTTTATAAAACATTTATCTATCCAAGTTGATAGTTCGATTTTCTGCTGACACTTATTTTCTGCTAATACTCCGTTTTCTCAATTGTTATATTTTTCTCTCAATTAAAAAAATCTCTTTAAAAGTCTGAGTAATTTAAGAGATAGTTATGGCTCCATTCATTATGGAAGACATTTTCAGTTCTTCAATATTATTCATCAGACCAAGAAGCAATGACAGACAGTTCAGTGGCAATGAACAACCCTAGCACCAGATGTAGTTTCTAAATACTGTTTTTTACTAAAAGAAACCAGGGCTCCTTGGCGAAACAAGTGATTCAAGATCTGGGGCAGGAATTGTTCAAGATAGGGCTACGACATGTTGTTATGCCTGAAATTAAAGCTACCATCAAAGGCTCTTGGAGTCATGGCAGAAGGATACAGGAATGAACTTGAAAGGGCTCTCTCCATCTGGCCATAGTTGGGTCAATGGGAACACCAAAAAAATACTCATAATAGGTTGAAACACATCAAATATATAAAAATCCCATAGCTCGTATAATGACAATTTTTGAAAACAAATTAGTGATTTCCTTTGGAGGTTGCTAGGAGACCAACTCCAGACAGGCTGTTAAGTAAAAGGAACAGATCTTTTCCTGCCTTCTCTGAATAACCTGTATTTCAGGGTAACTGAGTTGTCGGTATGGGAAATACCTTCTTTGTAGAAAGATCACAGCTAATAAAAGCAGGAGGAATGACATAATTAGACAATCATCATTGTCAAATCCCTATTGAGTTAATGGATCTAGGCCATGCACATCAATGGGGATGAAAACCATTAGGTAAAAGGCTCATGGGGGTTTGTATTCTGGATATATCCGGCTGACAATATCTAGAACCATAAGGCAACTTAAAATCACTAAAGATGCACGCACCCGATGTCATATTTTTCCTAATGTGGTGCAGCAGGAATGCACAATGAGCTACCATCAAAGAGTTGTTGCCAAATGAACAGGAATCTAATCAAGACTCTGGATTTAACTATCTGTTTACAGAAAATATGGGGATAAGAGGAATGGGTTGGGTGCCTGGATGGCTCAGTCGGTTATGCGTCTGCCTTCAGCTCAGGTCATGATCTCAGGGTTGTGGGATCCAGCCCCCAGCTGGGCTCCCTGCTCAGCGGGGAGTCCGCTTCTCCCTCTCCCTCTGGTGCTCCCCCTGCTTGTGCTTGCTCTCTCTGTCAACTAAATAAATAAAATCTTAAAAAAAAAAAAAAAAAGAGGGATGTGTTAAGTGACACCAGGAGAAAACAATCAGTCAAATCTACATGTGAGGATTGCTATAGGACAAATGACCCAGTTTCTTTGACAAATGAATGGCTTACGAAGGAGGGGATAGTGGGGAAATGTAAGAAACTTAAGAACTATTTTGCGTCAGTCATCTCAGGCTGCCGTAATAAAACACCATAGGCTGAGTGGCATAAACCATGGAAACCTATTTTTCTCCAAGTTCTGGAGGCTGGAAGCCCAAGATCAGGGTACCAGCGTGGCTGGATTCTGGTGAGACCTCTTCTTGGCCTGCAGGTGGCTACCTTTTTGCTCTGTGTTCCTATACCTTTCCTCAGGGCGTGTGCATAGATATTCTGTCTATAAACCACCAATTGGATTGGGACCGCACACTTATGACCTCATTTAACGTTCATTCCAGCATCTCCAAATACAGTCACCCTAGGGATTAGGGCTTCAACATATGAATTTGGGTAGGGGGCACACAAATCATTCCAAAGCACATACCCACCAGATGCCATGCATAGAACTTCCTCCCTTGTATCCTGCAACAAACCAACTGTAAAAACACATTTATGGGACAGAGAAATCTTAACAACACTTATCGGATACCAGATAATGTTAAGGAATTATTGCTGCTTTTTGTAGATGTGACAAGGACGTTGTGGTTGTTTTTAAAATCGATTCTGTATCTCTTAGAGATGTATATACAGAAGTATGTACCTTTGAAGTGATTTAGAGTCTGGGACTCTCTTTAAAATAATCTGGAGGGGGAGAGGGAGGGGTGAGGAAGGGGATAGAGATGAAACAAGATTATGCATATGTCAACAACTGTTGGGGCTGGGTGATGGGCACCCAGGGCTTTATGACACTATTCTCTCTACATTTATGTAGAGAATTTTTTATAACAATAAAAAATATTGGGGCGCCTGGGTGGCATAGCGGTTGAGCGTCTGCCTTCGGCTCAGGGCGTGATCCCGGCGTTATGGGATCGAGCCCCGCATTGGGCTCCTCCGCTATGAGCCTGCTTCTTCCTCTCCCACTCCCCCTGCTTGTGTTCCCTCTCTCGCTGGCTGTCTCTATCTCTGTCAAATAAATAAATAAAATCTTAAAAAAAAAAAACAAAAACAATAAAAAATATTGTTAACGCAAAAGAGAGAGGGATAGAGACTCAAGAAATACCCTCAACCGTGCACAACGTATAGATCTTGTTAAATCCTTATTCAAACACTCCAATGATTACAAAGACATCTTGAGATAATTGAAGCAAATTGACCACGAGCTGTATGTTAGGTGATATTCTAAATTATTGTTAATTTTGTTGTGTATAATTGTGAGTTTTTTATTTTTTAAGGCCCTTCTTGTTAGAGGTACATAGTGAAGCATTATAGGCTGTGTTAGGATCCTCCCGAGAAACAGTCAGCTATAGATTCAGATACAGATAGATATTTCTTTTAAGGAATTGGGTCACATGATTGTGGAGGCTGGTGACCCCAAAACCTACTTGGTAGGCTGGCAGTCTAGTGATCCAAAGAAGAGCTGTACTTTGAATCGCAACAGAGTCTCTCTGCTGACAGAATTCCCTTTTTCTTAGTTTTTGTTCTACGAAAGCCTTCAACTGCTTAGATGAGGCCCACCCACATTATGGAACACGATCTGCTTTACTGAGAGTCTGCAGATTTAAATGTTATCCCCATTGCCCCCAAAACAAACAAAACAAAACAAAAACCCCCAACAAACAAGCAAAACACAAAACAAACCACCTTCACAAAAACTTCCAGAATAATATTTGACCAAGTATCTGGACATCAGGGATGCTATGGACTAAATTGTGTCCCCTGCCAAATCGATATGTTGGAACTTAAACCCCCCAGTATGACTATATTTGGAGACAGGGCCTTTAGGAGGTAATTAAAGTTAACTAAGATTATAAGAGTGGGGCCCTGATCTAACAGGATTGGTGGCCTTGTAAGGTTTGCAGGAAGAAGAGGTCATGTAAGCACATAGCAAGACCGTGGCCATCTACAAGCCAAAAGAAGAGTGCTCAGAATGAAACCTATGTTGCACCTTGATCTCTGACGTCCAAACTCCAAAACTGTGAGAAATAGATTTCTGTTGTTCAAGTCAGTCTGTGGCATTTTATTATATGGCAGCCCAAGCTAATTGACACCTAAAGTTAACCAGCACGCAAGCATTTATATGATCTGGAATTTGCTATTTAAAATACTCAAAAAGAGTTGAAAGTAAACAGGGAGGGTAGATGAAACATGATTGGCAAAGTGTGATAATTATTGATAATGATGGGTAAGGGTTTCATTACATTATTACCTGAAATTTTCGATCATAAACCATTTACAAGAAATGTTCATGAAATTGTCATGTTCTAGCCCAATAATGACAGGAAGAATTCACATACCCTCTTTATACTTAGAAGACAAATGTTTTAATGAAGAAATTCTTTAAGTACTTTTGTCCAGCTCTGATCTGTAGCTTCCTTTTTCCTATTCAACCAGCAAGTCCTCATTAAGGTATAAGTATAACTCAAGGACATAAAGATCATTAATTGATTATCATACCACAAAGAGGGAAGAACACTGTCGAAAAAATTGGGCAGAGGCTGGGTGGTTCAGTCGGTTAAGCGTCTGACTTCGGCTCAGATCATGATCCCAGAGTCCTGGGATGGAGTCCTAGCCCGGCTCCCTGCTCAGTGGGGAGTCTGCTTCGCCCTCTGCCCCTCCCCCGCTCATACACTCTCTCTCCCTTTCAAATAAATAAATAAAATCTTTTTTTAAAAAATTGGGCAGAGCATGTCTTTCAGGGCTTTCTACAACTGAAACCGCAAGAGCTGATAAGGATGTTTGAGATTTGCCTTTCAAAGATCTAGATAACGTGTCACATTATCATATAAATCCCTGTATCGAGATTTAAAATGCAAACTGTTAGAGTGAAAAAAACCCACCAGAAACAAAGTTGTTATTCAGGATCTTTGATTTTTCTTAAGAAGAACAGCTTTTTCACCAAATAATAAGGGCACTCTTGAAGGTTGAAATATTTTTATTACGTTAAGCATAGGTATTTTCAGAAACCTCATACTCCATATTGAAATTTGCAAAAAAAAAAAATCATTACAATTTTTCAGCACAAGCAGAACTGGGTCAGAGAACCTGTTGACGTGGACTGAAAGGAAGAGGCTCCCATCTGCTCCGTCTCCTGAATAATTCATCGGTGGGGCCCAAACAGGCTTGAAACTGGGGACTCAGCGTAACTGTTTCTAAGTGAAAATGGAAATCGGGTTTTTAGGGGAGCTCTTTGCTGGGAAATCTTGACCAGTATAATGAGAGCCTCGCCGTCTTGGTGCCCTGATTTGACATTCTAGACCTCTGACTGTCCTTTTCTGGTCTGAGAGGTATGGGCTGGGCATGGAGAGAGCCAAGCTTCCCTGCAGACCCCTGTGGGGCGCGGCATCACCCTGTCG
Organism: Ursus arctos; assembly: GCF_023065955.2. Lineage (NCBI taxonomy): Eukaryota > Metazoa > Chordata > Mammalia > Carnivora > Ursidae > Ursus > Ursus arctos. The sequence goes on from NW_026622997.1 coordinate 17,394,682, forward strand.
GGCTGCTGATTAGAGCCTGTCCCCCCTTCTGCGTCTTCCAGGCCTGAGAGCAGCAGATCCAAAATGGTGTTGTTTAACTGGGGCTTGGGGACAGGCGATGCAGACGGGACACCACAGTGCCTGCAGGTATCTCCACCGACTGAATAAAACAAAACAAAACCAAAACATTCTGGGAAGGGGGAGTGGGTCAGCCTGTCGGCATCTAAAAATACCCAAGGAGGAGCATTAGAAACATCCCAGCCCCCCGGGGGGCAATCCAATGAAAACCGGAGAAGATTATGTCTGCCAGAAAAAAGACCTCCAGAGGGCCTCTGGAGAGGGAAGGAGAGCCTGGAGATGCAGAAAATATGTATTTGGGTCACTCAAAGGCTGGCACGGTGGCCCTTAGGAGACAGATGCTGGGAGAGCCTCATAATAGCCTCTGGCTGATGGCCAGGGGTAGCCTCTGCGGCCGTCCAAGGAGGCCAGCTTCAAGCGCGGAGAGTCCGTGGGCCTCGGGCCACTGTAGGAAGTCAGCAAGTTCACAGAGGAGCCACACGGGCTCTGTGAACGCTGACCCCACAGGATTTTTCAGAAATCAGCCTGAGCAAGGAGAACTGAATCTATTACATAAGGATGATGGGCGTCCGGGATTCTGGGGGTACATGAGACAAGGTCACAGGAAGCATCGCTCTGCACCTTTTTACCAGAAATGCCCCTGGATGAAGGGCCACTCTGGGGAGGGGGTGGGAGCTCTACTGTTGGGGAGCATTCCGATTGTTGGCTGGTATAGAGGCCCCGCTGTAGAAGAAATGCAGACACAAGTCTCCGGTTCCACGGGGCTCAGGGTCCCACATGGGCTGGGCCCTTCGGGGAACCAGTGGGGGGTCTCTGTAGCCCCCTCCAGCCTTTGCCTATTCCAGTCAGCTTATGCTCTCTCTGTCTCTCACTCTCCCTCTCTCTCCCCTGATGGCGAAATATTCCACGTTTGCCTTGGACCTTGCCTGGCCTTGGCACTCAGGGTTGCAAGCACACCCTCAGTCAGCCAAGCGGTGCTGGCCTGAGGCTTCTGAAGAGCATCATGCTTCTGGAAGGCTGAAGAGAAGATTTGCCCCCACCCCCTCCTACTCATCCCAGCTTCCCTCCACAGCCACTGCCCTACCTTCCTCTTCCCTTCCCTGGATAAAACTGTGTTCCCCACAAGTATGTGATGAGGAACACACACCCATTTGTCCTCGGGACCCTCCTGGGGAGATGGTAACTGGTCGACCAGAGCAAAGACCCTCACATGGCTGGAAGGAATCTTCTACCACTGAGTGGGCCTGACGACCCAATACACGCATAGTGCTGTGGAATTTATGAAGACCTTTCCCACCCATCGTCGCCTTCTGGTCTGGCAACTGCCGAGCAAAGCAAGTGTTATTAATTAATAATGAATAATTATTAATCTAAGTAGAACCTTAGACACGAACAGCTGAAGTACAAGGGCACCCAGTACCTCGGTGGCAGAACTAGAATTCAAACCCTGTCCTTTAATTCCAAGTAAAATCCTTTCTCCAATAAAATCCTAATACTAGCTACCATGTATTCAGATATACTGCATGTCATGCCCTCTCCCCTGTGCCTGACACATTTAACGGTCGTTAAACCTCAGGAAAACCCTCTCAGAGAAGGTATTGCTATCATTGTACCCATTTTTGGGATGAGGAAAACTGAGGCACAAGGAGGCTGTGTAATTGCCTGAGGTCACAGGGCTATACCTTACTACCTTACAGCTGCCTAAAATTTTGCAATTCCTGCTTCACTACAGATCAGAAACTCAGACTAGGAAAATGAAGTAACAAACAGAGAGGGACCCAAATAAAAAGTTTGGGGAATACAGAGCCAGCAGTTAGGACCTGACAAGGTGTGCTCCCCCAAGAGCTCAGCCCACAAGCAGGAAAGTGTAGATGCTTGCTCCTAGATCTGGGTAGGCGGGCAACACCAACTTCTTCGAAGCCTAAATGAGAAGCAAGTTTAGTGACAGTATCAGCCAGGGCCCCCGGCAGGAAACAGATGGCGCCTACTCCGAAGTGTTTAACTGAAAAGAACTTAAAAAAGACACTGTTTACAGAAGGGTGGGCAGAATGCGAGGAAGCAATAGGGGGTGATGAGGCACCCGGAAGTAACAAATGCGGGTAGCTGTTACCACCTTTAGGAGAGCAAGGACAAAGGGAGGGAAGGTGTTACCAGGACGCAGGGACCACTGGAGCCAGGAGAGGGAGAGCGTGCTGGGGCCTAGGGGATGAAGCCACCAACAGGCCTGCCCTCTCAACCTTCCATCTTCTGTAGGTGCCCCCTGGGACCAAGGGCCTTGGTGAGGCTGTCCAGAGACAGCTCCTGGGCCAAGGTCAAGGTGGAGAAGGGCAGTCAGTGAAGGGGTGAGGGAAGCATGCACCTGCTGAGTATCTCTGTGGGCTCGTACGGGTGGGTGGGAAGGAAAGGGTGGGGGTGGCACTTGGAGCTCCATCTGTTAGCGTGCAAAGAGGAGGGGAAGGCCTGTCTCCTGATGGGCAGGAGAACGTGGGGAGTCCAAGTGAACAAAAAGCAGCCTCCAAAGCCCGAAAACAAAATGCCCACGGTGGAGGGACTGAGGGGGGCCAGACCCAGGGGCCTGGGTGGCCCTCCCCGCACTTGGCTGGGCCCCTTAGAAGACCCAGAATCTCAAAGCTCCAGGGACAACCGATCTGCAAACTTCCGGTGGGCGAGGAGCCCGGGGAGAGACCGAAAGAGGGGTTTCCTTATCGAATCTCTTTTTTGTGATAAAAACGGATTGTATTTACATAGTGAAAAGAGGGGGCTTTCTTCTCACCTGTTAGACCCATCACTCAGCTTCACCTCCCACAGCACCCGAAAGATCAGAATCCTGAGGTTGTTCGACAAGAACCACTCGCAAGCGAAGAACGGTGATCTAGATGGCAAAGCGGGGATGAAGTTCCCCGACAGAGGGGCGGGTCACACATCCACTGGGGTGTGGAAAGAGGCGGGGGGCGGATTGTAAGTGGCCCAACCGCTGCTTTTAGTCCTGGTTTTTGGAGTCCCACATGCTTTCCCTTACTCACTGTTTTCACAAAGGGTCCTTGGTAGCAACTGGGGACACAGTGGAGATAGAGGTCAAAAGGTCACCATAAAAATGCGCAGTGGTGTCATACATTCGGGCTCTTCCATTTCCAGTATTTCTCTATTCATGGGGCGCCCATCAACCTGGGCGCTGGGGCCCTAAGCCAGGAAGTTGTCTTGGGCTCTTCCCTCCCCCCCACCATCCGTATCCCAGCTGTCTTCAGGTCTGGTTGAAAAGTTAAGTAAAATATACAGGTTGAGCCCCTATGATGTGCCGAGCCAAGTTCAGGTCCCGAGCGATCCCGAGCATAAGGGCCTCATGGTCAAGGAGCTTACCATTTTATCAGGTGAGATAGTAATAAATAGATAAACAAATAAAATCTCCGATTGTGGGTCCGGCTGCTTTGGTCTGCTGGGTAAAAGAAACTGGCTTAATTCCAGTCGTGGAAAAGACTTCAGGGTTTGTGATCAGTGATTCTAGAAGGGCCAAGTTCCTTCTTTCTCTCTGCTCTTTCTTCTTCTTTTGCTCTATCGCAAAGCTGGAAGCAAGATGGCTGCAGCAACTCCAAGCATCACAGTCAGAGGTTACTGAGGCCAGAGGGAGAAGAGAGGTGTCTTCTCTTCCTGTGGCTCTCCCAGGAGAGAGGAACCTTTCCCTGGCAGCCCTCACAGACTTCTCCTCATGTCTCTTCAGCTGGAATTGGGTCACTTGCCCATTCTAGAACCCTAAACGAGCAGAGGGCATGGGATAACCATTGGACCAAACAAGATGGAGTCTCTGCCCCAGGGGGTGTATGGAAGGGTGACATCTGACCCAAAATTAGAGTTTTGTCAAGGAGGAAAAAGAGTGGAACAAATTCTGGGTTGGTAGCCAACAGTGTTGAGAAAATATTTAAAAAGCATTCAAAATAAGATGAAATGATGAGACGGGGGGTCAGGACAGTTTGCCTTCGATCTCATCCCCACTGTCACTGACTGGAGTTAAGACCATAGCTTCCTAATTGGTCTTCCCGCTGCCAGCCTACCCTCCCCCACTCCACAAACCCATTCTTCACTTTGCCCCATTGGCTCTGCCTCAGATGCATACCTACTCATGTCTTCTCTTTTCTTAGAATGTTCCCAGAGCTCCTTATTTCATATGGAATGAAAAGACAAACACTTTAGCATGATGTGATAATTGAATACTCGGCACATGTGAGGCACTGTAGCCCTTCGATGGAAAAGCTATTATAACCCCACTGATGAGAGAGTCAGGCCCTGAGATGTTAGCTATCTTGTCCCTGCATTGTTAGTTTCCAGTCGCTGCTGTAACGCATCACTCCACACTTCATGGTTGACGACAGCCCAAACACATCTTACAGTTCTGGAGGCCAGAAGTCCGAAACCAGTTTCAAAATCAAGATGTCTGCAGAGCTGCGTTCCTTCTGGAGACTTAGGGGCAAGTCCATTTTCTTCCACCTACTTGATGCTCCCTGTGTTCCTGGCCACGTGTCCATATCACTCAACTCATGCTTCCCTCCTCCTTCTTTTTGATTTCCTGCCTCTTCTCATAAGGACCATTGTCATGACACTGGGCTCACTTGGAAAATCCAGGATAATCCCCCCCATCGCAAGATCTTAACTTAATCACATCTGCAAAGGCCCTTTTGCCGTGTAAGATAATATAGCCCCAAGATACGGATATTAGGACAGGGACATGTTGAGGGAGCCACGACTCTGGCTGCCACTCCCAAGATCATATGACCAGAAAGTAGTAAAATCAGGGTTTCAACTCAAGCTCTGAAGTTTGCAGAAGGAGTCACACCACTCTTCCCAATCTGGTTGTTTTGTCTTCCACCTGGAAGACTTTCTTGCCTACCCAGCCCCTCACAGGGCTAATTACCACTTAGGACCTAGCTCACGGGGATCTCTTGGCAAGCCTTCCATGACAGCATTCTTCCCCTACTCTTCTATCCCTGTATGTACCCTTCTAGATGTCCCCGCTCTGTGAGCCCACGTACCAGAGCTCACTACTAAAGTTATCATTTATAACTCTAAGGTTATAGGCTTCCCACAGAGCACAGGGAGCTCAGGAAAGCTGGTTGATTGGTTGATTGGTTGAATAAAGGAATCAGCTGGGGGTAAGGTATTTGCAAGGAGAGAAATAATTATAACAGCTCATAGATACAAGGAGAGGAGAGTTTGGCAGTAGTTTTGCGAAGTCTGTTTTGGGGTGGGAAGACATTTGGGGGTTTGGAACACCTTCTCCTTTCAAGAACCAGTAGGGATCCGTGTGGTGGTCTGAGAAGGAGGCAGGTAAGTGATCCTCTGGGGCCGCTCTGGTTTTCCAGTTAAATCTCCAGGTGGGGAGGGAGGTGAGTTTCAGGGCAGGAGCTGGTTGGTAGAGTAGAGTGAGCTCGTGGTTGTGCTCTCTCTGGGACAGGGTTGTGACGGACGGGTGAGGCACAGAAGGAGAGATTGTGCAATCCAGAGTGACAAACCTTTAACCACTCCTCAGCTTGTGAACATTCAGTTCATCAGAGCTTAGAGGTTGAAACTTGTGTTTAATACTCCTCTCCCCGCCCCCCCCCCACACACACTGGGGCAAAAAGAAATGGGCAGCCACAGCCGCCCAGCTAGTAAGCCCTAGAACCGGGCTTTGAACTCATACTGTCTGGGTTCGGGTCTGTGTGCTTACCACTGCACCGTACTGCCTTTCAAACACCAGTTGTGTGTGTTTTTTGTTTTTTTAAAGATGTATTTATTTGTCAGAGAGAGAGCACAAGCAGGGGGAGCGGCAGGCAGGAGGAGAAGCAGGATCCCCACGGAGCAGGGAGCCCAACGTGGGACTCGATCCCAGGACCCTGAGATCATGACGGGAGCCAAAGGCAGACCGACTGAGCCACCCAGGCATCCCCAACTGTGTTTTATTTTTAAAAGAAAGTCAGATCTGGGGACTGCGGAGCCTGGGGCTGCTGGGCAGACGGGTCCCAGAGAGAAATAAAGTCTAGGAGAGAAGAGGGAGGAAGTTGGGGTGAGAACTAATTTCAAAACCAGGTCTCCCAAGGCCAAGCACAGCACCATGCCCACACCCTTGTGTCAGGCCAACTCTTTGTCTCCTAAATGACTTTCCTTCTCGAAATCTACAATGGTTATTCATTGAGTATTATCATTTCTACCAGATAGAAAGGAAACTTAGATGTAAAGGAGTTCGATGCTATTCTAGCTTTCTTTATCCACAGGGCAGTGTGAATCCATCACACTTCAACCCTGCTCGCCCAGCCGCGGGCACATGGCTAAGATAAGCCAAGACCCCTGGCGTAGCAGAGCAGTGGCAATAGCCCACGATTAGACTTTTTCTGCCAACAGGGAGCTCTGCATCCATAAAAATTGCCCCATGGCTTTTGCTTAAACATGATCATACACCTTAAAACATGGTAAGTCATCTCTCACCATTTTACGATCTCATCCATCCGTCTGTCCATCTATCCATCCAGCGAATGCAATGAGTACCCATGAGGTACGAGACACCATTTTAGGTGCGGGAAATACAACAAATCTCTATTTTCTTTAGGGGTTGTGGGGAGTGAGTGTGGAACATGGGTAATACCCCAAACAAACCCAGAAAAGGTAATTTTTTTTAGAATAGAGATGAAGAAAATAAAACAGAGTGAAGGGAGGGGGACTACTTTACAGAAAGACATTGAGCTGCGGGACCTGAATAATGAGTTAGCCAAGTGAAGTCCTGGGCCAAGAGAGTTCTGGAACCGATTCTACAACTTTTATAGAGGGCTGAGTCGGAACTCCTACACATGCCTTCCCCCTCCCAGCCAAATCCCTTAGTGTACAGCTGAGGGAGCTCGAGGCTAGCAGACCCCTCACTGCCCACCTGTAGCCCTCGGGAACTAGCTGGCCAGTCACCCACTAGTCCTCCTCCCCTGGTGAGATGAGGAAACGACGTTGTGCTAACCAGAGAGACAGCAAGATGCTCCCTTCCTCCCTTCACTCATCAACCTCGCCGTGGGCCCTGATGGTCAGTAGCCTGAAAGTGTGGGCCTCCCCAGGATCCCCTGACCGCGTGGATGCCGCCACTCAGGTTGGACAACATGTACTCGCTGTAGGTGCCCAAAGGAGACCAGTGAGGAGGCTATGCTCTTCCTCTTTGAAGTTTTCACAGCACTTTTAGTCACTATCTCGCCTAATCTTCAGAACGCACAGCTAGACCAGACTTGTTTAATCCGCGTCTTCGAGAGCAGTGAAGCATAGGAATTTCAAGGCAGGCAGGTCTGGCTCTTCCTCTTGGTTCTGGAACTTACTAGTGTGTGACACCTGATAAATTCCTTCATCTCTTTGAAGGTTGGTTTCCTTGTCAGTTAAATAGAGACATCGGAACCGTCTCATAGGTGGTTGGGAGGGGAAACGTGTCAAATGTTTAGGAAAGCACCTGGCGTGCGGTTGGTGACTGATGGAGGTATTTTTTGCCCCTGGATGAGGGACGGGAGTCACTAGGTGTCCAATCACTAATTCCACAGCCAGCCTATGCCTGTGTGGGTGAAGCAGGATCGTTAGCCACGATTTCAGTCACTGCTCATCGCTGAGTGGCCAGGTTTGTCACACCTGTTCTAGACCCCCAGGTACGGGGCAAAGTGCTACGAAGACAGGGACGCCAATAAACGATTTGGCTGCTGGTGGAAAATAATGCGTTTCTTAAATATCAAGCCCCGAGCAGTGTGTGCAAGTAGATGATGCCTGTGATATACACCAACGTCACAGATTTTTTAAAAAACGATTAATTTTTAGTAAAAGTCATTCGTACTACATATTCTTTCCGTTCCTTTTCGGCGTCGAGGTGCTAATGCATCTGGTAGTAGCGATTCTTAGCAACAGGAAGAATTTCCGGCCAGGTGATCAAGTCAATGGCTATGCGTTATGCTTTCGACTTTCACTGAAATATGCCCAACCTATTTTCGGCTCTTCAAAATTGGAATCTGCTCCTAAAAATATGAGTGCTCAGCAAAGAGCCAAATAAGCATTTATTTATTTATTTTAGAGAGAGAGAGAAAGAGAGCGTGAGCAGGGGGAGGGGCAGAGGGAGAAGGAGAATCTCAAGCAGATTCCCTGCTGAGCACAGAGCCTGACGTGGGGCTCGATCCCACCACTCTAAGATCATGACCTGTGCTGAAATCAAGAGTCAGAGGCTTAACAGACTGAGTCACCCAGGGGCCCTGAGCCAAATAAGCGTTTAAATTACATTATTGAAAATTATTGCTATCTGAAATTCTCAATAAAAATGTAACAGCAATCCAACCGGTCTGAAGGGTGAACTTGCTTCCGGCTTATGCACTCCTAGCGTGTTAAGTCCCTTTGATCTGTAGCAGAACTTTCTTTGAGATTTGCAGACCACTGGCCTTGAGGACTGAAGGGCCAGACCTTCCCAGAAGATGAGGCCTGACTGCATTCAAAAATATCTCCCCTGGGGCGCCTGGGTGGCTCAGTCGTTAAGCGTCTGCCTTCAGCTCAGGTCATGGTCCCAGGGTGCTGGGATCAAGCCCCGCGTGGGGCTCTCTGCTCGTCGGGGAGCCTGCGTCTCCCTCTCCACTCCCCAGCGGTGAGCAGCCAAAACTGAGCTCAGTAACAAAATGCCAAAAAACCTCTTTTTTAGGGAGAAAGGGATATGGCACATTTGGAGAAAGGCTGGATCGCACTATTATCATCACTTGGGGAACTGAAAAAACCTGAAGCTCCATCCCACTGGAGGCCAGTTATATACCAGACCAATCGAATGAGCAATTTCTGGGGGGTGGGGCCTGGGCATCCATCGTTTTTAAAGCTCCCGGGAGTCCCCCAGGTGGCTTGTGGGCCTGGGGCAACTGCAAATATAGGATCACCTGGAGAAATTTTTTTTTTTAAGATTTGATTTATGGGTGAGAGAGAGAGTGAGCAAGTGAGAGGAAGAGAGCCATCATGAGCAGGGAGCCTGATGCGGGGCTCGACCCCAGGACCCTGGGATCATGACCTGAGCCGAAGGCAGACGCTTCACCAAATGAGCCACCCAGGCAGCCCCCTCCCCTGGAGAGATTTTTAAAAAACTTTGACGCGGTTGTGGCGGGGGGGGGGGGGGGGGGGGGCTGTGGGGGGCTGTGGGAGGGGGGGTGGGGAGCGTTTTCCAGAGCTTCTGACCCAGCCGATCTGCAGAGGAGCTGGTGAGTCTCCTGTGCAGCCTGGATTGAGCCTCTCTGGCCTAAAGCTGCTTCCTTAAGTGAATCAAGCCAGACCAATGAACCAATCTGGAATATTCCCCCACATCCTCCAGTTTTCTGCTGCTGCTTTCTGTGGTCAACTGTGATACGGGAGGGTGAAATCACTTCTTTTCTCTTTGAATTTAAATGTGATTCAAAACCAGCACCCTCTTAGGCTGTCAGCCATGTATACCTCTGTGCATTTAGACCTTTCTTACCCTTGGGGCAGCAGCCCTTCGGGAAGCTAACTCATTGGATTGCTCGTGGCTCTCAGACATGCAGAGCAAGGCAAACAGGTTAACAACAACAGATCCACCTGATTCCTTCATCTGAACTCGGGAAGCTTTAAAAAATTCCCGATGTGCCATCACACCATAGGTCGGTTTGTTCCGGGCCTCTCCGTCCTCAGAATCCCACAAAACTTCCCACTGGCTCACTCACCGTTCCCCTGCGGTACAGTTAGCTAAGCATGCAGGGAAAGGGTGACCTGAGCAGTGCAGGCGTGTAGCAATCTCCCCAAAATGGGAGGTTGTGGGTGATGGTGAATGAAGAGAGGGGCTGGGGCGCAGAATTTGAGGATGTTCACACCGTGTGCAGCGTAAGGAACAATCTGTCAACCCCCCGAGCTGTAAGGGAAGTGAAACAGCTTTCCTGAGGCCACAGAGAGGATGCCCAGCCCTGGACTCAAAGCCAGGTGTCTATGAATCCGAAGGGGTTTATTTTTCTCTGAGTCGTGGCCATCGTGTTGAAAGAGTCCACAGTCGGCTTATTTGAAACCTCTGGGGCCAGAGTGCCTTGGAATATGGAATTAGGGGGAGGGGAGGGGGGGTTGGAAGGTATATAAATTAATATTTCTGTGGCAAAATGTGAATATTTTCACTCAAGGGGTCAAGACGCCTCAGGTCAGGTTTAAAGTTAGGGTTTTCTGAAGTTCTGGAGTTTGGGGAGTTGCAGATAAGTGTGGAGACGAGTGGCACCTGGGGGGCTCAGTCGGTGAAGCGTCTGCCTTCGGCTCAGGTCATGATCTCAGGGTCTTGGGATCGAGCCCCTAGTCGGGGCTCCTGCTCAGCAGGGAGCCTGCTTCTCCTTCTCTCCCCTGTTCCTGCTCTATCTCTCACTATCTCTCTCTCTCTCTCAAATAAATAAATAAATAAATAAATAAAATCTTTTTAAAAAACGTGGAGATGAACATCAAAGGAAAGAAATACATGTATGTAGTAAACGTTTGTTGGATGGTGAGCATTGAGTGAATGGAGACATTCTGCAAAGCTCTGGACACTCATAACTCTAACAATAACCTTACAAAATAAGTACTATTACTACCTCCGTTCTCCAAATAGGGAAACTGAGGCATGGGTGGGTTAAGTAACTTGCCTAAAATCACCCAAGTCTATTCATTCGTTCAGTCTCAGTTGCCTTTTTTTTTTTTTTTGAGATTTTATTTATTCGAGGGAGAGAGAGAGAATGAGAGAGAGCATGAGCAGTGAGAGGGAGAAGCAGACCCCCCACCGAGCAGGGAGGCCAACATGGGGTTTGATGCCAGGACTCTGGGATCACAACCTGAGCTGAAGGCAGACACTTAACCGACTGAGCCACCCAGGCGCCCCTGTTCTGTCTCAGTTTCAATTAAAATCTTACAGCTGAAAATTTTCAGAGAATAATTTTTTTTTCTTATTGAATGGTGGAGTATTTCTGCAGTGACTGGGAGGCACTGGGCTTTGATCTGAGAGTTTTGGCTCTATAGCTTTAAGTATGCCATTTCTTTGGTGTTATCTGTTTCCGCGGCAGCCAGTCCGCACAAAACAGCTGCAGGTCCTCCCCTCTGAGCGCCGTTAGAAGTCTTGGGAAATTCAAGGGAAAACTCAGGGTTGATTCAATCCTTTCATTTGCTACTTGTTGAACACCCACAAGTCCTGGCACTTAACCAGAATTAGATCCACTCCTGATAAAGCAGAGCAGTGTGTGAACTTGTACTAAAGTCAGATGACTGAGGAAGGCTTTTCCTTAATCATGAGACTGCACGTGTAGATGCAGAGCTTCTGCCTCCTGCGTGACTCAGTTTCCCCTGGAATGATAACCTTTGCCTTCCTAAAGTAACCTAACGGAATTCACTGGAGTGGGTTCCTGCTACTGTGCCTAATACGTTTTAGAACACACTTTAAATACCGTCAGCGATGGATTAGAAAAACACCGTGTTCTGGTAATTACTGAAATAGAAAGTCTTAAACTGCACGATCATTCAAACTGCTGGTAGAACAATGTGCTTTCGTGTTTAGTGATTAATTTACCTTTCACTTTTGCCCCTTTAGAACTTAAAACTACTGCGTAAAGCATACAGATAACCCTAGCTGTCATGCGTCTATTTGGTGACCGACTGCATTTTATTATTTCAGAAACTTAGAACATTTTTTTCTAATTTAATTTTCAGGATTTATTTTTGAGGTTATGATAATGGTCCAAATTGACTGCTGTTTATCCATAAATGTGGTTTTTTTTTATTAAGATTTTATTTATTTATTTGGCAGAGACACAGCCAGCAAGAGAGGGAACACAGGCAGGGGGAGTGGGAGAGGAAGAAGCAGGCTCCCAGCAGAGGAGCCTGATGTGGGGCTCGATCCCAGAATGCCGGGATCACGCCCTGAGCCGAAGGCAGACGCCTAACAACTGAGCCACCCAGGCGCCCCCATAAATGTGTTTTTCTAAAAATATGATGCTATCTTAAGAGTGATTTTATTATGCTTGGGTAATGAAAATACTGAGATAATGAAATCCAGTGGAAAGAAGGGTTTATCTACAGAAATTCATTCTATGGGCAACTTTGAACAAATTTATTCTTAAATAAAATAAATAGATTAAGTGCCCTTATGCCGGGTTGGCTGGCCCTACAAGTCTGCCACTTTCTTCTTCATAAGGCTCCCCCTGGTGTTTCATTAAGTCCAACTTTAGTCAATTCTTTCAAGTGCTTTTAATTATCCTAAAGAACAATCCGTTGATGCCCCATCAATTATCACCAAAGCTAGAACATTTGGGCAAATTTTGAAAAATACTAGTAATTCCTCAACAAATGTTGTTGAATGGCTTAGGAAGATATTCCCACCAAACTCACACCAGAAACCAGGCAACCAAGGCAGAAAGAAGCCACTTAGCTCTAAACACTTACCTACTGGCTGTGGGACCTCAGGCAAGTCTCATTATTTCACTTATTTGTTTATTCAGCAAACTTTCCTTGGTGGTGAAGCCATTCCAGGCACCATCCTCCAATTCCCACCTCCCTCCTGGGCACTGGGGGCACAAGACTGACAAGACAGGTATGGTTCCTGCCTTCATGGACCTTATAAACTAAGAGAATCTCAACCTCGGTGTGCATCAGAATCACCCATAGGTAGGACTTGTTAAAAAAAGATGGCTGGTCCCCGCACCCAGAGTTTCTGATTCAGTATGTCTACAGTTAGGTCTGATAATTTGCATTTCTAGCAAGTTCCCAGATGATGATGATGATGCTGGCCTGGAAACCCTACTTTGAGAACCACTGCTCTAAGAGGACTAGAATCACAATAGTACAAGTGCTTTGAGATGCAGTCTCTGGGGACAGAGAGCGTTTCCCCAGACACAGCAGATTTAGTCAATTCCAAGACTTTAACATTTCTGAAATTGGGATATAGTAAACACTGACCATTCTTTTCCACACTTGAGATCTCCAAAATCAAAATGCATTTGATGAAACCCTTTTACAACATTGAAGCAGACACGGCAATCGACACAATGCAGCACTGGCACAAGGATAGACATAGATCAAAGGATTAGAATGGAGAGTCCAGAAATGGATCCCCACGTCTATGGTCAATTGATCTTCAACAAGAGCATTAAAACCAATCAATGGGAGAAAGAATGGTCTTCTCAACAGACAGTGCTGGGATAAAACATGGAAAAGAATGAAGTTAGACCCCATCTCTTCCCATACGCAAAAAATTAACTCAAAATGGATCAAAGACCTAAGTGTAAGAGCAACAACTATAAAACATTAAGATGAAAATATAGAGGTGGGTCTTCATGACCTTGGATTTGGCAAAGGATCTTTATATAGAACCAAAAGCATAAGCAACAAAAGGAAAACATGGGTAAAATAGATTTCATCAAAATTAAAACCTTTTGCGCTCAGAAGGGGAGAAAATATTTGAAACTCATGTAATCTGGTAAGGGAATCGAATCTGGAATATGTAAAGAACCCTCACACCTCAAAAATTAAAAGATAGCCTAATTTTAAAAATGGGCGAGCGGTCTGAACAGACATTTCTCCACAGAAGATCTATAGATGGCCACTAAGCACATGACAAGATGTTCAACAGGCTCAGGGCTGGTGGTGGGAGCAAGAGGGGGAGGGAGGGGGGTGACAGATAAAGAGCGCAGGATTTATTTTTGAGGTTATGAAAATGGTCCAAAAATTGTGATAGTTGCCCATATCTGTGACTTTACTAAAAACCCACTGCACTGTGTACTTTGAATGGGTGAGCCGTGCTATGTGAATTAGGTCTCAACAGAGCTATTTAGGGGCACCTGGGTAGCTTAGTTGGTTAAGTGTCGGAGTCTTGATTTCGGCTCAGGTCATGATCTCAGGGTCATGAGATCGCACTCCAAGTGGGGCTCTGTACTGAGCGTGGTGTCTGCTTGAGATTCTCTCTCTCTCCCTCTGCCCTTCCCCTCACTTGTGTGTGCATGCTCTCTCTCTCTCTCAAATAAATTAAATTAAATTAAAAGACACACACACACACACATACACACACACACACACACACACACACACTCGCTCACTCCATATAAGCAGATGCCTGAAGGATGGAGGACAGAAAGGGCACAAAACCAGGCAGAAAGTGGAGGTAGGGAAGCAATTGGCAGGAGGGAGCAAGGAAGGAGAGGAAAGGCAGTCCTAGGCTGAGGGAACTGTGTTTGCACGAAGTCCTGGAGAGCACGAAACATTCAAGAAAACAAAGGAATTTTGGTATGGTTGGCAGATGCTCTCTTTGAGGGAGAGAGGGCAAGAATTGCAATAGTGGGGCTGGCTGCAAAGAACTTTGTTCTCCCTACCTACACTCCAGGCCAGTGGATCCCAAAGTGTGGTCCCAGGATCAGAGACAACAGGAAGCAAGCTGGAGGCATCACCAGAGAGCATGTTAGAAATGCAAATTCTCTACCCATCCCAGTAGGCTCCACCCCTGACCCACTGCATCAGAAACTCCAGAGGGGGAGTGAGGAGTGGCAGAAATTGGGGCTTTAACAAGCTCTCCCCTGAGAGCACTGAACCTCTCCTCTTATCTTCTTACCAACCTGACTTCTCTATGGAAGCCAGTGTTTTTTGATAGGGTAAATCTTTTTTTTTTTTTTTAAAGATTTTATTTATTTATTTGACAGAGATAGAGACAGTCAGCGAGAGAGGGAACACAAGCAGGGGGAGTGGGAGAGGAAGAAGCAGGCTCATAGCGGAGGCGCCTGATGTGGGGCTCGATCCCATAACGCTGGGATCACGCCCTGAGCCGAAGGCAGACGCTTAACCGCTGTGCCACACAGGCGCCCCTGATAGGGTAAATCTATTTGAGGGGCTCCTTTGCTTGAAATTCTCTAACAGTCCCCAGTGCACTTAGTAGACAGAGGGCTGACCCTCCTGGACTTAGACTTTTGAAGGTCCCCCCACCCCGGCTGATTTGTGGAGAAGAGGTGGGGAAGAGTAAGAAGGAACTCCTGAGGACAGATGAAGAGGTGAGTGCAATAATCCAGGTCCATGTGATGGGGAGCTGGACTAGACACGGAGCGTAAGAGGGGTGGGGAGAGCACATCTATCTGAGAGACATGGAAGAAAAAGCAACAGGATTGGACTTGTTATTTCTAGGTGGCCTCCTGAATCTCTTTTTTCTTTTTCTGTGGTAAAATATACATAACCTAAGATTTACCATTTAAACATGTTTAAAAAGATTTTATTTATTTATTTGAGAGAGAGAGCGTGTGGGGGTAGAGAGACAGAAAAACTCTGTACTGAGCACAGAGTCCAACACAGGGTTTGATCCCACCACCCTGAGATCATGACCTGAGCCAAAATCAAAAGCTGGAGGCTTAACCAGCTGAGCCACCCAGGCACCCGCCATTTTAACCATTTTTAAGTGTTTAGTTTTGTGGCATCAAATACATTCATATTGTTGTGAAACCATCACCACCATTGCTCTCTAGAACTTTTTCGTCTTCCTTGCGACTGTATGCCCATTAAACAAGAACTTCCCATTCCCCCTGCTCTTAACAATCTCTATGAATTTGCCTATTGTAGGTCCTCCTATAGGGGATCTATTTAGTATTTGGCCTTTGTGTCTGGTTTCTTTCACTTAGCATAATGTTTTCAAGGTTCAACACTGTTGCGGCCTGTATCAGAATTCCATTCCTTTTTGTGGCTGAGTAATAGTCCACTGTATTGTTTGTCCCTTCATCTGCTAAGGGACACTTGGGTTGTTTCCATCTTTTTCTATTGTGAATAATGCTGCAATGAATGCTGGTATACAATACCTGTTTGAGGCCAGCTTTCAATTCTTTGGGGTATATACCCGGAAGTGGAATTGCTGGATCGTGTGGTAATTCTGTGTTTAGCTCTTGGAGGTCCTGCCAAACTGTTTTCCAGAGCAGCTGCACCATTTTTACCTTCTTTCTAGCACCGTATGAAGATTCCAGTTTCTCCGCATCCACCCCAACATTAGTTATTTTTTTATTTTTTTAAAGATTTATTTATCTGTTAGAGGGAGAGTGCACACGCGAATGCATAAACTAGGGGAGGGGCAGAGGGAGAGGGAGAGAGAGAATCTCAAGCAGACTCCATGCCCAGCTCAGAGCTCACACGGGGCTCGATCTCACGACCCCTGAGATCATGACCTGAGCTGAAACCAAGAGTCAGATGCTCAACTGACTAAGCCACACAGGTGCTCCTTATCTTTTTTAAAGATTTTATTTATTTATTTGAGAGAGAGAGTGCTGAAGCATGAGAGGGAGGAGGTCCAGAAGGAGAGGGAGAAGCAGACTCCACTCTGAGCGGGGAGCTGGACCTGGGGCTCAATCCGCAGGACCCTGAGATTAGAACCCGAGTTGAAGGCAGATGCTTAACTGACTAAGCCACCCAGGTGCCCCTATTTTGTTTTTTTTATAATAGTCATCCTCATGGGTGTGAATCGGTGTCTCGTTGTAGTTTTGGGTTTCCCTACTGGCTAGTGATATCATCATTTCATGTGCTTATTGGCCATTTGTCGATCTTTGAAGAAATGTCTGTTCAATTCCTTTGCGGATTTTTGAACTGGGTTATGGGGGGGGGTTGTTTTGTTTCGTTTGGTTGGTTGGTTGTTTTTTTTTTTGTTTGTTTTTTGTTGTTGGTTTGTTTGTTTGTTTTTGCTATTGTGCTGTAGATTTTTACATATTCTGGATATTAATCTCTTAACAGATACACGATTTGTAAATATTCTCTCCCAGTGTGTAAGTTCTTTCCTCTCTCTTGACAGTATCCTCTGATGCACAGATGGGCCTTGACTGAGTGCCCGTGCCTCAGGAGCTAGGAGACAGCAGGAATTTATCAGGAAAAATACGTGCTTGGTCCTGGGGTGAGGGAGAGGCAGAAGATGAGGAAATTGAGAAAATCCCCCGTGAAGACCCCAGCCCGTGTCTCAGGGCTGAAATCTTGCTGCATAGTCCTGATTGGCATATCAGAAGCAGAGTATTATTTTTCTTTTGGCATTATTTCTCTAACCAATTCCACTTACCCCTGGCAAGCAAGATGCCTAGAGTAGAAGGATGCCCAGATCTTTGTTGGTTCCTGAAAAAGCAAATAAAGATCCAGTGGCTTTCTCCACAGAATACAGCTAGCCTCTGAAGAGGCCTGCCCAGCTCACAGGCCCCGGAGCTTAAATGCCATTAGCTTCAAGGTAAACTGTCCTCTGGGCTTCTGACCCAGCTGGGAGCTTTCCTGAGGACAAAATCAATGCTACGGGCCAGTATTGCCAGGTAGAGCTACAGAGGAACAGAGGTTGCTTTTGAAGGAAGATGAGGGTAGGACTTCTTGATCAACTGTGGTCTTCTTTCCCACAGGGGACAACACTACTCTTTTTGATTGTGGTTTTAATGGTTAAGTCCAATATTTGAGGGACCAAAAAGCTGAGCAAGGTAGGAAAGAATGCTCATTGCCCACTTTTCTGGTTCTATAAAGAGGGATTATCCCCTGAAGAGTCCTTCCACACCCACGCTCATTCATCCTCAGGGAAGGAACAGCCCCTCGTGAGGTGACTTTGGGACAAGTAATCCTCTTGTGACTTTCTCTTTGGGAAACTGAGTCATGCAGAAAGCATTGTCCTTTTAGGATACAATTTAAGATCAAGCTCTACGTCTCCAAGCAAGGTTTCATTGCTGAGGAACAATGTTGTGCAACTGAGGAAAATTCCAGTGAACCATGTTAGAAGAAAGACTGGGTTATCTTTGTATTCTTTTTACTTAAAATGATATAATAAAATCTTTTTTTTTTTGTGAAGAGGTAATCGAAGAATAGGCAACAGTGTAAAAAAAAAAAAAATGTAGAGGAGTGTCCAGACATTTATTTAAAAAAATAGTCATGTTACCTTCTAGTTTTGTAGTACCTGTCAGCTTTATAGAATTGTAATTTCTTGTGATTTCTTTTCTCACTCTAAATATTTACTTTTATATCTAATTTTGTATTCATAATTTTGTTCTTTTCCTTAAGAGAGTCCCCCATGGGGCGCCTTAGTGGCTCAGTCGGTTGAGCATCTGACTCTTGATTTCAGCTCAGGTCATGATCTCAGGGTCTTGGGGTCAAGCCCTGCATCAGGCTCTGTGCTCAGCATAGAGTCAGCTTGAGATTCTCTCTCCCTCTGCCCCTCCCCCTGCTCATTCTCTCTCCCTTTCAAAATAAATTTTTTAAAAAAGAGGGTCCTCCACATTGTATAAGCATCAGGCCTCACAAAACCCAGACCCATCCCTGTCCCAATTAACTGAGGTACTAAAAAGCTAAAAACCCATTCCCTCTGCAATTTCCCATCCCAAATTAGGCCAGAGATGTTGTCCACTATAGCCTACCGGGGTCCCACAATGACCTTAAATAACGTTATCATGATAATAAAATGCCAACAACACATCCCTCCTGTCATGATGTTCACTGTGAATTTAAAGCTCAAAGAGGAAAATCCCAGAGAGGTCGAACTCCAGAATTTTGACGTTTAAGTTCAAAGGAATTAATCTAATATTTCTGCCCTTGGGAGTGAAAGTCTAAAGTCCAAATTCCTTAGGATAATTTTAAAAGAAATTTAACAGTCTCCCTAATTTCTTCTAGTCAGCTCTAACCACAGGGGTCCTGGGTGCCTGGGTGGCTGGAGGGGCTCCTCTGGGAGACCCAGCCTGGAATGACTGTGGTCCTCCAGGATATCCAAAATGTCACCCATCATGCCCCTTTTCAGAAAGTGGAAAGTGTTCACAGAAGACCAGGCTTTGAGTGGCCCTGGCCCCACGCCTACTCACTGGCAAAACAAAATCAAACAAACCAACGAGAAGCCACACTCTGGCCTTTAGAGCAATTATCCAGGCTCTCTGTAAATTAGGTTCTAGAAACCAATGCCTTGATCCATAGCTAAATGGAGAGAGAACAGAGGAAATCTCTGTGTGAGCCTCTCCAGGGAAAAACTAGTTCATCCCAATTATCTACAACTCTTGAGCTGTCATTTATGTTTCCTTGGGAGGCGATTCCTAGCAAGACATTAGTTACGGCCCTCCTCACCAACTGCGGCCATGGGGTGGGGGTGCTCCCCGCTGTGTCCACTGCTTCCTTCCAAAGAGAGGCGTTAAAGTCATCCCCACTTTCTTGCAAAATTTAGAAACTTGCATCTGCCTAATTGTTACATCTTCTCAGTTTCCCCTTTGAGTCTCAATCATTTAAAGCTAGAAGCTGATAAATGCTCTGTACCACACCTGGAACTCACTCGTAGTTGAAGGTTCTGACCTGCCAATCTGGCTGGGAAAATAACCCCAACAAACCACACACACACAACGAAAGGCAGCAAATGCTTGTTCCAACCATGACATTGTGCCTTTCTTCATAATTTGGCGTCTCTCCCCTTTGTTGCACAACAGAATCAGTTGGGAAACTTTAAAAAAAAATACTGCTTGTGGGGCACCTGGGTGCCTCAGTCGGCCTCTGCCTTTGCTGCTCAGGTCATGGTCCCAGGGTCATGGGATCAAGCCCCGGGCTCCCTGTTCAGCAGAGAGTTTGCTTCTGCCTCTCTCTCTGCCCTCCCCCCTCTGCCCTTGTGCTCTCTCTCTCAAATAAACAAGATCTTAAAAAGAATACTACTTGCTGAGCTCCACCCTAGAGAAATTAAATCAGAATTGGGGGGAATGTGGAGGAGTGAAGAGGTAGAAGGATATAGGCGTGTGTTTAATTGGTTTTCCCAGGCAGTTTGACCGTGCCGCCAAGGTCAAGAACCGTGTGGCCTGCTGGGGCCTGCTGTCACCACCCATCACGCCCTCCTCTGCTGTTCTTTGGTGTACTTCCTCATTTTGATGGGGCACACCCTCCAGTAGCCTCTTAAGGAAGGTGCATAGGACGTAAATTTTCTGAGTCCTTAAATGCCTGCAATGTCACTAACCGGGTGAACCGGTAGTTCACTACTGAACCAATGAGCTCACCGTTTGCCCCTCAGAACTTTAGGCATTGTTCGGGAATCCCTGGTGGTTCTGACTCTTCGAGAACCTATGGAGCTGTCGAGAAGCCCCTGCCATTCTCAACGTCATTCATTTAATCGGAACCTACTTTCTCCTCTGAAGGCATTGGAATATACCGGGCCATTTGAGTCCGGAGACTCACATCAAACATTTAAAAAATATTTTCTTATTAATTACCTTCCCTCCATTTTCCCTATGTTCATTTTCTGGGACTCCTACTACTTTAACTGACCTCCTGAATTGAGCCTTCGGATAATTTTTTTCTTATTCTTCCATTTTCTATTTTGTTGTTCCCTGAAGATGTCTTTGACTGTTTTCCAACCTCATGACCAAATTTCTTATTTCAGTCAGCCTATTTAATGTCTTTTGAATGCTATTTCAATAAGCATAGTAAAAAATTTTCTCTGGAAGTACGCAAGCTGGTTTTGACATTTATATGGGAAAATAAACAAGAAAGGCCATAAAAAATCTAAGAGGAAGTACATTGAGAGAGGACAAAGCCCTATCAGATATTAACACAGTCACAAACGCTTAGTAATAAACACAGTGTGGTGGTATGTATGAAAAGACACATGGGGGCGCCTGGGTGGCTCAGTCGTTAAGCATCTGTCTTGGCTCAGGGTGTGATCCCAGAGTCCTGGGATCGAGTCCCACATCAGGCTCCTCTGCTGGGAGCCTGCTTCTTCCTCTCCCACTCCCCCTGCTTGTGTTCCCTCTCTTGCTGGCTGTCTCTATCTCTCTATCTCTGTCAAATAAATAAAAAATCTTAAAAAAAAAAAGACACATGGATTTTTGGAGCAGAATAGAAAGTCCAGAAATAGATCCAACAGGTTATAGATACATTTCATACATGACAAAAGTACCATCTTTAATCAGTGGAGTAAAGATGAACTTTTTAGTAAAAGATATTGCAGTGACCGGGTACCCAATTGGAATAAACTACCGTTGGACCCATACTTCATACCATACATCAGGATAGACTCGAAATGGATCAAATATCTCCATGTAAGGAATTAAACTGTATAATATACGAGTATCTAACATGAGAAAACAGGGGTGAATTCCTTTATAACTAAGATATAGACAAGGCCTTTCTAATTATGTTTTTAAATTCACAAGTCATCACAGAAAAGATTGGTCAAGTCAACTACATAAATAACAAAATGTTTACATGGCAGACATAGCAAAAGCAAAATCAAGAGACAGAGTGGGAAAATATTTGTAAATTATATCACAAAGGGCTAATCTCCCTGAAACATAGATAACTATAGATATGTAGATAGACATATAGATATCTAGATACTTATCTATCTATCTATAAATATATATTGCTTCTAGAAATCAAAACAAAACGAAGGGCAAGGTGACAGGGAGTTCATGGAAGAAAGAACTATAAATACCCCTTTAAACATATGGAAATATAAACAACTTCACTTTAATAAGAAAAATATAAATGGAAACTGTACCAGGATGCCATTTTTCACCTATCAGATTATCTCCCCCCAACCAAAAAAAAAAAAAAAAAAAACTAAGAATTTGCTATTATCATACTTCGTTGGGAAGCCTCGGAAGAAACGGGCACTCCCATATTTTATTGGTGCAAAATCATACAAGCCCTTACGGAAGGGAATCTGGCAATATTCACCAAAATCACAGACCTATTTTCCCTTTGACACAGTAGTCACTCTTCTGGGAACAGATCCTAAACAACTTTCTATGTAAGTATGCAAGAGCACACATTCTAGTTTCTTGATTGTGGCATAATTTTTAAAATTTACAGATTATAAACTACCCATGTATTTAGCAGTTAAGTACTAGTTCAATGAATGAAGGTACATCTATTCGATGGGCTAGTATGCACCTATAAAAAGGAACGTGGAAGATCCCTCCTGATGGGAGGACATCTATCTATAGGCCATACCATTAAGAAATGAAAAGAACAGTATATATAGAATGTTATTTGATTGAATGTATGCAGCATGCTACACTTAGTGCAATGAAACTATCTATTATGTTTGTCTTCATTTGTAGAAACACTGCAAAGATAAATAAGAAACTAATAAAAATATTTTCTTTGGGAGGAATAATTAATCAGTACTCAATTTCTCTCAGGATGAGAAATCGATTTGAGTGACTTGTGAGTTTTTTGTTTGTTATTCTGTTTCCTGAATTAATGATTTTGGTCTCTGGATCAGTTAGGAATGCTTTCAGCTGTAAGCAACAACAACAACAAATAAGCAAAAAGCAGTTTATTTTTCTCAGATAACAAGAAATATGGTGATAAGTGGATGCTGGGCATTAGCTAGGATGGGTATCTCTACAATTCTTTTGGCCTTTCCCTCATGACCATGAGATTGCTGCCACAACTCCAAGCATCACATCTGCATTCACAGCAAGAAAAAAAAGAATAGAATAGGTAATCTCATATATTCCTGATGCTTATATCAACAAAGTAAAGCTTTTCCGGAGCCCCTAACAGACTTCGCTACACCAGGTCATTTGGTTCTCAAAAGAGAACTGGATTCTCATCATTGGCTTGGACCAGTGATGATCGATCATCTAGAACCGGGCACGTTACTACCTTGAATAAATTCAGGGTTCTATTCAAAGAAAGAAATGGAGAATGGCAGGGTAGGTTATAGTTTCTTTCTGTCATATTGGAAGTTTTCCTCCAAAATCACTGGTTATCCATTTTTATCTAAGAGTAAGGTGTCAAAAAAAAAGCTGGTGGGAAACAGGAGTACGTTGGGGGAGGCTTATTGTGGGGCAGGCCTCATGGTAGGGTGATTAGCCAGAGAGTAGACATTACTAGTATGGGGCAGTGGAGTCTAGGGCCCCATTCTATTCCCCCAGGAAGGAAACCTTCTATAAGAGGTCTGCCTTGGAGCCAGGGTGGCTGGGGTGGGTGTCTGAGGGAGGGGGTCGGCGGTCAGACTAGTCGGTTCCCAGGCTGTCAGATTGATCAGGCAATCAATCCCCTTGACAACAACCCCAAGCCTCAAGACCATCCTCGGGTACCTGCTATCTTTAAGGCAGGGGTTTTCAACTGGGAGTGTTTTTGTTCCCCAAATAACGTTGCCAACATTTAGCAAATAAATATATAGGTGCCCCGTTAAATGTGACTTTTTTTTTTTTAAGATTTTATTCATCTATATGACAGAGATAGAGATAGCCAGCGAGAGAGGGAACACAAGCAGGGGGAGTGGGAGAGGAAGAAGCAGGCTCCCAGCAGAGGAGCCTGATGTGGGGCTCGATCCCAGAATGCCGGGATCACGCCCTGAGCCGAAGGCAGATGCTTAACGACTGAGCCACCCAGGCGCCCCTAAATGTGACTTTCTGGTAAACAATGAATAATTTGTTAGTGTGAGTATGTTCCAAATATTGCATTATTTATCTGAAATTCACATTTAACTGGGTATCCTATATTTTATCTGGCAAGCTGGAGGTACCCAGGGGGAGAGTTGGCAACACCTGAGACATTTCTGGTTGTTACCACTCCAGGGGTGGGTAGAGGCCAGGGATCCTGCAATGTCCAGGGACAGTCTTCCCACTACAAAGAATTATCTTGTTCGAAATGTCAATAGTGCCGAGGTTGAGAAAACTTGCTCTAGTGCAAAGCCTTTTCTTTTCGGCTTGTCCAGAGAAGAAAGCTCCAGACTCTTGCCTGACATTGTATGCCCAGGATGGGGCACATTGATTTATTTTTCAAATCTCAGCCTGATCTATTTTCTGTGGTCATGTGAAAGACTCAAATGTTCTATCTTCTTCGTTTTCTTTTATTTGTAATAAGCAAAGCAAGGAAGTGCTGGCCAAGATAAGACAGCATTTCTGTTACGTTCAGGGACAGGAGGACCAGCCTGCATATGCCCTTGAGCCCTTTCTTGGTAAAGACAGAGTTCAGCGTCAGCCTCACAAGGCAGCCCTGAGGAGCTGGGGTGCGGGCTGGAGGGGGGGACTTGGCCGGCCCTTTCAGGCTGGGGTTTCCACCTTCCTGGCTGTGAGGGGAGGGCTGTGAGCCGCACACAGCTGCACTTCTCATGAAGAGCCGCTTTCTTTGCAGACCCAGGGGTGGGAGGGGAGCCGGCGTCAGAAGGTGGGGATGGTATGACATGGCTGTTAATCAAACAATTTTAAGAGACCAGGGGAGGAAGGAAGCAAAGGGGTGGAGAAGGTTCTGACTGTTTTCTGGTTATGAGATGTGTATAAATCTGTGGGAGGTTATTTGAGGATACGTATCTCAAGCCCTATTCACAGTTGTCCTTGAAATGAATTCCGGAACATTAGAATTCAGGGGTCGTCTCTCCTCTTCTGCAACCACTGGCCCCCATTTCCTTCCCTCCCGACAGACCCCGTGTCTCACACATGTTGGTGTGTGTGCGAACAGAATGAACCCGGGCATTATCCCCCAACCTGTACACCTTGATGTCCCTGAGGAAAAAAGTACTGCTAGGGTTTTTTCCCCTTTATTTTATTCATTTTTAGAAAAAGGAACATAAAAACTTTTTTTTTTTTTATTTTAACCACTCACTGCTGACTCAAGGGTAGAGATTAAGGGGTATTTTGGAGAATTTAAAAATAAAAAATCCATTCAGGCATTCATTAAGTCAAGCAAGATGATTCAGGCTGTTGGTTATATAAAAGCTTGGCTCTTTCTGGGAAATCTGTCTTTGCAGTTCGGGGCTTGCTGGAGAAAGGAAGGCATGGAGCCTAAGAGGGGCCTTACAGACAGCTTCATAACCACCAGAAAAGCCCCTTTTAAGGTTCAGCTATGGCCTCACCTGGCCTAGAAAATAAACCTGAGCGGGTGAGAGGTGGGAGGTGGGGGGGCTGGCAACCCCTCCCTTCGCCATGACCATTCATCATTTGTGGGTACAGTGAAGTCACTGAGTTGAGTGCCAATTAATGTTTGTCATTCCATGTCAACGTTAGTGACTGAATCTAGTTCTCCCATCTTTGGAAAGTATTATAAACTAAACTGAATTATATAAAAGAAAAAAGACTCTGATCTCAGCATACACCCTAAAGGTAGTAGAGATATCCAAGGGGGGAAGAAACCATTTACATATGTATGTTTGCACGTAGGTTCCACACCAGTGTGGAACCCAACGCAGGGCTCGAACTCACGACCCCGAGACCAAGACCTGAGCTGAGATCAACAGTCAGACACTTAACCAACTGAGCCACCCAGGTGCCCCCCAAAGCTATCATTTATTGAGTAATTGCTGTTTGCCAGGCACATTGCACGATGCATACATAATTCCACCTAATGATCCAACAACCTGATGGGGAAGATACTATTGTACTTCCCATCTTAAAAATGAGAAATGGAGTTTCTTACTAGCCACAGAGTTAGTAAGTGGCAGAACTAGGCGTAGTCCACGTTTTTCACTTAATATTGAACATGATCTCTTCCATGTTACGACTCAAACATGTTCATTGTCCGATGTTTTGAGTTGCTCTCTCACAATTTCTCACCTATCACTGGTCATTTGGATTACTTCCGATTTCTTTTTTTTCATTCTTTTTTTCCCATTGTATATGTATACCATCTCTTCTTTATCCATCTACTGATGGATACTTGCGTTGCTTCCCTATCTTGGCTATTGTAAATGCTAGAATAAGCATGGGGGTGCATATATATCTTTTTGAATTGAAGCTCTCCTTTTCTCTGGAAAGGAGTGAAATTGCTAGTAGTGAAATTGCTGGGTGATGTGGTATTTCTATTTTTAGTTTTTTGAGGAACCTCCATACTCTTTTCCACAGTGGCTACACCAGTTTGCATTCCCACCAACAGTGTGCAAGTGTTCCTTTTTCTCCACATCCTGGCCAATTCTTCTTATTTCTTGTCTTTTTGATATTACCATTCTGACAGGTATAAGGTGATATCTCATTGTGGTTGTCATTTGCCTATCCCTGGTGATTAGTGATGTTGAGCACATTCTCCTGTGTCTGTTGGCCATCTGTATGTCTTCTTTGGAAAAATGTCTATTCAGGTCCTCTCCCCAATTTTAATTGGATTATTTGTGGGTTTTGGGTGTTAAGTTGCATAAGTTCTTTATATATCTTGGATATTAACCTCTTATTGGATGTATCATTTACAAATATCTTCTCCTATTCCATAAGTTGCCTTTTCTTTTTAAGATTTTATTTACTTATTTTTGAGAGAGAGAGAGCGAGGGTGAGAATGAGAGCTCGAGCACGAGTTGAGGGAGGGGCAGAGGGCGAAGCAGACTCCCCCCTGAACAGGGAGCCCAATGAGGGACTCGATCCCAAGACCCTGGGAGCATGACCTGAGCCAAAGGCAGATGTTTAACCAACCGAGCCACCCAGTCGCCCTGCCTTTTTGTTTTGTTAATTGTTTCTTTCACTAGTCAAAAGCTTTTTATTTTGGTATAGTCCAACAGTTTAATTTTGCTTTTGTTTCCCTGTCTGAAGAGACATGTCTAGAAACGTGTTTCTATGGCTGGTGTCAAAGAAATTACTGTGTATATTTTCTTCTAGGAGTTTTATGGTTTCAGGGCTCATAATTAGGTCTTTAATCCATTGGAATTTATTTTCATGTTTGGTGTTAGGAAGTGGTCCAGTTTCATTCCTTTGCATGTATCTGTCCAGTTTTCCCAACAACATTTGTTGAAGAGACAGTCCTTTTCCCACTGTATATTCTTTTCTCCTTTGTCAAAGATTAATTGACCATATAAGCATGGGTTTTTTCCTGAACCCTCAATTCTGTCCTATTGATCCATATGTCTATTTTTGTTCCAGTACCATACTGTTTTGATTACTATAGTTTTGTAATGTATCTTGAAATCTGGGATTGTAATACTTCCAGTAGTTTTCTTCTTTTTCAAGATTGCTTTCGCTATTTGAGATCTCTTGTGGTTCCATACAAATTTGAGGATTATTTGTTCTATTTCTGTGAAAAGTATTGTTGGTATTTTGATAGGGATTGCATTAAAACTGTAGATTGCTTTGGGTAGTATAGATATTTTAACAATACTGTTTCTTCCGATCCATGAGCAGAGAATACCTTTCCATTCATTTTTATCAGGTTCAATTTCTTTCATCGATGTTTTATAGCTTTTGGAGTATGGCTCTTTCACCTCCTTAGTTAAGTTTATTCCTAGGTATTTAAGTTTTTTTGGTGCAGTTATAAGTGGGATTATTTTCTTCATCTCTCTTTCCGCTACTTCATTATTAGTATATAGTAATACAACAGATTTCTCTATATTAATTTTGTACCCTGTAACTTTACCTAATTCATTTATCAGTTCTAGTAGTTTTTTGGTGGAGTCTTTAGAGTTTTCTAGATATATCATGTCATCTGCAAATAGTGAAAGTTTGACTTCTTCCTTGCTAATTCAGATGCCTTTTATTTCTTTTTCTTGTCTGATTGCTGCAGCTAGGACTTCCAGTACTATGTAGAATAAAGGCAGTGAGAGTGGACATCTTTAATCTTTAATAAAGATTAGAGCAGAAAGAAATGGAGACTGAAAAAAACCAATAGAATAGATCAATAAAACCAGGAACTTGTTCTTTGAAAAGATAAACAAAATTGAAAACCTTTAGCTAGACTCATCAAAAAAAAAAAAAAAGAGAGGACTCAAATAAGTAAAATCAAAATCAGATAAAGACACTAAGAAAAGAAAACTATGGGGGCACATTGGTGGCTCAGTTGGTTAAATGTTTGCCTTCAGCTCAGGTCGTGATCCTGTAGTCCTGGGATTGAGCCCCACATCAGGCTCCCTGCTCAGGGGGGAGTTGGATTCTCCCTCTCCCTTGCCCCCCCACTTGTGTTCTCATTCACTCTTGAGTGCACATGTGCGTGCTCTCTTAAATAAATAAATAAAATATTTTTTTAAAAAAAGAAAACTACAAGACATCATCTCTGATGAGCATAAATGCAAAAATCAGCAACAAAGTATTAACAAACTGCATTCAACAATACATTATTTGCCATGATCAGGTAGGATTTATTCCAGGGATGCAAAGGTCTTTCAATATTTAAAAATCAATCAACATGGGGGCGCCTGGGTGGCACAGCGGTTAAGCGTCTGCCTTCGGCTCAGGGCGTGATCCCGGTGTGATGGGATCGAGCCCCACATCAGGCTCTTCTGCTATGAGCCTGCTTCTTCCTCTCCCACTCCCCCTGCTTGTGTTCCCTCTCTCGCTGGCTGTCTCTATCTCTGTCGAATAAATAAATAAAATCTTTAAAAAAATAAAAAAAAATAAAAAAAAATAAAAATCAATCTACATGATACACCACATTAATAAGAGAAAGTTAAAGACCGTATGATCATCGCAGAAAAAACATTTGACAAAATACAACGTCCATTCATGATAACAACTCTCAACAAAGTAGATTTAGAGGGAACATACCTCAATATAATAAAGGGTATATATGAAAAACCCACAGCTAACATCATATTCAGTGTTAGAAAACTAAGAGCTTTTCCTCTAAGAAAATGGAATGTTTTTAAGGAGTTTCATGTGTAGAGAATCATTGATGTCCAAAGAGGCCTGTTTCTCTGTATCCCTGATGAGGGAGCAGAAGGCTGGCTGAGGAAAAGCACCAGCTGACACCCTCCAACCTCCCTCCCGCACCCTACTCCTGGGTGGGATACGTGTGACATTTCTCCAGGAAGCTCCCAACTGTCTTAATGCCTTACTAGATTGGAAAACAACCTTAACTTGACAATGCCAAGGCCTTCAGGTCCTCTTTCGCATATGAAGTTATTTTGAAAACCTCCATTTTCCCTTACCTCCCCCAACTCCCAAGTATATAATCAGCCACCCCCTCACTACCCCAATGCAGCAGCTCTTTCTGCCCTCGTGTCCTGTCCCCGTCCTTTAATAAAACCACCTTTTGCACCAAAGATGTTTCAAGAATTCTTTCTTGGCCATCAGCTCCAGACCCCACCCCACCAAACTTTACCTACACTCAAAACTACATCACACTCACTCCTGAGAGCTTTTTCTTATCCTTGCTTAATAAAACTCTATTACTATTACTTGCTCTCCTTTGTCCACGAGCTTCATTCTTCGACTCCATGGAACAAGAACCTGGCTCTTCTTCTTCAACTCCATCAGCAATAGAAGTTATTACTGAAAACGTAATTTGTTAATTTTTTTAGAAAGAAATTTATTGTAAGTGGTTTGAATTTAATTTTGCTTTATAAGTAATCAGGTCAATTTTTTTATTCTCATTCATTTCTTGGCCTGATAGAAATCTCCTTTTATGAATGTCCTTTACTCCAGTTATCTATCGGGGCGTTAATGTTCTCGTAACCAATTTCAATGAATAATGAGATAGCAAATATTTTGCCATTTGTTAGAGTCTCAGTATTGTCCTCAGGTTGCTGTTTCCTTTAGTGTTTGATGACTTCTTTCCTAACATTTGAAAATGTTTATTTAAACCTCTTGGTGTTTTTCATGGTGACGTCCTTCATTCCGAGTTCAGACACTCACTTCTCTTTTCTTCGAGGAACCTGCACTCGACACGTCTGAGAAATTTCTCAGTCATATTTATAAAAAGTAAGGTTCAAAATAACACACAGAGAAAAACAACATACCCTGTCTCCACCCGAGGTCTACAAACCACCCAGAACTGATTGGGGCAAAGCCAGCGCCCGTGCACTTTGGGCCCCTCTGTTTCCCTGGCAAGCCATCCCAGTATTTAACAGCTCTCATTAGGTGATGTTGAAAATTCTCCATGACAGCTAATTTGAAACTCTTCTTGTGCCACACAGATCCGTTTGCTTTTGTCCTATTCTCCGGCAGGGACAGAACAGCTAGGCATTGTTCCTAGGCAGTTATTTCTCATGGGTAACACTTGCCCAGTGCATGATGGGCTCTCAATAAATGCCTCTTGATTAAAGTCAATAATGAGAATCTCTCATTAGATCTATTCTCAGGTTTTGTTTCTCAAAGTTGAATGAGCTAACAACTCTTCCCCTCCCCCCCATCATCTCTGTCTAACTTACTTCCGGGAACTTCCGGTCCTCTTGAAACATAGTCTCCAAGTAGAGATGTGAAGTCTGTGTCCTCAGGTCACCCCTGCCCCAGCACTCTCCCAGGGTGGGAGCATCTGATGGGGGAAACAAAGGCAGAAGAAAGATTATTAAGTTTCCTTACTACTTAGAGCCCACTGACAAATCCTTGAAACAGGCAGAGTGACCTTCCTCCAGGCACTCCCCTGCCTCGATGTTAATACTTTGCTGAGGGCAAAAGTCAACCTTAGCCCGACCCCCATGATTCTGTAAGTCTATTATAATATATAAAAGTTCCTTTGGAAACTTCCTTTATCTCTACCCCCCCAAGATACAGGTTGGCAGTCATCCCCCAAGCAGATGACCAACTGATATACATCTGAAGGGTCTCCTGACTAAGGTTTTATTAGACAGTAATAAGTGAACTTTTCCCAACAACAGCTAGCCCCCTCAAGGTCCTGGAAACCTTGCTTCCAAAATTCCTTAGAGACATGCGCTCTCCCAAACCCCTTCCCAACTGGAAAGTATATCATGGGCCATTCCTCACAAACCCAGGGCAGCTCTTCCTGCCCATGGGTCCTGTCCCCGTGCTTTCATAAAACCACCTTTTTGCACCAAAGACGTCTCAAGAATTTTTTCTTGGCCATCGGCTTCGAACCCTAACATCTTTCCTCCATCATATGGTGTCCAACCTGGGGCTCTGAATCCAGCATCTCAGCTGGACTCTGAGCCACAGAGCAAACTTGGTGAGTACTTCTGCCTTTGGTTCCCACATCAGCATCCAGTTTGCCCTCCACCCCCCAAGACGTGGTGTGGACGGCCTTCGCGAGGGTGTTCTCCCTGGAATAGATACAGGCTGAGCCAAAACCGTCAGGGTGGTGGAGAGAGAGCCGGCTGGGGTAGAACTGAGCTCTCGGGTCCGGGCTGCCAGGCACCAGCTATAACTCTGTGGCTCACAAGCTGACCTTGGATTGAATTTTAACCAATTTCAACCATAACAAATCGTCATAGGTAGGGAAAATATTTATCATCGACACAAGAAGATATACTAAAGTCAACAGATAGTTTTATATGTATTATATGTAACTCCCAATCTTAATCATTAAATTAAGATCTTTTTTTTCCCTGGGAACAGCTTTCATTACCCAGTCCTTAAAGTACTCTCAGGAAACACCAGACTGAGAAAAGTAATAATTCTATGAGCCCTAATTCTGTGTCACCTTATATCTGAGTAATCTGGCGGCAGAGGCCATCGTTATTACTTTGGAATGAAGGGGCTGTAGCCCGGAAGAGGGGTGGGCCTCGACTGACCCTTGTTTTTACTTTGACTGTATGTGGTTTTAATGTGGTTTTTGGAGTAGTGTTGGTGGGGTTCAGAGCCAAAGGCCAAAAAAGAATTCTTGAGACGTTTTTGGTGCAAAAAGGTGGTTTTATTAAAGCACCAGGACAGGATCGGTGGGCAGAAAGAGCTGCGGCCCTGGGATTGTGAGGGGCAACTGCTTATTGACTTTGGGGTTGGGGGAAGGAAAGATAAGGGAAGTTCCAAAAGGACTTGCCTGTGCTGAAGAAGACTCACAGGATCCTGGAGGCCTTGCTATTGTCAGGCTAAGTTGTTTTTCCCTCTGGCAAGGCATTAACATTGAGACAGTTGGGAGCTTTCTGGAGGAATGTTATACTCCGCCTGCCTCAAGTATTTGTCAGGGGGATGCTGGTTATAAGGAGGGTTAATCTCATCTACATTTTGTTCTGCCTTTGTCCCCCACATCAGTTTGAATTTTAAACCATTAGAACGTTCTCTTAAACCTTTTTTTTTTTTTTTTTTAAGATTTTATTCCTTTATTTGACAGAGAGAGAGAGAGCAGAAGCAGGGGGAATGGCAGGCAGAGGGAGACGAGGAAGCCTGACATGGGGCTCGATCCCAGGACCCTGAGATCATGACCTGAACCAAAGGCAGACACTCAACGGACTGAGCCACCTAGGCACCCCAATTAGAAGGTTCCCTTTCGGGATGCCTGCGCAGCTCAGTTGGTTAAGAGGCTGCCTTTGGCTCAGGTCATGATCCCAGGGTTCTGGGATCCAGCCCCACGTCAGGCTCCTTGCTCAGCGGGGAGCCTGCTTCTCCCTCTGGCTGCTCTGCCTGCCACTCCCCCTGCTCCTGTTCTCTCTCTCTGACAAATAAATAAATAAAATCTTTAAAAAAAGAAAAAGAAAGTTCTCTTTCTAAGGTTTCACAGCCTTAGTTGTTACTAAAATTGAGTTGACAATGCTCCGTGTGAGGGCCCAGAAGGTGTACAAAAGCCTCATTCACGGGGGAAAGCCATTACATCAAAAAGGAACTGTTCTGTTCTGTTTTCCTTATTTGGCCTAAAAAGAAACCCATTTCCCATCTCCCTCTTCACCTCCAGTTTAATTTTTTGTCAGAGGGGAAGGAGTTAATGGCCTAATGAGAGGCTCCCCGTCACCTTCCTTGGATGCCACATAGAGTCCCCAGAAGAGAGAAACGCCATCTTCTGTTGCTAACATTCTATTTCGTAATCGTCTTTGTTTATGTACATCTTCGAATCTGGAACAGCGCCCTGCATATCAGATTTGTGTGCAAGTTTCGTTCTGCATCCTAAACAAAAGTTGGACCACAATCCCTCCCATCCTCTGACTGAACCAGCCAGGAAATTCCTCTGGGGAGTTCGTTGTGCTCTGTTAAAACTTTCAGGTAAGGGTCCTTTCCAAAGCCTGCACCTACCTACCTTTTGTGACCTGGACACTGAGATGTGGCAGAACCCCCCCAAAACCTTTTGTTTTCTTTTTGAACTAGCGGCAAGATGACTCGATAGTCCATTAGAGAAAATGACCTTTCAGCGAGGTAGCGATGGGTTTTGTTTCTCCCAGCATAACGGGCTTTGTCCTACCTATTCAGATGACCATATGCTTGCCTTCTCCAGAATACTGCCTTCCGCTGCCTCGGAAGGTCTTAGAAAATTAGTTGGTGAACAAAGAAGTTGATTTAGGCGGAAGCTTTTCTACTCAGATTGAAGAATGATCCATTTTCTTGGATTCTTTCATTAAGCCACTATTGCTTAATTATTGAGCTCTCTGGAAGGCAAAGGAAACTGAGTTTGAATTCCTTTCCAGAGCTTTTTTCCCCCCAGCCTTTCTGCAGAGCCTAAGAAGGGCCTTTGGAAGACAAGCGCTATCCTCACTCTAAAGCCCAGACGTAGCCACTATGGATTGTGCCTGGCAATGCACGAGGGTTCCTTCTAGTGCTTTTAACCTCTCCTGCCTTGAGTGTCCTACAAAAAGGTGTAGTATTTTTGCCACCTATATTTTAAACTGACCCTGTTATTAAGAAAAGAATAATAGAACATTAGCAACCAATTGCATTTAAGAAATGGCTACTACATTAAGCCAAAATTCTTTCTGTTTAATATCAATTTTACTGACCTTGGGTCTAAATCACCTCTTCCATTAATCCCTCAGAAGGTCATTTTTAGAGCATGAGTGTGAATAGATAAAACACAGGGAGAAATATCTCAAGTGACAGTTTTAGTGTCTGTGGTTACAGCGATGAACTGGATTGATTTAGAAGTCCCATCGCAGCAAGGTTATTGACCCTTCCCTGGCCAGCACTCCCTTAAGCCAAGCTTTGACACGAACCAGCTCAGTGCTTAATTAATCCTTCTCTTTGCTTTGACTTTTAAAGTGGACTTGATCAAGGTCAGTCTTCTTCCAATGAATGATACAGTGTTGGGATTTTCTTTTTCTATCAAATTATACAATCCCAGGTTTGACAGTGCCTCACCCCTGACTATGGGCCAGCCACTTACCCTCGACAACCAGGTGGTGCTCTTAAAACAGAAGATGTTATCGTTGACCTGAAGATTCAAGGACAAATAAGTTATTAATGATTTGAAAGCACTTAGGACCTATAAAGCTCCATAAAAATCCCTCCTGCAATAATATAGGGGTAACATAAGCGAAGCACGATAGCCATTCACCATAGTGGAAATGAACCACTTAGGCGCCATTTTGGCTTTCTGTGAAAGTAAACAAAGGAGGATATATATCCTTTTTCCACCTGAACGTTTTACCTTCTAGTTATTTCCCTGTGGCTGTAGTGTAATGATTTGACATGATTCAAGGCTGTCTTTATATGTCAACAAGCTTGGGGTATCCTCATTGCCTTTGGCCTGTTTTTGACCTAGAAAGTAGAAAGCAAAGCTTGTGTTACTAAACATGTTAGCAGAAAATGCTAACAAGTTTGGAGCATGTAAGGCTTTGTCTAGAAACTGTGGTGGGGTATGTGGAAGAAGAGATAGATAAGCAAGTGGGTGTCAACCACATCAGCCATCTTTGTGTTTTGGAAAATGTGTAGGTACTCTACTGTCCTGTGAAGCATTTCTAGACCAAAAGAGGCCAATTTAAGACAACACTATAAAGAGACAGTGCTTACTGTTGAGTGGACATTGTCCTCTTTGGCTCCTCAGCATCTGTACCTCTTTCCAATATTTGGGGAATTCTCCCACTTTGAGAGTTTTGGTGGGAGGCAGAGTCTACCTCCCACTCTAGAAGGTGAAAATGCAAGATACTGGCTTTCCCCCGGCACCTAACCACAGGACAGAGGCCTGCCAGACAGAGGTGCCTGCTCTAGACTTTGAAAACAGAACTGGTAACATGAAGAAAGGACCAGAGCAACTCTATGTGACAGTGGCAAAGGCGCCCACCTTCTCAGGCAACAGAGGGAGTGGTGCGTAGGCAACATCCGGATCCAGAATGAGCAGTCTGTGGTTCAAGTTCCGGTATGGTCCCAGCTTCGTATGTGTTCTTCCCGCAGAAGTTCTACAGTGGGATTTTGAGCATTGCTCCTGTCTGAAGGTCTCAGACCTGGTCGCAGTGATACTGTGAGAGACCCATACCCTTTCATTATTAGTAACTTTTTAATATGAAAAATGTTCCTCTTTTGCATATGTATTTGTATTTGTCCAAACATATTCAAACCCTTTATCTCCCTAATCCCCTAGTTCTCCTGATACAATTTACTTACCATAAAATTCACACACTGTAGTTGAACAACTCAATGCGTTTTAGTACGTTTATAGAGTTCCATGAACCACCACCACAGTCTAGTCACGTTTTTGTTCCATTTTAGCATATAGTTCTAGGAATTTCGACACATAGATTTGTCTAACCACCCCAGAGGACTTCTTCACCCCAGAGGACTTCCTCCTGCTTCTATAGCTATACCTTCACCACACCTAGCCCCTGGCAACCACTGATCTGTTCACCTCTAGAATCTTGTTTTTCCCAGGATGTCATACAGTAGGTAGTCTTTTGTGACTTTGCATAACACTTTAGAGGGTCATCCAAGTGGTTGCATGTGATATTAGTCTATTCCTCTGTGCTGAGTGGTGATATGTCGTACAGCTGGACCACAGTTTATCTACTTAACTTTTGATGAGCATTTGCGTTGTTTCTGGGTTTTGTGGGGAGGAATTATGAAGAGAGTTGCTACCCAATATCTTTTTTTATGTTTTAAAAAATGTTTTTCATTTTGGAATAATCATGAACTTACCAAAAAAAAGTTGGGAATACCATACAAATAACGTTTTTTGGAAACCATTTGAGAACAGTTGATAATCTGATATTATCCCCCGACACTTAAGTATGTAATTTCTACACACAAGAACATTTTCCTACAAAACCACAGTACCACGGTCAAAATCAGGATGTCCTCCTTGATACATCACCACCACCTCATCCTCAGAGTCATTCAAGTTTATTCAGTTGACCCAACAGAGAATCGTATAGCAAACGTATCCAGGTCATAATCACACGGAGTATTTAGCTATCATGTTTCTTGTGTCTCTGTCTGTCTGGAAGAGTTCCTCAGTCTTTCAGTGGCTTTCATGACCCTGACACTTAACAGTCCAGTTCTTTTGTAGAATATCCTCCAATTTGGTCTGTCTGATGTTTCCTCAAATTAGATTAAGGTTATCAGTTTTGGAAGTGATGGTATCTTATAATGTCTGTTTGTCAAATTACCGAGGACATTCACTTTGATCCCTTGATTAGGTGGTATCTACCAGGTTGATAAATACTTAGTGGGGTGGTATTTGGAAACTAGATATCCTGTTCTGTATCAAACACACACACACTGCATACAAAATAAATGCAGATATTTAAATATACATATAATGTATCTATAGTCCTATGATTTCCTGTTTTATTTAGAAAGTTATAATTATTAATCTGGTGTCCTTCTGATGTCCCCATCATTCTTGGGGCATGTTCTTGCTTTCTGGAATTACAAAATATCTCAGGATCATCTTGTTCTTTTCTTGTGCCAAGTATGTTAATTGATATTGGGTATTACTGCTCCCAGTCTTTCAGTAGACAGAACTAGGGAAAATATGTATGTATATGCACATATACATACACACATTTTTTAAAAGATTTACTTATTTATTTGAGAGAGAGAGAGAAAGAGAGAGCTCACAAGCAGGAGGAGCAGAGGGAGAGAGAACTTCAAGCAGACTGTGCTGAGTACAGAGCCCAACGTGGAGCTCAATCTCATGACCCCGAGCGGAAACCAAGACTCAGACACTCAACCGACTGAGACACCCAGGTGCCCCAAATATACACACAAACATCTTTCTTTCATCTGTCCTCTATCATCATCATTTATCAGGGTTTTTATATATATTAGATGTTAATTCCTTATCACATATATGACTTGCAATTTTTTTTCTCGTTCCAGTGGTTTTCTTTCCATTTTGTTGATGGTTTCTGTTGCTGTACTGAAGCTTCTTTGTTTGATGTAGTCCCGTTTGTTTGTTTTTGCTTTTGTTGTCTTAGCTTTTGGTGTCAAATCCAAAAAATCATTGCCAAAACCAATGTCAAGAAGCTTACCCCCTAACTTTTCTTTCAGTTTTATGATTTCAAGCCTTACATTCAAATCTTTAATCCATTCTGAGTTGATTTGTGTACATGGTGTAAAATCGGGGTCCAGTTTCATTCTTTTGTATGTGGTTGTCCAGTTTTCAGTACCATTTACTGAAAAGACTATCCTTTCCCCATTTATATTTGTGACTCCTTGTTATATATCATTGACCACATACGTGTGAGTTAATTATTAGTGGGTTCTCTGCTCTGTTCCATTGATCTATGATTCTCTTTACATCAATACCATCCTGTATTGATTACTATAGCTTTGTCATTACAGTTTGAAATCAGGAAGTGTGATGGCTCCAGCTTTGTTCTTCTTTTTCAAGATTGTTTTGGCTATTTGGGGTCTTTTGTGGTTCCATGCAAATTTTAGAATTGTTCTATTTCTGTGAAAAATGTTTGTATTTTGATAGGGCTTGTGTTGTTTTTGTTGATTGCTTTGGCTTTGAGTAGATGGACATCTTCAATAATATTAGTTCTTCCAATTCATGAGCATAAACTATCTTTCCATTTATTTGTGTCTTCCTTAATTTCTTTCATCAGTGTACAGATCTTTCACCTCCTTGGTTAAATTTATTCCTAGGTGTTTTATTCTTTTTGAAGCAATTGTAAATGGGACTGTTTTCTTAATTCTTCTTTCTGTTAGTTCATTTTTAATGTATAGAAATGCAGCTGAGTTTTGCATATTGATTTTTTATCCTACAACTTAACTGAATTCATTTATCTTTTTTTTTTTATAGTCTTTAGGGTTTTCTGTATACAATATAATTTTATCTATAAGTAGAGACAGATTTACTTCTTTCATTCTGATTTAGATACCTTTTCTTTTTCTTGCCTAATTGTTCTGGCTAAGACTTCCAGTACTATGTTGAATAGAAGTGGCATGGGTAGGTATCTTTGTTTTGTTCCTGATCTTAGAGGAAAAGCTTTCAACTTCTCACTGGTGAGTATGGTGTTAGCAGTGGGCTTGTCATATATGGCCTTTATTATATTGAGGTATATTCCCTCTATACCCACTTTATTGAGAGTTTTATCATGAATGGACATTGAATTTTGTCATATGGTTTTTCTTCATTTATTGAGATGATCATATGATTTTTATCCTTCATTTTGCTAATGTGGTGTATCACATTGATTGACTTGTGGATGTTGAACCATCCTTACATTCTTGGAATAAATCTCACTTGATCATGGTATGTGATCTTTTGACTGTGTCATTGAATTCAGTGTGTTAATTTTTTTTTTTTTTGAGATTTTTGCATGTATGTTCATTAGGGATATTGGCCAGTAATTTCTTTTCCTATAGTGTCCGTGTCTGGTTTTGCTATCAGTGTAATGCTGGCCTCACAAAATGAATTTGGAGGTATTTCCTCCTCTTCTATTTTTTGGAAGCATTTGAGGATTGGTGTTAATTCTTTCAAAAAAAGATTTTATTTATTCATTTGAGAGAGAGACAGAGAATGAGCATGGGGAGGAACAGAGGGAGAGGGACAAGCAGACTCCCTGCTGAGCAGGGAGCCCAACATGGGGCCCAATCCCAGGACCTTGAGATCTTGACCTGAGCTGAAGTCAGACACTTAATTGACTGAGCCACTCAAAAGCCCCATGGATAGGTATTAATTCTTTAAATGGTTGGTAGACTATACCAGTGAATATATCCATCTTGTCCTAAACTTTTATTTCTTTCATTTATTTTTACTCTGATCTATGGTGTTTCCTTCT
The DNA here is from genome assembly GCF_023065955.2 of Ursus arctos. Lineage (NCBI taxonomy): Eukaryota > Metazoa > Chordata > Mammalia > Carnivora > Ursidae > Ursus > Ursus arctos. The sequence continues at coordinate 17,433,365 of NW_026622997.1, forward strand.
TTCCATTGCCTTTGGGCTTAGTGTGTTCTTCTAGTTCCTTCAGGTATAAAGTTAGGTGGTTTACTTGAGATCTTTCCTGTTTCTTAATATAGGCATTTAGTGCTATGAACTTCCCCTCCTTAGAACTGCTTTTACTGCATCCCATAAATTTTGGTATGTTGTGTTTCCATTTTCCTTTGTCTCAATACTTTGTTTTAAATTTCTCTTTTGATTTTTCTTTCATCCATTGGTTGTTTAATACCATGTTGCTTAATTACCACATATTTGTGAATTTTCCAGTTTTCTTCTTGTAATTGATTTCTAGTTTCATGTCATTGTGGTCAGAAAAAAAATGCTTGGTATGTTTTCAGTCTTCTTAAATATATTTATTTATTTATTGATTGATTGATTGATTGATTGATTTTATTTATTTATTTGACAGAGAGAGAGAGACAGCCAGCGAGAGAGGGAACACAAGCAGGGGGAGTGAGAGAGGAAGAAGCAGGCTCTTAGTGGAGGAGCCTGATGTGGGGCTAGATCCCAGAACGCTGGGATCACACCCTGAGCCGAAGGCAGATGCTTAACAACTGTGCCACCCAGGCGCCCCTTCTTAAATTTATTGAGACTTGTTTTGTGGCCTATTGTAAGATCTATCGTGGAGAACGTTCCATGTGTGCTTGAGAAGAATGTGTATTCTGCTGCTTTGAGTAGAATGTTCTGTATATGCCTGTTAAGTCCATCTGGTCTAACTTGTCATTTAAGTCCAATGTTTCCTTATTGATTTTCTATTTGGATGAAGGAAGTGGGGTATTAAAGTCTCCTGTTATTATTGTTTTGCTTTCTATTTCTCGCTTTAGGTGAGTCTTTGCTTTATATAGTTAGGTCCTCCTGTTATTGGGTGCACTAATATTTACAAATGTTATATCCTCTTGTTGGATTGACACCTCTGTCATTATGTAATACCCTTCTTTGTCGCCTGTTACAGTCTTTGCCTTAAAGTCTATTTTGTCTGATATAAATATAGCTACTCTGACTTTCTTTTGGCTTGCATTTACACGGAACAGCGTTTTCCATCCCTTCACTTTCAGTCTGTATATGTCTTTAAAGCTGAAGTGAGTCTCTTACAGGCAGTGTATAGTTAGTTGGGTCTTGTTTGTGTGTGTGTTTGAATCCATTCAGGCACTCTATGTCTTTTGATTGGGGAATTTAGTCCATTTACACTTAAAGTAATTGTTGATTGGTATGGACTTATTACTATTTTGTTAAGTGTTTTCTGGCTGTTTTGTTCCTTTCTTCTTCTCTCTCTTCCTTTGTGATTTGATGCTTTTCTGCAGTGGTATGCTTAGACTCCTTTCTTTTTATCTTTTGTGTATCTGCTGTAGGTTTTTTCTTTGTGGTTGCCAGAGGCTTACATTAAGCAACTTACATTTATAACAGTCTATTTTAAGTGAATAACAACTTGTTCAAATGCTTTCTAGAGCTCTACATTTTTACTTTCTTCTTCCCCATGTTTTATGTTCTCTTTATCTTGCTATTCATTAACAAATTATCATAGTTATAGTTACTCATCTAATATCTTTTTAAATAAAATCATTTTTTCTTCTTTCCTTTCTTTATTACTTTTTTTTTTAGAGAGAGAGAGCGAGAGCATGTGTGCATGTGGGAGGCAGGAGAGGCAGAGGGAGAGGGACAGAGAGAATTCTAAACAGGTTCCACACCCATTGTGGAGACTGGCAGTGCCTGATGTGGGGCTCAGTCCCACAACCCTGAGATCATGACTTGAGCTGAAAGCAAGTGTCAGATGCTTAACTGACTGAGCCATCCATGTGTCCCAATAAAATAATTTTTCTAATTAAACTAGTCAGAATTGGTTTCTGTGGCTTGCAGTTAAGAATTAGACCACTATTCTTCTATAACTGCAATGTCCCCAGACCTCACCAGCTGAGGATACAAATAAGGTCACTTTACTACTTAGATACTTATTTTGTTAGTTAAACAGTCCACACCTGTATAACTACAGTGTCCCTGGGTTGTTTTTTCCAGGTGTTTGTTGTTTGTCTTTTATATTTGTAGACATCTCCAAGCTCCTTCATGCCACTGCCCATTTCAGCAAGATGACTGAGCCCCACCCACCGCTTAACAGTCTACTTATTGTTCACATGTCATTTCTCCCATGTAATGGGTAATGACTTTTTAACACTGCACTCCTTGGCTTACATCCTTGGAGGCCTCCAGAAGAGACCCTTAGCCCCGGGGAATCATCAAGTTTAAGGAGCTGAATGCTTTAATTTTACACAAGCTTGTCTCTCTTTAGAGCTCCTGTGTTGTCAAGGGGAAGGGCCTGAGGCAGGCTTGTATAATAACCGTGGTATTCTACCTGAAATCATTGCTCTCCTCCAAACCTTAGTCTTGTTGCTGAGTTCTGCTCAGCATGCCTGATTTTTATTCCCTTAGAATGAATTCACTCTCGGAGGCTCTGTATTTATGGCTCCTTCTTCTTTTGAGCTCCCGTTCCCCTGCCAGTTCACCAGATATGACTTTCTTGGTGTTCCCTTCTACAATGCACATCCATTATGGAGCAGATGAAGCAAATTCAAAGGATTCTGAACCTGGGTGAAGCTTGGGCACATGGAAAGTCCCAAGAGTGACAGTTACTTGCTTCTTATCCTTCTTATCTAATTTTCCTAATCTGTGTCCAAAAATATCAGAGGGACCCCTCTTTAACCTAGTCTGGTTGAACACCTCATCCCCTGCCTTGGAGATTCCCCGCTGAGCTCAGAGCGGTGAGAGGCTGTCTCTCTTACCAAATCCCTACAAGCACTAAGTTATTTCTCTTGATTTGGGCCCTTCCCATTTTCTCTCTGCCATTAATAAGTGTATTACTTGTTTATCTCTATGTGACAAATTAGCCCAAAGCTTAGTGACTTAATACAAACATTTATGGTCTCACACTTTCTGTAGGTCAAGAATACAGGAACGGCTTAGCATGAAGATCGACAAACTTCAGCCAAGTCTTCACATGACAGCAGCTCTAGCTGACATCTTAGCTAGGAGATTGGAGCCAGAAACACAGAACTAAGCAGCTGCCAAATCCCTGGCCCACAGAAAGTGCGAGATAATAAGTGCTTGTTGTAAAATCATGAGTCTTTGTCATCAGTCTCTTACTCCATCCCGGTCCCCTGGCAAATGACCTACTGTCTTATGCCTACAGTTTTCCTTTCCCTGAGTGTGATATGAATAGAACCATACAGTAAGTAGCCTTTTGGGTTTGGCTTTTTTTCCCTTTAACATAATGCTTTCAGGATTCCTCCCTATTGTTGCATAAGTTATTCATTTGCTCCTTTTTATTGCCGAAGAGTACCTCCTTGTAAGGCTGTACCCAAAGTTGTTTATCCATTCACAGTTGATGGATATTTGGGTTGTTTCCAGGTTTTGGCGATTAAGAATACAGCTGCTATAAACATTAGCCCTGAGATGTTTCTGTGGACTTATGTTTCCATTTCTCTTGAAACACCCAGGAGTGAGATTGCTGGATCAAAATGGATCACAGATCTAAATGTGAAACCCAAACCTACTAAACTTCTACAGCAACGTTTTCCAATAGAACTTCCTGTAATGATGAAAATGTTTTATTATCCCTGTAACGTTCAATATAATGGCTAGTAGCCATATGTGGCTATTACGCGCTTGAAATGTGACTGATGTGACTGAGAAACTGAACTGTTAATTTTATTTAATTAGATTTTAATTGATTCAAATTTAAGTAGCCATATTTGACTAGTGGTTACCATATCAGACAAGGCACTTCTAGAAGAAAATACAGAAGAAAATCTTTGTGATTTCGGTTTAGGCAAAGGTGTACTTAGGGTACAAAAATCAAATCATAAGTCATATTTTTTTTTGATAAATTGGACTTCATCAAAATTTAAAAACCTCTGCTCCTTGAAAGAGGCTTGTAAGAAAATGAAGAGACAAGTAACAGAGAAAATATTTGCAAAACAAACACCTGGCTAAGGAATTTCACAGTTTAATAATAAGAAAACAACCCAATTTTTAAAAATAGGCAAAATATTTGAACAGACCCTTAACCAAACAGATTTAGATAGCAAATAAGTACATGGGAAGATGCTCAGCATGGTTATTCGTTAGAGAAATGGAAATCACCACCATGTGATACCACCTTACACTTAATAGAATGCCTTTTTAAAAAAAGATTTTATTTATTTATTTGAGAGAAAGAGAGAAGCAGACTCCAGAGAAATATTTAAAAGATGTCTTTTTTTAGTTGATGTATAGTTGACATACAATATTATATTAGTTTCAGGTGACAACATATTGATTCGACAATTATATACATATTGTAATGCTCACCATGATAAGTCTAATTATCATCTGTTACCAAGCAGGGTTATTACAATATTATTATTATTATTTAAATACAATCTTTTAAAAAAAGATTTTAGTTATTTACTTTTTGAGAGAAAGAGGGCACACATGCGCATAAGTAGGGGGAGGGGCAGAGTGAGAAGCAGATTTCCCACTTAGCAGAGAGCCCAATACCAGCATGATCCCAGGACCTTGGGATCATGACCTGAGCTGAAGGCAGATGCTTAACCCACTGAGTCACCCAGGAGCCCTATTACAATATTATTGACTCTATTCCTTTCATCCCCATGACTTATTTTTTTTAAGATTTTATTTATTCATTTGAGAGAGAGAGAGAGAGAGAACATGAGCAGGGGGCAGAAGGAGAGGGAGAAGCAGGCTCCCCACTGAGCAGGGAGCCTGATTTGGGGCTCTACCCCAGGACCCCGGGATCATGACCTGAGCTGAAGGCAGACACCCTACCAACTGAGCCACCGGGCACTGTCCCCATGACTTATTTATTTTATAACTGGAAGTTTGTACTCTTTATCCCCTTCACCTATTTCACGGTTCCATAGCTTGACCATTGTAACTAATGCTGCAATAAACATAAGGGTGCATATGTGTTTTTGAATTAAATATATACCGTTTTTGAGTAGGAAAACTCAACATCATAAATTTATTAATTCCCCCTAAATTAGTTTATAAATTTAACTTGATCTCTTAAAAAACTAGCAGGAGAGGGGTGCCCAAGTGGCTCAATCGGTTAAGCGTCCTGTTTCGTGGACTTTCTGTCAGGGGAGAGATGGCCTCAGCCAGCACAAACTGGCTGGGTCTCAAGCATGCCAAGAGGCAGAAACTGAGGGGGGCTTGATTACATCAGGGGAACTATGGCTAAAAGAAACCCCCAAACTCTACAGGTCTCCCAGAAAAGGAAGAATGGGCATCTGGACACTGCTGGCACTTTGATCCTTATCCTTGAAGTATCTGGAGACCAAGGAGCAGGGTGAAGGGGGGAGATGTGCTTGAGTCTGGACCTTCCCCACCTAACCCCCTCCTCCCTCTTCTCAACAAGTGGGAACAGTCTTCTGTTCAAAGTAAGCACTAGTAAGCGTGGAGAACTGGGATGCCTGATCTCAGATGGAGGGAGGCACGAAAGGAGAGCTATCTCTGTGGATCAAGGCGGAAGTGAAGACGCAACTGAGAAATTCCCTTTGAGTGGGGCCATTGGGACACACTGCCATTCTTCCAATGGCTTTAAGAGGACAAAAGCTATACACAAAATAAAACACAAACAAACAAAAAAATGCAGGCTTTAAACATGAAAAGAAAGAACATGGCTCTTGGACGTGTTAACCTTAGAAACGAAACAGTTATTTCACCAGCAAAAATGGGTTTATTCAGGAATAGAAGCAGAGAATTGTAATTCAGGACACGCAAGCTGCCGCCAAACCACAGGCAAGTCCAACAAAAGAGAGGGGGAAAATGTTATGTTATGGAGGAGGAGGAAGTTGGGAGGGGTTATCCTGAAAGAAAGTCCGTAGGACAAAGGCAAGAGTTCAGGGTGATGAAGGTTCCTCGCTGGCTGGGTTGCAGTGGATTTCTTGTAGGAGATGCAATGTACATCTTTTCCCTTTTGGGGCTGGTAATGGATGATTTTTTTCTTATTGGCCATTCTTCTGGTGGGGCCTGAAATTGACAATGCTTCCTGTAGTTGATGCTGAGCAGTAAGGCCCCCCTTCCATCCTCTGGACTCTACTTTAGTGAGGTTTCCCTTTATTAATAATGGCAGACATGAAGAATAAGGGCACCGAGTCCCCTACACCCTGCCATCCAACTACCAAAGGATTGCTGTCTGATGCAGCCTTTCCCTATAACCTAGCTTCCCTCATGGCAGAGCATGCAAACTCCTCCACCCCCCATTTCCTGTCTTCCACCACTCACAGCTCAGTTATAGGCGCTAATTTTATTTCTTAAGCGTGAGCTGTGTGCACTGCTGCTGTATCATACGAGGCCATGTTATATGCAGATGGGCCGACCAGCGGACAGAGGTGAGCCGCAGAGGAGAGCCAGTCCTTGGATGCTGTGGCTGCCGGATCCCTCCTAGGGCAGGGTCATTCTTGGTGTTAACCAGTCCTCCAGCCTCACACTGAATCCCGAAGAACCTGTGCAGAGAGGGCCTTGGTCTCTTCCCTTTCTCCATGAAAGGCCCAAGGTGCATGGGGCTGGTGGAGTGGGGGCGTGGGGCTGAATGTTACCTTGGCGTGTTACTGTGGGATCAGGTGGGAGCTGGGAGATGGAGAATCTAATGGGGCTGGGATTTTGCCCAATTTCTTGATTTTTAGTTTTGCAGTCTTGATGTCTATTTTCTTGCTGTTCTCCCTTAGTATTGAGTAAAACCCTTGGAAAATTTGTCTTCTCCTAAGTATGTCAAAATCAATCAATACAGGACACCCAGCCTAGATGTTTACATCCCCGTTTGCATTTGTACCAGAGGCTTAAAGAGGGCAGTCCACCCCTGAGGGGCAGCGTGATAATCAGCAAAGGGAGTGACTTTAAGAGGATATAAATGTCAGGGTGAGGGTGAGATTTTCTTCCCAGAGGTAAAGTTTGGCATGTCTGAATCTCACCAGAGGGAGGAGGCAATAAACACTACCTCCCAGCATATGTGCTCCTAAACTCCTGTATGCCCTTCTCGGTTATGCCAGGAAAACCTCTGTCAATAGGGTGAGTTACGGATAAACTGTTCTTGCTTATTTTTGGTTTGTTTTGTGTTGCAAGGGACCCATAAGCAACATGAAAGAAAAAGAAATTTGCTTCTTTACTTTAGTAAAGATAGCCAAGCCATTATCCTCTGAATTGTAGGCTGCTTTCCTGTGAGGTTTCGCAGGAAATATTTATTATATTTAATATATATTATTTATTATAATTTATTATAATAAATATATAATATTTATTATATTTAATATATATTAAATGAATTAATAAATTGGGCATCCACTGTCAGGCAGTGTGAGAGAAAATGTAATCAAAAAACCAGAAACACATTTGAGATCTTCCCTGGGATAGCAGCTATGGTGTTGTCAGAGCCTGTGTCAGGAACAAGGGGTCTCACATAATGGGGGGTTACAGAGAGCTGGGGTCCGAGAAGTTTTCCTTGAGGAAGGGACAAGTGAGCCGACACTGGAAGGATCAGAGGAGTTACTCTGGAGGGAATGGGGAAAGAACATTCCAGGAAGAGGGGACAGTCTTTGTTTTGGAAGAACAAGGCCATCAAGAAATTAAGTTGGAGTTGCTTGAAAGATGGAGAGGATGGTGGTTTCAAGAGGAAGAGTCAGCTCTTCCAAGCCTGGAAGAAGGGGTGGGGTGGAGGGGTGGGGAGGCGTAGGTGATAGACTCTGGGACCTTGATGGAATGCTATGCGTCAGAGGTGGCTGAGCTTGTGGGTGGTAGCAAAGGGCTACATGTCGGGCCTTCAGGCCAGGGAAGGTTGTAGTGAGGGGCACTGGGCCTCCCCCACTCCTTGCACCCCAGTGTCTGAATGAAGGGAAAGAGGAACACTTAATGGCTAATGTCACATGCACAAAAAGCAGTAGACCAACACCATCACGAGAGGCAGTAGGTGTGGTAGGCTGGACCTTCGTGTCTGGAGGCAAAGCACTTAGGTTCAAATCCTAGCTCTGTCAACAGCTTTCCTGCCTGGACACTTGCTTGATCTCCCTGGGCTTCAGCTTTCCCACCTGTAAAGTGGGGATTACAGTGTCTCTTTTATCAGGTGGTGGGGAAGATTTAAAATGGCTAATGCACGTTAAGTTCCTACAAGCGTCCGCAACAACGTCTGTGCCATATACACGTTAGGGAAAAGAGAGCCAGATGTGAGGCCCTCCTCCAATATCCTTGGACCCCCTAACCCCTGAGGGGCTGGTACAGCCTATAGGAGAGAGAGGGGTTTCCAAAGTGGGCTGAATTTCCAGCCAAACTAGGAAGTGGTTGAGGTTTGAGAAGGGGAAAACAGATGTTAAGGTAACATTTTTCGCTCCCACGTTCTCAGAGCACCTCCGGTTCAGGTGCATCAGCGGCGCATGAGCAATCCACCGTAGGAAACGTAGTGCAGACGGTAAGCCTGAATCAAAACTGAGAAAGATAAGCGATTTTAAGGGGAATCGGACACGTGGAGCCACATGCGTCACCGAGTCCTACAGACCCTCAAACTGTTCTCTTCGGACGCAGGTAAAGATCACAGCGGTGGTGCCTGGGAACCCAACGAACCGTCACTGGAAATAGCGTCTCAGGGAGAGCTGCCCCAACATTCGAAATGCCCTGTCCTGATCCAGCTGCGGGCTCAAAGACGAAAGCAGGTAATAATTCACGACAGATGAGGGATGCTCACAAAGGCGCAGCAGGACACCGGCCCCTGCCCCGCTCGCTGTTCCGCTGACCAGCGGTCGCTGGGGCACAGGCAGGAGCCAGGAGCGGGGGTGGCCCCCGTGCTCGCGGGCGCTGCCAGGCTGGGTCTCCGGCAGGGGCCGCTGCAGCGGGGCAGGTGGGCCGGCCCGCCCCGCCCCTCCGCCCCCCACGGCCCGCCCCCGCGCCAGGGCCGCCGCCGTTCCCGTCTCCTGCAGGTGCGTCTCCGCGCGGCCCGGGGGCTCCGCCGCCCTCCTCGGCTCCAGCCCGGGGGCCCGGCTCTGCACGCGCACGGTCCGCAACCTACCCTGACCTCCGCGGGACGGGGCGGGGCGGAGGCGGGGCCGGCCGACGCATGCGCGCTTCCCCCCTTCCCGGGTCCTTGACCAGTGGGAGAGCAAGGGGGAGGGGAGAGGACCCCGCTTCTGCGGGAAGACGCCCCCCCCCAACCCGAGGCTCCCCGGGCTGGGCAGCGGCACGTGCGGAGCCCTGAGCCCGGGTGTTCTCCGGGCATAGCCTGCAGGCAGCTGCCGCCCGAGAGACGAGGGAGGGGGCAGGAAGCGAGGTTCAAAGTCACGCGGCCGGAGCAGGTGGGCCTGGTAGGCCGCTGTGAAGGGGGAGCCGCAGGAGGGCTCTGAGCGGAGCGTCCCGTCTGAGGGGAGCCATTGTGGCCACTGGCAGCCCGGGTGGCAGATGTTGGTGGCTGCGTTGGTGGCTGCGGGCGTGGGAGGAGGGGTCGGAGCAGGGACGGAGTTGAAAGGTGCAGCCCTCAGGACTTGCCGACCAACACGGCTGTGCAGTGTGAGCTGTGAAAGGGAGAGGTCAGGTTCAAGGAGAAGATGCTTAAGGCTGTGCGGGGAGAAGGTGTGGGGAACGTTCCTGAGCTCAGGCGTGGTTGTGTGAGGTGGGAGCCGTCTGTTGGACACTGGGGGGCGGGGGGAATGTGGTCTGGAACGCTGGGAGGATGGGAGACCTCCCAGAGAGGTAGGAGGGAAACCTGGAAAGCGTGGTGTTGGGAAACCAGAAGAAGCAAACGTTTGCTGGAGACGTGATCAAAGGGGTCAGAGGCTGGACATGGCCAAGAAGGAGGATCCAGACGACCGTTGGGTTTAGCAAGGTGGATGGAGGTCTCTGGTGGCCTTGACAAGAGCAGTTGGTAGAGGGGAGAGAGGGAATGAGTGTGCCGTGTTCATGGCTGGGGACTGGCACATTGCACTTTCTTACCTCCGAGGGGTTCAAAAAATATTTATTTGTGTAAGTTTTTGCAGTGCCTATTTTAAATCATTGTTTTTCGTAAACATTTTTTTAAAATCTTGAATTCCTGATATAAACTTTTATTTATTGTATTTTTCAGAATTGGTAGGGTGCCACAGGGAACATGCCAACATTTTTCTTTTTTCTAATTCAGTAGGTGATTTCAAAAGTCCGGTTAACAGGGGACTGCCACTCACCCAGAGTAACCTCCATGTTTGGGGAACCAGCCCTGCACCCAGAAAGCTTCCAGTGACTGTTTGCTGAATGAGTTCATTTTCTCCCCTGTGGTCTGTCTTCCCACCCTGAAGATAAAAGGCCGAGTAATGGAGTTCTCCATTCCCTGAGTCAGCACAGTGGTGGACTGTGGAATTTGCTTTTCCACTTGAACAGGGCTGTAAGCTTGTGGAAGGTAGAACCACTGCTCCCCCTGACCCCCTAGAAAAGCAAATAAATGTTGGCACAGAAGACGCTTCCAGTAAATACTTTGTGGGAGCATCTTGAAAATAGTCTTATGTTCTGAGCATTTCTGAACTTGGAAGTACATTTCAGGTGGCACTGTTCAAAAACATGTAAATGTTTTGTATTTATTTATTTAATTTTATTTTGTATTTTATTATTTTTTAAAGAATTTTTTTATTTATTTGAGAAACAGAAGGAGAGGCAGAGGGAGAAGCAGGCTCCCTGCTGAGTAGGGAGACTGACGCGGGGTCTATCCCAGGACCTTGAGATCATGACCTGAGCCAAAGGCAGATGCTTAACTGACAGAGCCACCCACGTACCCCAAACATTTTGTATTTAATCTCTACTTTGTTTGCGCACATTCACTGAAGGACTTGCAGAACATCTTTTAAATTAATGGAAAATTCAGCAGAATGTTTCCCACATTCTTTAAAAAAAAAATCATGTGAAATGTTCACTAATAAAACAGGAGGTAGAATGGTTTTGTGAGACCAGAAATTTTCTGATTCATTACTTAAGATAGACATGAAAAATGTAGATTCTACTAATAAATTAATAAGTTAGTCTGATAAAAGAGTTGAAATACAAATAATATACATGTTTAGAAGGTATTTTAATTGTATTATAGTCCATGAGTGTGTGGATACATGCATTTGTATATATAATACATGTGTAGGTCATTAGACATAATTTGTATATGATGAGAACTAAACTGTCTTACCAAGAAGTACTTGGTGATTGCATTTCCTAGGCCAAGAATCTAGAAACTACTGATTTTTGGAAATGTTGGAACACGGGCAAGTAAAACTTTTTCCTACTTTATTATTTTGAGTTCAGTGTTATGGTGAAAGTAATTTTATTACTCAATAATGAAAACTTTTGAATAGAAAAACTTAGATGAAAAATTAGTAACATTTTACCCAGATAATATGTCCTAATCTTGTCAATCATATAATTAAAAATTCCTTAATATTCTCAAGTTTTTTTTTAATTTTCTAAAGATTTTATTAAGTAATTTCTATACCCAATGTGGGGCTCAAACTCACAACCCCGAGATCCAGAGTTGCATGCTCTTCCACTAAGCCGGCTCGGCGCCCCAATATTCTCACATTTTTGACAACTGTTTATAATTTGCAACAAATTCAATACTCATGCTCAGAATAGAATGAAGATTTGTCTTCATTTCATAGCTGTTCAGTAGAAGACCCATCACTGAGACCCTCTTGCAGAAGAAGTCTAGACAAAGGGCAGTATCGCTGGCTGCTTTATATTGATGCCTCTCTTAACTGGATTTAATTCCTTAAATTCTTTAAAGTTCTTAATGACTTTTAAAATCCTACCTTTATGTCTAAGAAAAAATATGGTAGTTTATTCAGGAGTTATCTAGAAGTCTTTGACAGTAAGTAGGAATGTTTGTAAACATTTGAAAACCTATAGAAGAAGAAAAGAATTTTCTGGAACACACTGATGTCTCCAAATTTATTAGAAAGCAACAGGGGAATCAAACATATTCATCCTTGAGAGAAGCATCTAAAGACATATATTAAGCTAAAAATGATAGCGTAAGTAATTTCACGTAATATGCGAGAAGGTTTTAGTCAAGTTAGGCAGTATTGGGAACTTTAATTTTCATAGTTTTTATCAAGATGTGCAAGTTTAACAATGATCAGCCATGGCAGTCTCTTAAGGCCTCAGATGGATCTGAGATCCTCAGCTGAATCTTTTCTTGATAATTATTGAAGCTCGGTGATGGGAATGTTAAAGAGCTCACTCTGCCATTCTGTTTTGGTATATGTTTAAATTTTTCCATAGTTAAAAAAAAATAAGCTAGCACAACACCTTACTTGTTCCTTACCGAGGTGCTTCAAATAATTTTTCCGAATAAATTGAAGTTTATCAAAAGCCTATCATGCCTGTGCTGGTTGAAAATCACGCCAAGCCATTTTCGCCATGCTTCCTTTAAATAGGGCGCTGGGCTGATCTCCTTGATGGTCCAGCATCCCCGTTGTTGCAGTCTGCAGGCTGCGCCCCAGCGTTCCAGTGCATGCAAGTCAGCCCACCTTCTCCCCCAGCAGCCAGTCAGCCAGGGGCCTTTTTTGGTGTTCCCTTTGGCTCAGACCTGCATTCCTTCTCTGCAGAAACGACTCCGGGCAGCTAGAGTCTTGTCCCGCAAGGTTGTTCTGGAAACCAACACTACACCGTTTTTCTCTAACCTATTCTCTTTTTCCCAATTCCAAGCTTTTCGTCTAGTCTTTTTGATTACAGCAGAGACAGGTTATAACGAAAATTTGTCAACATGATTCTTGTTTTTAAGTAAGGTTGACTGAAATACAACTTATGTGTTATGAAATTTCACCCTTCTTATTATACAGTTCCACGAGTTTTTGAAAACCACCACAAAATAAAGACATAGAATTTTCCACTGCTTTAAAAAAGTCCCCTGGCCCTCCCTGCCTCCCCCGTCCCCTGTCCTGTCCGCCCAATTCCTGGAAACTACGGATATGATTTCTGAATGTGTTTTCTGTACCTATAGTTTTGCTCTTTCATAATATCATATAAATGGTCTCAAATAGTATGTGCGGTTTTGGTTCTGGCTTCTTTTGCTTAGCATAATGCTTTTCTTTATTTTTTATTACTTTGAAATAATTTTAGGTTTACAGAAATGTTGCAGAAAGAGTACACAGAGTTCCCATGTACTATTTATCCAATTTCCCCTAAGGTTAACATCTTACCGAACTAGAATACAAGGATCTAAACCAGGACATTGACATTGACAAAGTACTATTCACTAACTTGGCAGACTTCATTCAAATTTTGCCACTTCTCACACTAGTGTCCCTTTTCATATCTTGAATCCAGTCCAGAAACAGTGCATTTGTCGTGTCTCCTTAGTCTGCAATCTGGAGTAAGTCCCCAGTCTTTATTTTTCATAAACTTGGTAACCTTCTTGAAGAGTACTGGCCAATTTTGCTGTAGAATGCCTCCTCAATTGGAATTTGTCTTATGTATTCTTTTTTTTATTTAATTTTAAGATTTTATTTATTTATTTGGGAAAGAGAGAGGGAGCACAAGTGGGGGGAGAGGCAGAAGGAGAGGGAGAAGCAGGCTGAGCAGGGAGCCCGACTCGGGGCTCGATCCCAGGACTCTGGGATCATGACCTGCGCCAAAGGCAGAAGCTTAACCGACCAAGCCGCCCAGGTGTGCCTGTCTGATGTATTCTTAATAATTAAATTGAACTAATGCATTTCGGGGTAAATACTACAGAAGTGATGTATTGCCCTTCTCACCGTATCCTCTAAGGAGGTAGATGGAGTCAGTGTGTCTTTTTACTGGTGATGTTAATTTTTTGATCACTCAGTTAAGGTAGGGTCTGCTAAGTTTTTCTACTGTCAAGTTCCTATTGCGTAATACTTAAAAAACTCACCCATGTTTTTGCATATATTAGCAGTTTGTTCTTTTCATTGTGGAATAGTATTTCATCGTATGGATGAACCACCGTTTTTTTTTTTTTTTTTAACCTCTTTTTAAGTTGATGGACATTCGCTTTGCTTCCATTTTTTCTGTGCTGGCAGTATGCAGCGGACCCTGGTGTTCTGTTGAACATGGTGTTCACAGAACACCAACATCAGACAAGGCTCCCCCGTGACCACGGTGAATCAGCAGAAAAACAAGACAACTCCATAATTAGGTCTGAACACAGACAAAAACAAGAACATTTTCCAAACCACAAAAAATGACAAAACATCCTATACAGGCTAATAGGAGCGGCTGCTGCTTCTGGACCCCAACATGAGCCCCTTTTCCCTCATTGCACCTTTTAGGTAAGATGTACTAAGATCACCAAGGTCTCCCGTCTCCTGACGGCTTGCAGTCCAGAGCGAAGCCTTGCTTGCATGAACCCTCCCGAGCCCTCCTGAACCTTCCCGAACCTTCCTAACACAAGCCCCGATCCTGTAATAAATCCTTTCTGTCACTGTTCCCGAGACCCTGCACGTGCTCAGTGTGTTTCTCTCTTCTTGCAACTTCCTTAACCACGGGTGTGTTTGTGGCCTTTGGAGAACACGGACACTGTAAACAACACACAAACACACATATTGAAAATTCTTTGCTTCTCCTCCTGTCTCCAGACATCCAGTTTCCCACAGCACCTGCAACTCTTTTTACGATTTAATTCTTCCATTTTTTAAAATGCAAATGCAGATAAGTAGTACGGTCTATACTTCTATCTCCTTTCCTTTCTCTTACGAAACACTGTTTGCATCTGGCTTTTTCCCCTCAGCATTGTATATTCCGGAGATGTCTGTCAAGGTTCTAGAGAATGTCCTGGGATGCCTGGCTGGGTTAGTCGGGAGAGCATGCAACTCTTGATCCTGGGGTTATAAATTCGAGCCCTATGCTGGGTTCTATAGAGCTTACATTTAAAAAAAAAAAAAAAAAGTGAAAAACTAAAAAGGTTAGAGAGAATGTCTATTTTATTAACATGTGAAATCTTCACACTGGAATGATGTGTGGAATGAATCTGATTTGGCACTAACAGGCTTTTTAAATTTATTTGTTTATTTAATTTATTTTTCATTTTAGAATTTTTTTAGTAACAGGCTTTTGAGCTTCATCTTCCAGACATTTATTTTCAACCTCTCCTAATATCCTCTGCCCTGCTGATACCAGCTGTCACTTCTGAAGTCAGTGAGCTGTCTGCTTATAAATACTGACTCGGGGGCCTGGGTGGCTCAGTCATTAAGCGTCTGCCTTCGGCTCAGGGCGTGATCCTGGAGTCCTGGGATCAAGCCCCACATCGGGCTCCTCCGCTGGGAACCTGCTTCTTCCTCTCCCACTCCCCCTGCCTGTGTTCCCTCTCTTGCTGGCTGTCTCTCTCTCTGTCAAATGAATAAATAAAATCTTTTAAATAAATAAATAAATAAATAAATAAATACTGACTCAACCGGCAAATCACATTGAATCACTTTGTTCATTAATTTTTTTAAAAAATTGTAGTAAAATACGCATAACCTAAAAATTTACCATCTCAACCATTTTTAGGGGAACAGTTCAGTAGTGTTAAGTAAGTACATCCACGTTATTGCATAACCAATCTCCAGAACTCTTTTCAGCTTACAAAACTGAAACCCTATGACCCGTCTTTGAGAACCACAGCTCCAGGGCACCCGGGAGTGCTTGAGAGCACAAATGGGAAACAGGTGGTTTAGAGGATGAAAACCATCAAGATCCGTTACTCATGATTTTTTTAAAGGGCATTCTTACACACACACACACACACACACACACACACACATACGTACAAATACAAGTTGATTCTGTTTCTGTGGTTTTTTTCTAAAGCCCATCTCAGGAATTAGTACCAGAAAGAAAACCTGATGCAACCTCTTCGGATTGTCCCCCGCCGACTACTTTACGGGCTGTATTGTGGACTGAAGTCTCCAGCTTCCTCTGGAACCCGGATTTGCCCAACAATGACTCGACCAAGTTCAAGTAGGTCTTTCTCAGCCTGCCACTCCTTGTCTCCGGTGAAGTTGGAAGTACCTGAGAGTTCCTGCACTTGGAGGGGGAATGTCTATAGTGGGTTCAGTGCTGGGCAAGATTTTGGAGAAAGCCACACTGCCATTCTCCCCTCAGGCAAACCCCTCCCAGGAGAGGTCCGGCATTATCTCTCAGTAGTCAGGTTGAATCTTTTGGAGACATTTTATTGCTTCTCCCAGAATATTTACATTCAAGCTTCTCACATAGGGTTTGTCTTTTAAAGCCCTCACCGCTCAGCAAGAGGGGGAAGCTGGAGTTTGTCCTACAGGGTCATATGGAGTTAAATGTGCTGCTGTTCAGATAGGATTCCTCTCTCTCCTGGGCCCTTAGTCTGTAGTGACTATAGAGCCTAACAGTTACACAATGAAGGATCTTCCGCGAGCCTGTTAAACATACGTTAGCATGGCATCGAAAGGCCAAGCTGCCCTCTTTTTGCCTATTTTTCAACTCTGGATAACTTTTTCTAATACTGCGAGTGTGCTCGAAGCTCCTCCTTCCATTTTGCCAAAGCTCAGGGTTCCTGGCTGTGGAGAAGAGGGCAGGCTGCTAGAGGCTATGGGGGACCACGGGTGTGTGCCTGACTTCCGCCCTGAGTGAGCTGTCTGGGCTTGGAACTGCAAAATGTCCTGGGGTGTTTTCCCTTAGTAGTTGGGAAATGCATTTTTTTCTTTTCTTCCTCTTCCTGTTCTTCCTCCTCCTCCTCCTCTTCCTCTTCTTTTTCTTCAAGATTTCTACCATATTAACATTACTATATTTACATCCTGCTTTCCAAGAACCAAACCTGAGTTGACCTGTGTTTCTAGAAGTTCCTAAAAGTGAGATCTTACTAGAAGTCACTTTGACCTAGGACCTATTCATTACTAGGATGACAGAGTTTACATTTCAGTTGAAAAAGACATTTAGGGCTAGGGAAGGCTTTCTGGGTGAACTTCGCAGTCCTTGAGGACATTTGTAGGGCTTGGACCCAGGAGTCACACAAATAGTCCCTGGGAAAGTACTTGTACCTTTTCTGATTAAGCATCTTGTTCTTTCAGGAGATTAGATCGGACGGCACACGCTAATCTGCCCGGCCTGGGTTTCTTTTTTCAAGCTCTTCCTGGTGGGACAGCTTTAGTGTGCCTCATTTGTCACACTGGTCTATCTCCAACGGGGGTGTAGCATGGACGGAGCTTTGGGATGGTTGGCAAACGGTTGGGCTGGTTATGCCCAAGGGGATGGTGTGCCTGCACCATTCATTCCTTTGGGATTTACGCTGCCAGAAACGTGATCCCAGGGAGCTTCGAGAATGTGGTTGGAGAGGGAGTTGGAGCCTCTGCTTCTTTGTTTCCGAGAGTCTGCTTTTACTCCCTATGCCTTCTTACCAGCAGCCAGAGAGGAGGGGAGGCAAAGGGGAGACGGGGTCTCTATTAAGATTCCCAGTCATGGGCCAGTCATGGAGGTGACTCTGGGCTTACGAGGAGAACGCCTCGGAAGGGAGGTGTCGAGGCATGAGAAACCAACAGCATCTGTCTTACCAGCTCGGGGTACAAATGAAGTCACATTCCCTTTCATATCTAAGTTCATTGTCTCTCCACCCCCGTCCCGCTATCTCTCCTTTTTTCCAACCTGCCTGTCCCGGGTTCCGTCTCTCAGGGGATGCTCATTCATTCCAGGGATCAACCGTGGTCGCCATTGCCTCTAGAGGGGAGACCAGAAAACCTGCTGCAGCAGCTGAAGAACTCACTGGCACTTTTGCCAAAATCTGCAGTGCCTTAGCCCAGATGACAGGATGTCTGTGTCGGGGCCACCGGCAACTCTGGGCCGGCATTTGCTTCTCCTGGGGGAGAGCAGAGGAGGGAGTCTGTCCTCTCCTGGCAGCTTATACTCGGCTCTGTACTGCTTAGGCCCGGCCTGCTGGAGCCGTGGCACTTCCATACACCCCCCCCCCCCAAATGAGGGCCTCCAGAGCCACAGCACCTGGGGGAGAAGGGTGTCGCTCAGCCACACGCCCTGCCCTAACCGAACCTGTGCTGCCCAGGAGGGACATGGCACTTCCAAGTCTAGCTCCTCACTCTGAACCCGGGATGAGGACATTTGTCGCAGGGGCGGATTCTGCCTTGGAGGTCGTGTAAAGTGCAGAGCCGGGGCCGCAGGGAGCCCTCGCTAAATGGTGGTTGCTGCCCCCGTTGGACAGAGATTGAGCGGGAGAATGCTTGGAGATGCAGAAGAAGGCGCTCCGTCCCAGAGAGCAAGCTATAGTCTGTGACCGTGGTCACCTGCTCTCACGGTATTCTCTGTGTTCGACTCTCTTCTGTTACCCCAAGGCTCTGGTGACGTCTTGTTGAAAGGTCCAGGTCTTACTTGTTTGTGAAGGAGAAGGTCACGTGTCCAGGTTTGGGGCAGAGCATCTGTTCACAGGGGAGGGGGCCTCACTCTCACCTTGTAATGATGCCGAGGGAGGCTGAAATCAGCAAGGTCCCCAGACGGAACAGAATTTGGGAAGGAAGGGAAGGTTTTGGAGTCCAGGGGGCGTGAGGTCAACCCCTCCTTCACTAGCTTGTTTTTACTGTTATGAGGAGGATGCTTTCCATCCATTAGCTTTTAAGATCTTTGTAACACGTGCTCTCGGGAAGGCACTACTGCGCACATCAAACAGCCAGGAGAGCAGAGGGCCCGTCGTTTCCATCACTTCTCACAGGTGGATGGATGGGAGGGGGAGCTGGGATTCAAAGCCAATGTCGTGTACCCTGCTTCTTTCTTTAAGATGCTGTGCACTCATATACATCAGGCCGCATGGACAGTGTCTTCATGGTACAGGAATGATTTTTTTTAAAGATGTATTTATTTATTTTAGAGAGAGAGAGAGCACGAGCGAGAAGGGCAGAGGGAGGGGAAGAGAGAATCTCAAGCAGACTCCATGCTCAGTGCAGAGCCTGATGCAGGGCTTGATCTCTCGATCCTGAAATCATGACCTGAGCCAAAATCAGGAGTCCGACACTCAACCAACTGAGCCACCCAGGTGCCCCTGGTACAGGAATGATTTTTTTATTTGGGGGTCCTAAAGTATCGTTTCACGCAAGGTCAAGTCAAAATGTGAGCAATCAGTACAGGATATAAATGTCCACACGGTACACTGGATTTATAAAGATTTTATTCTCTCTTTAGATATGGCTGATTTTCGGAAGTTTTTTGCAAAAGCAAAGCACGTAGTCATCATTTCAGGGGCTGGTGTTAGTGCTGAGAGTGGAGTCCCGACTTTCAGAGGAGCCGGGGGCTACTGGAGAAAATGGCAAGCTCAGGTGAGTGGTGCTTCCAGAATACCGAGGGGTTCTTCTGAATGAAGCCAGGGCGGAGTCTGACTTGAAGCCTGATGCCTGACCCAGGGGTCTAAGTTCTGAAATTAACCATGACTCTCGTGTTGGTTATTTTGGCCTCAACACAAAGTGTGTATGATTAAGGTCGCAGATGCAAGCAAAGCAGCCACTTTCCTTACTTTCTAGATCTGTAGAGATTTTATTTATTCACATAACGACTTAGATTTCTTCTGGTAATTAAAGTGGGGTCCGAGGGGCGCCTGGGTGGCACAGCAGTTAAGCGCCTGCCTTCGGCTCAGGGCGTGATCCTGGCGTTCTGGGATCGAGTCCCACATCAGGCTCCTCTGCTATGAGCCTGCTTCTTCCTCTCCCACTCCCCCTGCTTGTGTTCCCTCTCTCGCTGGCTGTCTCTATCTCTGTCAAATAAATAAATAAATAAATAAAATCTTAAAAAAGAAAAAAATAAAGTGGGGTCCGAGAATTCTTGGTTAGTGTAGTTCATCGCTTTTCTACAGATATTGAAATGAAGTATTACACATGTTTAAAGTTCCTGTGAACTTTTCATATTTTTAAAAAAGATTTTACTTATTTATTAGAGAGAGAGAACATGAGCAGGGGGAGGGGCAGAGGGAGAAGCAGGCTCCCCACTGAGCAGGGAGCCCTAAGTGGGGCTTGATCCCAGGACCCTAGACTATGACCTGAGCTGAGGGCAGACGCTTCACCGACTGAGCCACCCAGGCGCCCCTGAGCTTTTCATATTTAAAGCCACAGTTGCACTGTTGAAGGCTTAGGGCTTCATGTTTAAAAGGTTATATGAAGGCCATGAGAATGAAAGCTCTATGGGCGGGGACTTTTTAAAAATTCAGCTTGTATTAAGGCAAAAAAGTAAAATAAATAAAATAAACTTAAGTTTGTATTAAGGTATGATATACAGTTGACCCTTGAACAACACAGGTGATTTTTTTCTGACACTGACACGTGGATTTTTTTCTAAATCTATTGTAAAATTTTTTTTCCTAGAGATTTGAAACAATTCGAAAAAACTCACAGATGAGCCGTGTAACCTAGAAATATCTAAAAATCTAAGAAAAAGTTAGGTATGTTGTAAATGCATGAAATGTATGTAGATTCTAGTCTGCTTTTTATCATTTACTGCCATACAAATTTATTGCAAAAAGTTAAAATTTATCAGACCTTACGCACACAAGTGCAGGCCATGTGGGTGCCATTCCCAGTCTAGAGAAATGTAAACACATGTCACGATGCAGTATTAAATCGTAACTACATCACACTAACTACTGTAATAATTTCGTAGCTACCTCCAGTTGCTGTTGCCGGGAGCTCAAATGTCGCGAGTATCTGCTTAAAATACCGTGTGACCGTAGTCATCTGCATGTGAGCGGTTTGTCCCCCGAGTAAATTTCATATTGCAGTAAAGAGTGATCTCTTGCGGTTCTCGTGTATTTTTCGTCGTGTTTAGTGCAATACAGTCAACCCCGAATCATACCATGGGGCCACTCGCGCCACTAGTGATGTGGGAAGTGCTCCCAAGAAGCAGAGGAGAGTCATGACATTACAAGAAAAAGTGGAAGTGCTTGATATGACCTATAGGCTGCTG
This sequence comes from Ursus arctos, assembly GCF_023065955.2. Lineage (NCBI taxonomy): Eukaryota > Metazoa > Chordata > Mammalia > Carnivora > Ursidae > Ursus > Ursus arctos. Next base: position 17,454,275 of record NW_026622997.1, read on the forward strand.
TCTGCAGCTGTGGTTGCCCACCATTCAAGATGAATGAATCCAATAAAGTCCACTGGGGGGGAGGGGAAAGAAAAGAAAAGGAAATTCATGAAGTCATTGCCATAGCTACACCAGCAGGTGCAGCAACCTGCACTTTCTGTGAAATGCATTTTTATCTCATGCTGAAAATGCAGCTCTTATGCGGGTTCAGGATTGCTGTAAGACAGGCGCATCTGTAGGCTCCAGTACGATTCGAGAACAAGTGAAGCCATTATGCTGACATCTTAAAGTAAAAAGAAGGTAAAGGGTCTAAAGCTGGGGAATTCAGTGCCAGCTAAAGATGGTTTGATCATCTTAGAAAGAGGTTTGGCTTAAAAAAAAGAAAAGCCAAGCTAATAGGAGGAGTTGCTTCTGCCAACCAAGAGGCAGTGGACAGGTTCCCAGACAGCATTAGGAAGATCACTGAGGAGAGAGTATGTCACAAGTGCCCTGTTCTGGGGGAGGGGGGGATGCTACAAAGGATGTTTATTAATAAGGGAAGTGATGGGCAGGATTGAAGGCAGGAAGGGATAGGCCAACTCTATGGTTTATACAAATGCAGTCTGGTTTCTGATCAGGACAGCCCTTATCTATAAAGCTGATACCCTCCCTCCCCACAGTGTTTTGAAGGGAAGAGATAAATACCAGCTGCCAGTGTTTTGGTCGCACAAGAAGAAGGCCTGGCCTGCAAGAATCCTGTTTCTGGATGGGTCCCTTCAATGAAGTACCTTGCCAGTAAGGGACTGCCTTTTAATGTTCCTTTAAAATTGGACAATGCCCCCTGGCCACCCAGAAGCCCAGGAGTTCAACCCTGAAGGCATCAAACTGGTCTGCTTGCCCCCAAACACAACATCTCTAATTCAGCCTATAGGTCAGGGGGCCATAAGGACCTGTAAGGCTCACGACACATAGTGCTCTATGGAAAGGATTGTCAATGCTGTGGAAGGGAACCCCGACAGAACATCGTGAAAGTCTGGAAGGATTACACCAGTAAAGATGCCATCATCATTAGAGAAAGAGCCACCAAAGCCATCAAGCCCAAAACAATAAATTGCTGCTGGAGAAAACTGCTTCCCAATGTTGTGCTTGACTTCTCAGGATTTACAACACAGCCAATCAAGAAAGCCATGGAAAAGACTGTGGCTGTGGCAGAAAAGACTGTGGGTGTGGAAAAAAAGTGCGGGACAAAGGGTTTTAAGATTTGGATCTTGGGAGCACCTGGGTGGCTCAGTCGATGAAGCATCCGACTCCTGGCTTCAGCTCAGGTCATGATGTCGGGGTGGTGCGATCGAGCCCCACGTCGGGCTCCACGCTCAGGTGGGAGTCTGCTTGAGATTCTGTCCCTCTGCCCCTCCCCCCCCTTTAAAATAAATAAATCTTCAAAAAAAGAAAAAAAAGATTTGGATCTTGGAGAAATTCAAGCGCTAACAGACACCACGCAAGAGGAATGAACGGAAGACGACTTGATGAAGATGAGAGCTTCCGAACCAGTGCCAGACGAGGAGGAGGAAGACTTGGAAGCAGGGCAGAAAACAAACCGACGTTAGACAGTCTGGCAGAAGGGTTCCGACAACCCCGGACGACTTTTGACTTCTTTTCCGACGTGGACTTGGGCACTGACACTAAAGCCAATGGTGGAAGAAGGCTTGGTACCACATAGACCCTTTGTAGAGAAAGGAAAAGGCAAAGCAGTCGGACAGAAGTTCCGACGACGTATTTCTACAAAGTTACACCCTGTGTGCCTGCCTCTCCTGCCTCCCTTCCCACCTCCCCACTGCCTCCGAGTCTGCAGCCCTCGGGACAGCAAAACCAGCCCTTCCTCCTCCTCCTCCTCCTTAAGAGGAGTCGCTGAGTTAGAGAAGCTGGGGTGGGGGCTCAGGAGGCCTCAGGGGGCCCTTCTAGAGAAGAGAGGTGGTCAGTGGTGTCAGAGCAGCTCAGAGTTTGTGGGGAAGCAAAGAAGTCGATAGAATGTGTCCGACTCCAGCTGTGTTCCAAGGACACACGTAGACAGGTTCCCGTGGCACCCGTGGCACCGTAAGCTGCTTCAGGCTGCTCGTGCTGGGCGTGGAGCGCAGGAAGGACGTACGGGGTGGATGCGGATAATCCAGACGTTTGCTCCCCATTCACTCCCCACGTGAAGGCTGACTGTACTACCAGGTAGAAGGGGGTGACCTTTATAGTCCAACCAAACACCTAATACCACCACCGCCACAATCGAGATATAGAATGTATTTTTTTAAGATTTTATTTATTTATTTGAGAGAAAGAGAGAGCGAGAGAGCATAGCAGGGGGAGAGGGAAAGGCAGGCTCCCCGCTGAGCAGCGAGCCTGATGCGGGACTCTATCCCAGGACTCCAGGATCGTGACCTGAGCTGAAAGCAGGTGCTTAACCCACTGAGCCACCCAAGCGCCCCAAGATATAGAATATTTCAGTCATGGCCAGAGGTTCCCTTGTGGCCTTTCCCCATTGGCTTGCAGCCCCACACAACAACGACTGTCCTCTCTTTCGCTGTGGATGAGATTTTTCCATCCTAGAAGAGACATCATCCTTTAAAAATATATTTTTATATATTCTGTTAGTATATATCCTGTTTTTTATATGTGTAGCTGTTTGTATGTAATTATAGTGTGTATATAATTACAGTTATAAAGAACTGAGTTTCTCGGCTATGGCCATTGTACCTTAAGTGGGCACCTTGCATTGTACTTTTCCCGGGTAACTGAAATCGACCTCCTCTATTGTGGGGCTCCATGAAAAAGCAGCTTCAGCCTGAATCGCTTTCCTGCATATTACTGTCCATAACTTCCTTGACTGGTAAGTGGGACGGGTGGCAATAGCCCTGCCTTGGAAGTGGGGAAATTAAAACCAGTTTCTCCACGGTCTCGCGTGCGTCCTGAAACCGAGACTCAGGCTGGCGCCCGGGCCCCTGTCCGGCGTCTGCCACACTGCGCGGGCCTACAGCAGGTCTGTTCCAGCTTGCGCCTTCCAGAAGCCGCCTGCTTCCGTGTTCCAGAGCATTGATGCATCCCGGCTTTCCCCCTTTGACTCCTGCCTCTTCTCTCTACCCCCAGGACCTGGCCACCCCTCAGGCCTTTGCGCGAAACCCTTCCCTGGTGTGGGAGTTCTACCACTACCGGCGGGAGGTCATGCTGAGCAAGGAGCCGAACCCGGGGCACCTCGCCATTGCTGAATGTGAGGCCCGGCTGCACGGGCAGGGCCGACGGGTCACGGTCATCACTCAAAACATAGATGAGCTGCACCGCAGGGCTGGCACCAAGAACCTTCTGGAAATCCATGGTGAGGGGCCCTCATGTGGGGAGGGGACTCAGATGTCAAGACACAAGGCCTGCCATTTCCCCCTGGGACCCACTGAATGGGAATCTGCATTTTGACAAGATGCCCAGGTATCTGGTGTGTGCATGACACAGCAGAGGGACAAGTGTCCTGCTGGGCTGAGGGGAAATGGGCGGCTCCGGCCATCCGACCACTATGGCTTTAGCAGGAGGTGCCCGGGAAGGCTCTGGCATTCCTGGGAGTAGCCATGGACTTTCCCTCTGTCCCCAGTTGGCTCTCTCCCCTGAGGCTGTGCTTCTGCTCAGCAGGCAGACCTTTAGGGAAGCTGCCAGATCAGTGACCTTCATTGCAGCCAGCCCACCAATTTTGTGATGCCCGTGGAGTTTGTCTTATATCCTGCTGGCTTCCCTTCTCTGCCCTTGATGACATCCTCCTTTTCCTTCACATCTTCTGGAATCCTCTCCTCCGGCTTGGAGCTCACCAAAAATCGAATGCATTTGTTCATGTAAGAGCATAACTGGGTATGCAAGCTTTCTTCCCAAGGGCATTTGTATCTAAGAGCCTACAAAACTGCCATCCCAAGGAATGCATTTCTAATGGTGGAATTTCCAGAAGCAGTGATCCCGGGAGTATGCAGTGAAGTTGCCCATTTCTGCCTGGGGTAGTGGCAGAAATGGGCAATGTTCACTTGGGTCCCGTCTCGCTTTTGTGTCCTAGCAATAGTCAGCCACTTGCCGACTGCGTGCCTCGTGGGCACCTTCTTCCACAGGGTCTGTCCACGTGGCTCATTTCTTTGGAGTTTCAGAACGTAGGTGGTGTCACTTGCCATGTATAAATGTATAAAATGGGGATTTTTTTTTAAGATTTATTTATTTGAGGGAGAGAGAGAGAGCGCGCCTGAGCAAGGTGAGGGGCAGAGGGAAAAGCAGACTCCTGGCTGAGCAGGGAGCCTGATGCAGGACTCGATCCCCGGACTCCGGGATCCTGACCTGAGCTGAAGGCTGATGTCTAACCGACTGAGCCACCCAGGCGCCCTAAAATGGGGATGTTAACATCTATCTTATAGTTGTTTTAAGGATTAAATAAGATAATATGTGCATCTTGTTGGAACTTCGGAGGTTGCAGACTGTTAGAACTCTCTTCTAACTTAGGTAAAAACAAAAGAAAGCCCTGCCTTTCATTAAACTAAAGATGCCACCAGCTTTAAGATACCTCACGCCCAAGACGGGGCTCGAACTCACAACCCCGAGATCAGGACCTGAGCTGAGATCAGACACTTCACTACCTGAGCCCCCCAGGAGCTCCAAGATACATCACATGTTTAATGTGACCCTCACAAAGAAAATAGTCTGCCCAAACCGTGATATATTATCCCGTAGAGTTGTCATTTTGTACTGACAGAAGCAGTTTGTGCAAACTTACTTAGACACAGAGTTTTAGAAACGATATCACATTTAGGCACATAAAACATAATATGCTTGTGCGTATAAAAACATCCAGAACTCATTTTCTTCCTCAAATGGCCCCTCAGTGGTTCGTCGGCTGAAATGGCCAGGGCTGGCGTTTGTCCCATCAGGCCACCGAGAGTAACAAGCAAGTCCCTGCACACCCCTCACCCATCACCGTTCCCCGTTAGCAGGTGTGCGAGTGCGGGCTACGACAGCCACCACACACCTACCGTCCGGCCCGGTACCAGTGGTAGGACCCGTGGTAGGACCGTGAGGGAAGACGGCTGTAGTAAGACGGACAACGCAGGGACACTGACTCACAAAACTGAGGAGTCTTAGGGTGGGGCTGACGTCGCTGTGTCCTCTGTCGCCCCGCCTCCCGCTCTCCCTCCCCAGGGAAAGCCCCACTTCTCCCCCTGCCCTTCTTCTGCCTCCGTGCCCCAGGCCAGTGAACGAAGCTGGGGATGGCCTTGCTTGGGTCACATCCCTCCCTTCGGCCAAAGGCTGCAAAGTGGATTAGGTACCGTGATTGGACCGGTCTGGAGCGTGGGCCTTAGCGTGTATTTTGGGATGGGACCGACAGCTCCATCCACTCGGCCTAGGGAGGGAGAGAGATGGCTCCCCGAGGAAGGAATGCTGGACAGAACGGAGCAACGCACGTGCACTCTGACGTGTGCTGGGCTCGGCGGGGTGCTGGGCACAAGGCGAACATCTGAGGAATTACAGTCACTGTTATCGTCTCAGCTCAAGAAATGGTCGCTAGTTTTAACAATTATTTGCTTCATGTAGTAATCGGTTATGTACTTACTGAGCTGCTTTTGTAGAAAAGATTCAAAATTTGTTAGATTGAAATTAAGATTTTGCAAATACATCCAAGGTATGGAAGGTTTATCAATAATATACTTGGTAGGGGCGCCTGGGTGGCACAGCGGTTAAGCGTCTGCCTTCGGCTCAGGGCGTGATCCTGGCATTCTGGGATCGAGCCCCACATCAGGCTCCTCCGCTATGAGCCTGCTTCTTCCTCTCCCACTCCCCCTGCTTGTGTTCCCTCTCTCGCTGGCTGTCTCTCTCTCTGTCAAATAAATAAATAAAATCTTAAAAATATATATATACTTGGTAAACCAGGCCCTTCGGTTTACTTTGGCGGCGCCTACCCTGCTGACCACTTCAAATCCACCTGCTCATAGGGGTCATTCGAGAGCTCCTTCGTCAGGTGGTAAGTGATTTATCTCTCTCCTTCCAGATTGCAGAGTCCGGGAGGCACGTGCTATCAGCTTGCTCAGGACCGCTACACGCCTTTGCATTTCCCGATACCTAGGGCAGGCCCATCTGCTAAAATGAACCCATAAAAACGCAATCATTCTGTACCCTTTCAGACATGGAGACAATTGCTCTTGATTGTACCAAATTCTGGTCTTGTTTAATTCGTGTTTTTCAGGTAGCTTATTTAAAACTCGCTGTACCTCTTGTGGCATCGTGGCTGAGAATTACAAGAGTCCAATTTGTCCAGCTTTGTCAGGAAAAGGGTAATTATCCTGCCCTCCGGAACGAGTGTGTGCTGTTTTCTCTTTTCAGTTGAATATAAATGTAAGGAAATTGAACGTTAGCTTAGGATTCCTATGGATATTTGTGAGAAATTAGACTAGATACAGTACAGCCAAATGGTAAAAGAAATATCTTGCTCAAAATTTACGATGCTAAGTGAAAACCACAGGCTCTCTTATCTAATACGATCCCAACACAGACACACAACGCACCCCCTTCGTGTTGGTGTATCAGTATACAGGTAAAAGACCAGGAGAAAATACAACAAAATATTACCAGTGATTATCAAGAGTGGTGGGATGATGGGAAATGTTGATTTCTTCTTTATAACTTTCTAGACTTTTCTTACAATTCTGTGATGAACATGTACTATTATTATAATTAGGGAAAAAATAAGAGTAGACTCGGAATATTGAGAAAAATTTTACCTGGTCATTTTAAATCAGTATAAATTATACAAGTAATATATTAATACAGTATCAGTGCAGAAGAGTCTAATTATGAGGACGTATACAGTGCGTATCATGAAACTCCCCCTTAACACACCGGCTGCTCCATCCCCTCCCCACATAGAAGTTCCGTCTCTTGAGGTAAAGTCACAGTGGTTAACTGCTTGGTGTCTGTCCTTCTTGTGCCCTTCTGAGTTAACGTGTACTAATTATGGGTTTTGAACCATATGCTGCCAGGCAAATATCCAGACTTACTGGGTTATGTTATCTCTTTGTTCTTTGATTATACCAATGACAGTTTCTTTTCTAATACTGTTTACTTCAGTGCTCCAGACCCTGAAACTCAAGATGCCAGGATCCCAGTGGAGAAACTTCCCCGGTGGGTAAAAAAAACGTGGATCCGTGTTTGGTTTTCCAGATTGTGAAAAAAAGAAGGGAATCAAAATCTAAGTTCATTTTGTGAGGTGTCTCTTATTTTTTTTTTTAAGATTTTTTTATTATTTGAGAGAGGGAAAGCCTGAGAGAGCATGAGTAGGGGGGAGGAGCAGAGGGAGAGGGAGAAGCAGACTCTCTGCTGAGCAGGAAGCCCGATGTGGGGCTCGATCCCGGGACCCTAAGATCATGACCTGAGCCAAAGGCAGGCGATTAACTGATTGAGCCACCCAGGCATCAGTGCAGAAACCAGTCCTGACCTACGAGACCAAGGGCAAATAGGCAAAGGCGAACCAAACGCGGTGAGAAACTGCTTCTTTCTGGTCTCTTTTTGCTTTGTGTTGTGATGGGAGAATTTGAGGTCTGGAAGGTTCCTGGGCAGACCTGATGCTCCAGGTGCGTATCTGGTGTGTATAACGTGTAGAGGCCGGCCTCTTGTATTATCTTCACCTTCCTCGTCGTCATCAGTGTTATCAATCCAGGGGAAAGAAGGCAGTAAAAGATCTTGCAAAGGTGAAATTACAGGACCAAACGGATTTTTATAGATTACGATAAACCCTAGAGAGATTTTTTTATCTCAGTTTTTCAAAGCCAGATGTTACCACAGTGTTTCCTAAACTATTTCATAGAGCACTGGATCCATGTGATGTTGAAGGGCATTACTTGAAAAAAAGATGTTATGTGCTCAAATAAATCTGGAAACCACAGATTAAACAAAGTTGGAGTATGTTTGTTTTCCTGCAGGACTTCTCAGTGCATTTCATATGCTGAAGTACACTGTTCCTCCTTAAAAAGTGGTTATATGTTAATATTTCACTGGTTTATTTAACCACAGAACTCTCTTCATGATTCTTAGTAAGGGTTTTCATTATCGAATTCTAAAAAGACAGACAACAGGCCCTTGAGAGGGTTTTGGTAATTGGCCCTGGAGAACTTGGCTGTGGTTATGGCAAGAAAAAGGTGAATCTGAGGAGACAAGAAAGGAGGTCATTGATGAGACCAGCAGGTGGTTGGGGTGTTAGAGGCAGGTCTGTGCCAGGTTCCTCCCAGGCAGCCACACCGATGCATGTGGTGAAGTAGCTGGGAAAGAGAAAGCTGCTGTTAAAACCCCAAATCCAACCGCGTCAATGTTGGAGATCCAGTTGGCTTGATCCGAGCTTCACGGATCAGGCAGCATGCCATCTAGCAGACAGGAAGGAGCTCCGAGGAGCCACACACAATGGAAGACTTTCAAAGGCCGAAGGAGGCAGGGCAAGGAAGTCTTTCTAGCGAAGAGGTATTACGTCTTGGTTGACTGACGTGGGGCTTAGCACAAGTGACTCCATTTTGGGCCTGTTGTCTGTGTTTTTAAACACTGTTTAGAAAGGAAATGTGAAGGTTGGCCGACACACATTTGTCAGCAACCCAGTGCATCCAGACAAAATAAAAACTTGATGAGGGCCATTAAAATGAGTACTTTCTATTCAGGATAAGCTCACATGGTCTGGAAGTGGAGGAATAGACAATAAGAAGGATCAGAGCCACCCATCTGGATAGACTGGATCTGGGGTACCCCTGCCCTTCCTCTGATCCACCTGGGCAGACCTGGCGGGGCAGGTGTTGGGGTTGGGTGAAGGTCAATGTTCTTACAGGTGTGAAGAGGCAGGGTGCGGCGGCCTGCTGAGACCTCACGTGGTGTGGTTTGGAGAAAACCTGGATCCTGCCATTCTGGAGGAGGTTGACAGAGAGCTGACCCTCTGCGACCTATGTCTAGTGGTAGGTCATTCCCTTCCCTGATCCTTGAGATTTTCTGGAACACCAGGACTAGGGTAGGAGTTCAGTGTTTTTCCTCCCTCCCACCCCCCCTTCCTTTCTTCTCTGTTCCCTCTCCTTCCTTCCCCCTCCTAATTTGTGTGTTGAGATGTCCTGTGGTACCCTATGGAAAGATGAAGAAACCATGAATGTGAATTGATCTTGAATGCGAAACTATGTAAGACCATGTCTTGGGCTTCACAAAGCCTCTTCCCACCACAAAAAAAAAAAACAAAAAACAAAAACAAAAAAAAAACCCCATGATTTTGAAAGTACTCTATGCTCATTATTAAATTTGAGAAAATACAAAAAAACTACAAAATTATAAAGAAGAAATTAGAAATCACCAATAACTCTATCATCCAGAAATTGCCACTGTTAGCATTTTAGTATATATTTTTTTCTAGATCAGAAGTGAGAAACTATGGCCTTTGGGCCAGATCTGGGCTGCCACTTGTTTTTGTAAATAAAGTTTTATTGGAACACAGCCATGTCCATTCTTCTGTATTGTCTATGGCTGCTTTCACACTGTGATGGCAGAGTTGACTATTTGTGATGGAGACTGTCTGGCTTACAAAGCCTAAAAAAATTACTATCTGGCCCTTTACAGAAAATCATTTGCCCACCCCTGGTCTAGACCTTTTCTTATGCAGATATATACGTATTGTTTTAAAATTCAGAAATGGGTTCAGACTGTACGTTCTGGTTTGAAACAACCTTATTCATGTATATTCCATGTCAGTATATCCACAAATCTGCATCATCTTTTTTTTTTTTTTTAAGATTTTTATTTATTTATTTGACAGAGATAGAGACAGTCAGCGAGAGAGGGAACACAAGCAGAGGGAGTGGGAGAGGAAGAAGCAGGCTCATAGAGGAGGAGCCTGATGTGGGGCTCGATCCCAGAACGCCGGGATCACGCCCTGAGCCGAAGGCAGACGCTTAACCGCTGTGCCACCCAGGCGCCCCTGCATCATCTTTTAATTGGCTGCATGGTGTTCTGTTGCTTGGCTGTAAAAGGAGATATTTCACCAATCCTCTGTTTTTGGACATTGAGGCCATTTCACATTTTGGTATTTTAAATAATGCTACGGTGAATATTCTTAGATATAACTTCTGAGCATGCTCTTCAGACCTTTTCCTTAGGGCATACTTCCCTAGAAGTGGACGTAACTGGACAAAGGGTGTGCATATTTCAGAACTTCCTTAATGTGTCTTTAAAAGCAGAAGCGCTTTCTCATGGGCGCATATTCATTCAGCCAGTGTTTATTGAGCGCGTCCCAGTGTCGCGTCGGTGCTCATGACTGATGATCAAATGAGAAAAGCTGGTTCGTACAGCATAGTCTGGACTTTCCTTTCTTGGAAAGCACATTTGTAAATACGTATTTGTAGGGAAAAACCTGAAAGAATATATATGAAAATGTGGAAGAGTGGTTATCTTGGGGTAGGAGGGTTATGAATGACACGTATCTATTTCTTCTTTGAATTTTCTAATGTTAAAAAAAAAAAAACCACATGGATTATTGGCATCGCCTCCCAGAGCAGAAACAAAACCGAACCATTCGTCTGTTGTTCTCTCCATTTGTGCTCCTTGTCTTCCAGCACATTCTTCTAGTGATCAGCTGAAAGGGTGCCTCCCAGCTTTCCGTCTGTCCCTCAGAAGCACCCCATTGATCCCACCCTGCTTAGCTTCCCTCACATCTGTAACCGCAAACCGGCCTGAGTTTATGTAATGTTTTCTGAAAGAATGTTTCTTTCCCCTGTAATGAGGTCACTTGTCCGTTTCCCTTCGTTTGCTTCGTAGGTGGGAACTTCCTCCGTGGTTTATCCTGCCGCCATGTTCGCGCCGCAGGTGTCTGCGCGGGGAGTGCCAGTGGCGGAATTCAACATGGAAACCACCCCAGCCACCAACAGATTCAGGTACGGGGGTCACCAAGGTGGGAGATAGAAGGTACTGAGCAGATGTAGCTACGTCGTCTGAACGGATCTTACCTACTGTTCTCATTAAAACAAAAAGAGACACAGTTTATGTTTTCTAATTTCGTCTGTTTTGATGGAAGAACAAAATATCGTTACCTGTAGACCAAAGGCAGCTGTGCCTTTTTCCAGGGAATTTGCCTTAGGGCTTTTGTGGTTCACATTTTGAAAGTTCTTTGATGAACATTTTCAGAGTTCTTGGATTCTGTAGGCTTGGCTTTCATTTGTATTTTTCAGGGAGAGTCGGTAATGGCGTTTAGGCATAGGTGAGTTGAATACCCAGCACGCAGCCGGGGAGGTGCCCGTGCGGACCTTCATGACCCGCTGTTCCCCCGGGGGGCGGCCTGGGTGAGCTCTTCTTTGGTTTTGTTGCCAAATATCTGCCAAATTGCCAGATATCCTCAGAACTAGTACTTGGGGCCATGTCGTGGTGCTGATCCTGTCTCCCATGTTTGTGTGGAAAGTGGAGACCATCAGACTATGTGTTTTTAGCCTCATTCTGAGTTCTATTTTATCCTTATCTTCATTTTGCTTTCTTTTTTCACCTTTCACCTTTTTTCACCTTTTGTCTTCCCTTTTTAATTGTTTATATATTTTTATCGGTCTGCTTATTTCCTTTCTAGAATAAGGTGGAACATAACCTGCATCAGTGCTCTTACAGAAAATACATAACTCGCAAAGAAATACAAATAAATAAAATACAAAACTTCACTGAAACTTGTTAGCATTACGTTAGCCAGTGGTTGTCACCTCAGCTTCATATTTAAAAATAACGACTGGTGGGTGCCTGAGGTGGCTCAGTCAGTTGAGCGTCTGCCTTCGGCTCAGATCATGATCCCAGGGTCCTGGGATCGAGCCCCGTGTCAGGCTCCCTGGTCACCGGGGAGCCTGCTTCTCCCTCTGCCCACTGTGCCTGCCGCTCCCCCTGCTTGTGCGTGCGCTCTCTGTCTCTCTCTATATCAAATAATGTATATCAAATAAATAAATATATATGTCAAATAATATATATCAAATAAATTAATTAAATTAAATAAAAATATGACTGGGCATCACGCATGAGATTCTGATGTACCTGGCCTCAGGTGTAGCCTGGGCATCATGATTTCCATAAACTTCCTAGATGATTCTAACGGGCAGCCAGGATGAGGGCCAGCATTCTGAGTCTTCACTGGGATAAAAAATGTGCCACAGACTGTGTGGAAATGCCCCTGATGACCCTCTTTGGGTGAGCTTGGCTCAATCTAATCTCCTCTGTGTCTTTTTAATCAGTACCATTTGTGTCCTTGGCCCACTTCTTCATTGGTAAGTGGTAAGTGGTAGGAACGAGGAAGACATCCTTTTAAAAACTTGCCTTCTATGTAAAACAGAGTCTTTGAAAACTATACAGTAAAAGAAATGAAAAGATCTACACATGTGGAAGGACACTTATGTCCGTGGACCAGACAACATCATATTGTTAAGATGGCGGTACTCCCCAAATTGATTTACAGATACAGCTCCTCTCCAACAAAATTGCAGCTGGCTTCTTGGCTAAAATTGGTGAGGTGATCCTAAAATGGGCAAGGGCCCAGAAGAGCCAAAACGAAAAGAAGGATGAAGTTGAAGAGCCCCAAAGTTACTGCGAAGTTACGGTTATCAAGACAGCATGGCACTGGCATGAAGATAGACATACGGACAGAATTGAAAGTCCAGATATAAACTGTCAGTGTATGGGCAACTGATTTTTGGAAAGGACATTTTTGGAAGACAATTCAGGAAAAGAGTAGTCCTTTTAACACATGGTTCTGGAGTGGCTGAAGTGCCACCTGCAAAAAAAGGAAATTGGACTCCTTCTTCATACCACATACAGAATTTAACCCACATGGATCATAGACCTAAATATAAGAGCTAAAAGTACAAAATACTTAAAAGAAAATATAGGAGTAAGTGCTTGTGACCTCAGGTTAGTCAAAGCCTCCGTAATATGACATCAGCAGCACAAGTAACATGAGAAAAATGGGTGACTTAGCTTTCCATCAACATTAGAACCCTCTGTGCTTCAATGGGTCCCGTCGATAAAGTAAAAAAGACAACCCACAGAATGAGAGGAAATATTTGCAAGTTTAATATTTGATATGGGACTCGCATCCAGAATATATAAAGAACTCTCACAATTCAATAATAAAAAGATCATCCAATTTAGAAATGGACCGAATATTTGAATACATGTTTTTCCAAATATATACACATGGTCAATAAGCATATTGAAAATATGCTGAACATTATTAAGATTAGGAAAATGCAAATTAAAACCACCATGAGATACCACTTAACACCCACTAGCGTGGCTAGAATTAAAAAAACAACAACAACTGTTGGTGAAGAAACTGGATCCGTCATCCATTGCTGGTGGAAACGTACAATGGTACAGCTGCTTTGGAAAACAGTCTGGCAGTTCTTCAAAAAGTTATACGCAGAGCTAACATAGGACCCTACGATGCTCTTAGGTAATGAAAACATATGTCTACACAGAAACATGTACCTGAGTGATCATAGCAGCATTGTTCATAATCAAAAGTGGGAACAATCCAAGTGTCCTTCGTCTGATGTGTGGCTAGAGGAAATTTGGTATTTATACACTGGAATATTATTCAGCTGTGAAAAGAATGAAGTACTGATCTGGGCTACAGCATGAATGACCCTTGAAAACACTATACTAAGTGAAAGAAGCCAGGCACACAAGACCACAAATCCTAGGATTCCATCTATAGGAGATATCCAGAAATCGACAGAGACTCACAGTGGATGGGAGGCTGCTAGGGTTCAGGTAGGGAGGAATGGGAAGTGACCGTTAGTGGGGACAGGTTTCCTTTCGGGGTGATGAGAATGTTCTAAAGTTGATGGTGGTGATGGTCGTATAATTTTGTGACGATAGGAAAAGAAACCATTAAATTATACATTTTAAACAAACAGATTACATGTGAATTACATCTCAATGAAGCTGTCCTATTAAAAATTAAATTCTCTTCTAACTTATGCCCTGAAAAGTAGACACGAAGCGTCTAATATGCATTGTGGCACCTGGAGTAGCATGCATCATTAGAAGTAACATCAGAGCCAGACAGCTTAGGCCCCTCGTGTGCCTGAAAGAGCATCGGGGTGGCATCACCTTTATGAAGGAGGGAATGAGCTGCATCCCCGGTCGCTTTCTTCTCATGTGGTTTATTTTTAGTCCTCGGATCTCCAGCTCACCTCTACTAAGTAGAAAGAATGAAAACAAATTTATCACGGTAGAAAAGTAACAGAATGCAGACAGGGAAAAAGAAGGAAATAAAAGCAGAGTGCTCCCCCGAGCCCAGAGCTGGCCTTTCATGGCCCAGCCTGACCAGCAGCTACGGGGCTTCCGTTGTGCGTGTCTTCAGAGGAAATTGAACGTGGTAGTTTTCCTGCGAGTTAAGAGACTCCTGGCATTTAAGAATATCCTTTCTTAAGCTGGGCCTCCTAAAAGTGCAGACCTGACTCGGCTGCTTCTCTTTCTCAGCCAGAATCGTTCAACCTCACGTCCTGAAAAGCTGCCACGTCTCCTTTCAGACACACCGGCTACTTGCTCGTTAGAAACTTGGATCAAATTTGACAAGCTCCTCACTGACCGGCACTGACTACAAGAACCAGTTTCTGTTGGTTGGAATTTTCCCAGAGGAGCGTAACTGACCAGGGCAGACAGTCATGCTTTTATCTAGGGGTCAGCAAAGCTGATGCCGAGAGATGCAGGTGATCTTCTTACCCTTCTCAACTTTTCAAACGGGAACCAGGCCTAGAGCGATAGAGCGTTCGAACACACAGTTTGACAAGGGCAGAATTTTCTCTTCCATCTCATGCATGATAGATTTGGGTTGAATTTTACGCGAGGTCGGGGCTCAGCAAACTGCTTCCTGTAGACCAAATCACCCAGCGTCTGTATTTGTAAATAAAGTTTTATTGGCACTCAGCCACGGCCCTGTGTTTCTGTACTGTTCATGCCTGCTTTTGCACCTGCAACCACGCAACTGAGTCATTCCCGCAGGCACCGTCTGGCCTGCTAGGCCCGAAATATGTTCTCTGGCTCTTTATAGAAGAAGTTTGCCGACTACTGCTCTAGGTTAACGAGAGGGATGAAAACTGGGATAATACGTCCTTTTAACCTAATTTCCTTTTACCTGAACAGGGAGCAGGGATGCTGCCTACGCTTTCAACTTGGATCTCACAGGACACCTGAGACCCTTGCTCAAGTTGTTGAGATTCCTTGCCCCAATTCTAATTTAGAGACGGACTCACAGAATTTGCCTCCCACTGAAATGTACTAATATAGCTCTGGTTTGTTTCTGTCATTGTCCGCATCCCCAGTGGTTGTCTTGGATGAGTTCTGAGGAGCTGTCACGGTTAGAGTAGATCCGAGGTATTTTCAGATTGGGCTTCAAGGTTTTGACTGTTATTCAACCCCGGGGTCCTCGGCGCATGAACGTCTGTGCATTTGCTGAGACAGGAATGGGTTTTGTGCTCGCCTGAGAGATGGTGCGCAGGCCCTTGCAAGCACCCTGGGCCTCCCGTGCCCCGTGACCACCACGTTCATCTTTGAATTTCTCTAAACTTTGGAATTCAGTTGAAGTCCACAGCTATCTATTAAGTACCTACTATGGACTAGGTACTATGTACTCGGTCCTAGGTACTAGGTACACTGTTCTAGGTGCTCAGGATAGGACATACCAGTAAACCAAACCATCTACCATGTGAAGATGACATTCTAGTGGTGGAGGCAAACCGTGGACAGGAAGCATAATAAACGTGCAAATGCTATAGCAGGGGAGAAGGGCAGCAGGCTGTGGCAAAGGTAGAGCTGGAGGGGAGCGGACAGGTTGCAGGATTCAGCTGGGTAGTCAGGGTAAGCCTCACTGAGAAGATGTCTGGGCAGGCTTGCAGGAGGGGAAGGAGCTAGCTAAGGAGATCGTCTAAGAGTGTCCCAGACACAGGACCACCCAGAGCGGAGGCCCCCAAGCCATGCACGCCTGGGAGGTGGAAGGGACAGCACTGGAGGTCAGTGTGGCCGGAGTTGAGGGAGGGAAGGGCACGTCCCAGAAGAGGGGGTAAGTACGGTCAGGAAGTAACACGTTCCTGCGGGGAAAGAAGTGCCCCCAAAGAAAGTGACCTGCCAGTGTAAAGAGTTCTTAGCTGGACATGGTTTTATAGATTGCTTTAATTATTTGCTCATCAAGAGTGTAAAGAGTTTACTTGTAGTTTTCTATTTTTTTAAAAGATTTTATTTATTTGAGAGAGAGACAGAGATAGAGCACAAGCAGGTGGAGCAGCCAGCAGAGGGAGAAGCAGACTCCCCACCAAGCAGGGAGCCCGATGCGGGGCTCGATCCCAGGACCGTGGGATCCTGACCTGAGCCGAAGGCAGACGCTTAACTGACTGAGCCAGCCAGGCGCCCCCAGGAGCTTACTTTTAATTTGTGGTTGACTGCAGTTGATAGGAAGTCCGATGCCTGGCTGGACGGTCAAGGGTGGGCAGTAGGGGCCCTACTCTTGGCTCGCGCAGCTGGGCTCCTGGTTGGTCTGTTCATCACGAAGTCATGTAACGTCAGAATAATTTTAAAAGGACACATAGATGCCTTAGCAAAATATACTTAAAGATACTTAAAAATACTTAATGTTATTTATTTAAAAATATGCTCATTTATAGCAGAACTCTGCGTTCGTTTTGCTTTGTTTGCTAGAGCTGAAGGCCTTTTATGTGAGCAGGTCCCCTGTTGTGTGTCCCTGATGCGCCTGATCCTCCCAGTGGTCCCCAGAAGCCCCTGAAGATTAAGATCACCCCAGCCCTTATTTTGTAAGACAAAACAGCCCTCCCCCCAAAAGTCAGATCCCAAGGCGCTAGTCTAGACTTCCTGAATCAGAATTTCCAGGGCGTGAGGACTGTTTGTATACTTGACAAGTGGCCCAGGTGATTCTTATCATCTGGGAGTCTGGGAAAACACTGGATTCCAACCTCTGGTTTGGGTATTTTTCTGCTTTTTTTTTTCTTTTTTAAAGTGCCACAAGAACTTATGAAAAGAAATTTGTGAAGCAGCCTTCCCCCTAGTCTTTATTTATTTCTTATTATTTTTTAAAGATTTTATTTATTTATTTGTTAGAGGGAGAGAGCACACAAGTGGGGGGAGGGGTAGAGGGAGAAGCAGACTCCCCGCTGAGCAGGGAGCCACACATGGGGCTCGATCTCAGGACCCTGGGATCATGACCTGAACCGAAGGCAGATGCTTAACCAGCTGAGCCACCTGGGCGTCCCCCACCTACACTAATTTAATAGAATTATTTTTAGTAACCTGTCGTGCTTCTCCAATGTATACATCAAGTTTTCCTAGGAGCAACCATCTTTTAACAACTGTATTTTTTGGGTTTATTGCATAATTTGTACTAAAATTAGATAATCACATTAACCAGTAGCAGTGGCATAAACAGATTCCAGAGGCAACCCAGTGGTCCTGGTCACCCTGCTGCTGGGGAGACGGGGATGGCGTGTGTGTTGGGGGGCGCGGGGTGCTACAACATGAGTCTTCAAGCACTTTTCCTCATGTATCTCTTTTAAACTTGACATCTAAAATTTTGTTTTGAAAAAGTCGAAAAAGATGTGATTCCAAGTGTATTGGAAATAAAATAGTCATTTTATAATAAAACCGCCATTATCATGGGTTTAAATATATCCGGGGTGAATGTCGCCACCACTGGACACACACGGTCATGTACTTACAGAGCAGATACACAAGCCCTTTTTAACAACCTTCATTGTTTTCCTCCTTGATCTTGTATTTCCGTTCTACTCTCACCACAGAAATGTATATTCATGTAATATATTTTTATGCTTAAAAATCTTTTGTTGACCATCCTATGATATTTCTGCAGCAAAATGTGGTCTGAATCATTTGTTTTCAGTTTCCTTAAAACTTAAAAAATGTTTTATTAAAAAATTCCTCCAGGTTGAACTATCACGAACAGTAATTTGTGGGATAGCTGTTGAAAACAACAAATAAATGATACATTTTAGTTAATAATTCCATAAAAGTGAAATCGTACTGGAAATGCATCTCTTCATAGACTTATAGGACATGAATTTTTCGGATTAGTTCCTGTGTCCCTGGCTGAGTGTAGGAAGGAGTCCGAGTTCACGCTGTTCTAGCCCGATCCACCAGAAAGTCACCAGAAACTAACCTGTAGTCAGCTCAGCTCTGCCCGCTCTCTGCAAATGAGGGAGGAACAGGGCGCGTGTCCCCAAACGAAGGAAAAGGTGCAGTTATTATAGGATTTGGAGGGAGGGTGGAGTTTAGGTGAAATTTAAATGAAGCTGTTTTTGGTAGTCTGAGCAGCAAGCAGGGCTGTGTGGGAGTCAAGTGCCGTCTGGCTGGCCATGTGGACGCAGGGTCCTGTTTCCCTGGAGACCGCAAATCGAAGGTAGACTGGCAACACTGCCCAGACGCCCCTTTGTGAAGCTCGGTCCCAGGGTTAGAAAGCAAGATTGCTGCTCGGTGGCAAAGTGGCTTCGATGCTTCAAGCACATTTATCCTTTCCTGCTGCAATTTCCAACGGCAGTTTCTGCTAGCTTATGATTTTAGACTATGGAATTCCTCCGTGAGTAAAAAAGCAGTAGTCACTCAAAGAAGGGAGTTGTCATGATACTTTGTACATCGTCTTGGGGAAAAAATATTGTTTCCTATTTGCAGTTGGCTTCATCTGTGTCTCTTATTCTACCCAATATGAGGGAGGGCAGGCCAGATTTTTCCTGGCCAAACTAAATTTCACCTTCCCAATGTCGATTGTAATTCTTAGCTTTTGCTCTTTAGAGACGTAGGTCCTGAGAATGTGAGCCACATAATTCACCGGGAATGAAAGGAATTTGATTATGGCATCGCCACTCAGATTTTGGACCTCTTTCCGAGTTATATGCCAAAATACACACTGTAATTTTGTATCGCAGTTAGGGATCTGTTCATTGACAGTCCTATCAGACCAGACCCTCTTTCAGTTTTACGGAAAGCAGGAACAAAATGGCCCTTCTTTGCCTAAGGATGCCTTGTCGCCCAATCTCTAGAAACCATTTGTTTGCCGAGACCTACACCAACATTTCAAACGTCCCTTTATCTGGCCCCTCATATGTTTTCACACTCTGTGAAAAGACATCGCTGTACGGTTTGGGGGGACGGGGGTGCGGGGACCAGCTTGCTCTTGCAAAGTGGGAGAAGGATGAATGTGGAAAGGAACACTCAAAAGTCCCTTTCTTAGGAAGGAGAACATATACAAGTTGAGGCTATGGGAATTTCTGGAAAGTTCTCCATGACAGCTATAATTTTGGGGAGAGCCTGGCTGTAATTTTTGGGAAGTCCTTAAGGGGCTATAACTCTGCATGTGAGGAGCTTTCTGGTGGCAGGAGGAGTGGAGATGTCACCTGGTTGGGGATGTCCATTAGCGGCACTCTGTCCAGAGAGAAGAGTATTTGAGGTCTCAGGCATTTATGATCTGTGTTGTGTCAAGAATAAACAATATGGGGGCTCCTGGGTGGCTCCGTTGGTTAAGCGTCTGCCTTCAGCTCAGGTCATGATCCCAGGGTCCTGGGGTCAAGTCTCATGTCAGGCTCCCTGCTCAGAGAGTCTGCCAAATAAATAAATAAAATCTTTAAAAAAAGAATAAACAACGTGAATATTGAATTACCTCGAGCATGTGCTTTTCCATTTTTAATTATGCTCAATTGGTTTTCCTCTGAATACTCTAGAAAATCCTGCTTTTTCCAGGATACTCTGAATCCTGCATTCAGAGTTGGGCTTTTTTTTTCTTCTTCCTGTTATGTTTTTCCTTGAAGGAAGCAGAAATGAATTTTTCTTCTTTCTCTCTCCTCTTTGCTCTTTTTGCTTGTTGCTACTCTCTGACTGTAAGTCAGGGTTAGTCATAAGGTCCAAAAGAGGACTTGAGAGTCTGTTCACTCAGCTAAAATGTTCGTGGTCTGCGTGGTGCACGAGGTTGTTTTTCTCGTGTCCTTAGTGCAGGAGAGTGCTGTTGTAATTAGTAAATAGACTTCGTAAAATTTCAGCTTCAGTTACGAGGTTGGCCATACAATCACAAAATGCACTTTGCAATTCTGTCTCCCCTATCCCTTAAATAAAATTGTTTATAGCACCTAAATTCCAGGCAGTTGCTTTCCCAAATTCCCTTGATCACTGGGACCAACCCATAATGAAATGTCTACGTCTAGAGTTATCAGACACTAGGTGAAAAAAGGAAGAACGAAGTTCATAGTACCGTATTTGTGAGAATTGGGATTTTGCTTCGGATGTAACTAAGAAATGTGTGACTTGCTGGAGTAGCCCCTTCGTGTTTCTAACTCTGCTTATTGTCCTATTTCAGGTTTCATTTCCAGGGGCCATGTGGTACCACTCTTCCCGAAGCCCTTGCTCCTCACGAAACTGAGAATGTTTCTTAGTTGTCCTGGGGAAAGAAGACATTGTAGTATGTCTACGTACCGGGCCACAAACAGAGGAGAACCAGTCACGGGGACAGTGAGCTACATACTGGAAAATCTAAAAATACCCTCCGAGTCCCCTGCCTGGAATTCCACCTGATGATAAGTGACGGGGCCTAGAAGCAACAATAGCAAACACTCTTAGAGGAAGTCAGAGAAGAGTCGAGGTAACGCATCGTATTTTGTGTGGACTTAAACATAAGATATCTCTTATGTTTGGTTGGTTATTGGAAGGTGGAAATTTTGTGATTAGAGTATCTTTTTAAAAAGTAATTGTCCTGATTGAATGGTTGTGATCTGGACACAGGAGTAGAGGGGTAAAACCTTGGTAGTTCTGATTTTTGCCAAGTTTTGGTGGAAAATAAAATCACTCTTTACGGTAGGTCATTTATTGTATAAAGATCTCACCCCAAGAGCTGTCTTTGTTGGGGGCTTTTCCTTGTCATTGTTTACCGTGTTCGGCTGCCTTACCTCTCAGTGTGTGGGGTAGCTTACAACAAGAACTCATGCAGGGGAGGAAGAGAAAAGTAGCATCGAGATAGAAAATCAGGGTGAGAAAAATAAATGATGCAAATATATGGACCCAAGCATAAACACAGCTGTCTAAAATTGAGCACTGGCCTCTTTAGCAGCCAAGGAGGAAAGAGAGAGGTGATGGTTGACTATTTCTCAATATCATAAACACAGACGCATACGGTCCCTGCGGGGGCCCACCAAGCTTTCCCAGACACTGAATTCTGGAGTCTTTTTTTTCCCCCATGGACTTGAAAAAATTATGTTCATATTACCTTGGAGTCAAGTAGTAAGAATACAGCTCGCTGCTCAAGTCTCACTACCTAATGCTGCCCCCAAGGCCCTTGGAATGCCTGCTGTCTGGTCTGACTGGGAGAAGTGGCCTTTAGTAAACAGCGTAGGGAGGTCATACATGCATAGGTCCCTCGGATCAGGTTGGCTCCCTGGGTCATTATACATGTGGGCCACTTTGCCTCAGCCCCTAACAAAATTGCATTTAATGATACCCCCTTGGCTTTTGTACAAGCGGGCAAGACACAGTCACATAAAACTTTGTACTGCATTTGCAAGTCATAACTTTAAATAAATCCCAGAGGTTCTTTGCATGGGCAAGAGGGATGCTCATAACTCCCGAGGGCTTGATTCACACTTTGCACGAGTGGGTCAAGACATGGACACAGAAGGGGGCCTTTTATAATGCAGTTTTTCTACCTGAAATACCATCATTCACTGTTAATAGGTTGTTGGACTTCTCGAAGTTAAATTCATACATTTTCCTAGTGTTAGCAATGATGAAAGTTAGCACACTGTCTCAGTGAGTCTGATTATATTTTTAATCTGTAATTTCCATCTGACCAAGGCCCCGATATTTCATAACTATTCTTTGCAACTCCTCTCATCCTGGGCCTTTGGTACCAGCGGTTTCTTCTTTCTTTCTTTCTTCTTTCTTTCTTTCTTTCTTTCTTTCTTTCTTTCTTCTTTCTTTCTTTCTCTTTCTTTCTTTCTTTTGTTTTTGTGTTTTGCCATTTTTGTTCATGTTTTGGTTTTGTTAGAGAAGATGAAAAACTGGAAAATACAAGATGTATGTGATATTTAATTCAACTTAATATTTATTGAATGTCTACCCTATGACAGACATTAGAAATAAAATGATCAGTAAGATATGGACCTTACCCTCAAGGAGGTCACAGAATTGTTGGGACAACTGTCATGTGAACTATTTTACAGAATGGAAACTACAGTAAAGAAATTTGTGCAAGATTCAGAGAAGAATGCAATTAGGGATGGGCGGAGTGGGGATGGGGTCAATGTTAAGATGCTTGGAAGGCTTTAAGAGGAAGTCAGCCTGGGTGGCAGTTTTGGAAGTGTAAATGGTTCCACGTGGAGGGTTATCAGTAGAGGAAACAGCACGTACAAATGCATAGCAAGTATGCAACAGCTTGGTTTGTTGAGAGAGTGATGAGTCATTTCATGTTGTACAATGGTGGGAGAAGATAAACACAGAGAGGATGCCAAGAAATGAAATCTACCTGGGGGGTGGAGGGATAGAGAGCAGCGCTAGGGTTGCATTCACTAAGCAATGGAGAAGTCATTCTTTCACCAGATACAGGGTTTGCGCTGGACCAGCCACTGTTCAGGTCCTGGGGTTAGAGCTGGGCACCAGGCGGGCACCCTGTTCTCACAGAGCTTACATCCTAATGTGGGAGTCGGATGATAAGCTATTAGGGAGCGGTGTTGGTGTTAACAGAGGTGTGGACAGTCCAGGGACAGGTGGTCAGGGAAGCCTGGGAAACGGTGGCTGAGGTCACCAAGCACATGTTTGGTGCTGAGCATCGATTTAAGCCTGCATCTGTCAACTTGTTACTGTCCGTGCCAGAAGGACTGAAAGGCATCACGTCCTGTTGCTACAGAAAAATTTTTCCCTTCCAAGGAAATGCCACTTCTGTGGGGGGCCAGGGGGTGAAGGGAGCCGAATCTACAAATACTAATTGGATTGAATGTGAAAGTTAATAAGGGGAAATCTCACTAAAATGGAGTTGGGAGGTAGGGCAGGGGGAGATCTCACGCTTTACCACTTGCCC
The DNA here is from genome assembly GCF_023065955.2 of Ursus arctos. NCBI lineage: Eukaryota > Metazoa > Chordata > Mammalia > Carnivora > Ursidae > Ursus > Ursus arctos. The sequence continues at coordinate 17,477,343 of NW_026622997.1, forward strand.
TTAATTGCAAATCCGACAGGAAGAGATGGTGGACCTAGTAGGTGGATCCCAGCGGGAGAAAGACTTTCCTCCTTCCCCAGCAACAGCCCAGCCAATGAGAAGCCACTGTATTTCTAATCCCGTTTACTCCAATGGACTTTTTGTTTATGACAGCTTCTCCCAACTTCGCGGCTCCTCTATAAAAGAGAATCCACTCTTTAGTTTGGGGGACTTGCCTATGGTTTTGCCAACAGCTTGCTCTTCGGGCAACTCCCTGCGATTCCCGAAGAAACCCATTTTTTTTGCTGATAAAATAACTGGGAGTTTTATTTTTTAAGGTTAACAGGACCAAGTGGATCCCGGTGCTAGGTAGGGCCACCGGAGCTTGTGGTCACAGGTTTCTGTGCTCCTGGACGGCATAGCCCGTGGCAGCGGGACTGGAGGAGGGGAGACCCAGACAACCCTGCTGTCAGCTTCCCAGAGGAGGTCTCACGATGGCTCTTCCCCTCCTAGAAACAAGCGCCATCCCGACCTGCTCTCACTGCGGGAGCTCCAGTCGGTTATTCAGGGCAGGGTGAAATCCAGGTGGCGTCCCAGGCGGGGAAACCTCCCGGAGTAGGAGAGAAAACATTCCCGCCCCCGCCAACGCTCCGCTCTCCTTTGACCACGCCCTTCCCCGTCTGCGCATGCTCCTCCGCCGTCGCGCTGCTGTCTCCTCATCTGCACCTGCAGGGGGCGACGCAACTCGCGTCGCGCGCTCTTCACGTCACGCTGCGCTTGCGCGTTGCTTCCGGGTCAGAGGCCAGACGGTCAGGCGCTGCGCGGGCCATGGTGCAGCTCCGGCCGCGCGCGTCCCGCACCCCGGCGTCGGCGATGGTGGACGAGGGCCAGCCCGCCTCCGAGGAGGAGGAGGAGGCGGAGCACGGCCTGTTGCTTGGACAGCCCAGCAGCGGCGCGGCCGCGGAGCCGTTGGAGGAAGAAGACGAGGAAGGGGACGACGAGTTTGACGACGAGGCCCCGGAGGAGCTGACTTTCGCCAGCGCCCAGGCGGAAGCACGAGAAGAGGAACGGCGGGTTCGGGAGTCGGTGCGCAGGTTCGGAGCTCGCCGCCGGCCGGGAGAACCGCCCCTTCCCGTCCCGCGCGTGTCGCCCCGCACTAACTTGTCCCTCTTTCAGGGATAAAACGCTCCTGAAGGAGAAGAGGAAGCGACGCGAGGAGCTGTTCATCGAACAAAAGGTTAGAGGGTAGGGAGGCGTCTCCCTTTTAAAACACCGGGCCGGGTTTGATTTCCCGTGTGGTGCCCCAGCTGGGGGGGCTTAGGGGCGGGGAAAGTCGCTAATACGCCTTCAGACAACGGGGAAAACAAAGGCGCTTGAGCTCTTTGCTGTCCACCGAATGAAAACGGCAAGGGAAGAGTCGTGAATTCGAGATTCGGAGGGTTCATCCCACTTGGGACAGCTCACCATGACAGCCTAGTCGTCTAGCCTCGCGGAGGTCGTTTCTTTATCCGAAATTGGGTTGCAGTGAGAATTATGTGAGGTACTTTGTAAGCGGAGGGCTGTACGGCATGGAGTATGATCGCTTTGCTCTCTGACGCTTGGCAGATGGGCCGCAGAGAACGAACTCCAGGTGGACGGGACTTAATTGAGCTCATTGTAGAACTGTGGCCTTTGGGCTGGCCTGCGGTGGGCAGCCTTCCCAGTCTTCACCAAGTCTCCCGGAGAGTGTGGAATAGGTTGTTTCGTGGGCCCTGTCTTCCCACAACTTAGAGATAGTCGAGGCAGGGCTCACCCCAATTCATTCGTCTAGATGTAAAACTGTCCTTAAAATCAGAAACTTCAGAAGCAAGTCGGGGCATACTGTCATGTACCTCACTGCTGATTAATTTTTAAATCTTTTTATCTAAGAAAAGAAAACTCCTTCCAGATAACATTCTAGAGAAGTTAACTACAGCTGGACCGACTATGTAAGTAGCGCATCTTGTTACATACACTTTGCTTACGTACACCTGTTACTGATTGGTACACAGGTTTATTTGAATCCACATAATAGAATAAAAGAGTAAAAAGCTAGGCAGTAGATACTTGAATTTGGTGGGAAAGGTGGAGGGAATTAACTTTCCACTTTTCAGCCTTTTACCACTTCTTTTTGTTCATTCCTATAGCTAACTAGCTTCTGAGTTATTGATTCCAGGGTGTTTAGTCAATAAATGCTTGTGCTCCTGTCCTTGTGCTAAGGGCAGGGTAGATGGTGCTGAATAAAATAAGTGTGGAGACTTAGCATTTAGTGGAGTAGCAGACACGTGTCCACAGGCTCCTGAAGGTCCTCCTGTCCCGAACTTGCCTTGGCTGCTACCGCTTCATTCATTTAGCAGCTTTGCCCTCTATTGAATGGTTAAGGGCAAATGCTGTCGTCCTCTTCCTCATCTATCCCATGAAATCAAACTGTAACAGATTTAGACTTCTAAATATGGGGTAATTTTTAATGCCCCAGGTGTCCCTCCTAAATGCGCTAAGTTCAGAAGTTTAGTCCCATATTTTTTACCTAGGCCGGTGGTTCTTAAGTTTCAGTAAAAACTTTTCCGGAGTTACTCAGATCCTGAATGATATATACATTCGGAGGCACGTGGCGGCACACTCCCCTTTTCTCTGTAGAAACCAAGCTCAAATGTCACCTCTTCCTTCTCTTACCCCCCACCCCATCGCTTCCTCCTTTGTATAGCTTTTCTACTGTGCAAGTGCTTCCGTATGGAAATCTCCGGTTGTATTTTGTCGGCTTACGTTTGTCTCCATTCGACCAGTACTCCTTGAGGCTGGTCCTTGTCTCCATCCTCGTGTTTGTGCCCGAACTGCTGAATTAATCCTGTGATTTCTCCAAATTAAAGGATGCCATCCTACCACCTTTCACTTCATATTTTGAATACTCTGTATGTAACACGCTTTTTTCTTAAGTCTTTAACTGTTCAGTAGAAGCAGTTTGCTGTAGTCAAGTTTGCTCATATGCCTTCACAACTTAAATTCTGAGAAGACACTCCATCCTAGAATATACTAGCTTGGGAATTGGTAGCAATGCATCAGGAGGGACTTTTACTTTCCAAAACGGATCCTGAGTAAAAACTGAGGGTGGTGGTAATGAAAGGGGGTATCTTATTTGTAAAGCCAGATGAAATTGTGTAATAAGTGGAGTAATCTTTGCTATCTGCCATACTTATCAGTATTTTTATTGTTCGTCCTTAGCATAAAGAAACCATCAGGAAAGTTGAAAGAAGGTATGAACTGTTTTCATTTAAACAACTTGCTCATGTAAGTGTCAGTGCATCTGTAGATATCTGAAGCCAAATGTCACTGGCCCGGAGAGAGTGTAGCTTGGACCTGTTATCTATTTCTTACAAATAAAAATTGCACCGAAATTGGTATGAGTAGATATTTAAAGTGAACTCCAGTAAATGTTTCTGCTTTATTTTTACATAAGTACTAACTAGAAATAAAACTCAATTTTTTAGCTAATTTGCAGAAGAAAAAGGAAGACTATGAAAAAGGAAGTGATTCCAAGAATGCTAAAGAAAAAGTACAAAAAGTACAGTCTGTCGGGTAAGAGTCTTCTCTCTTTCTACAGAGAATGTAAAGGTGACGGAAGGGAGTTAAAGTAGTGGCTTATGTGGAGAAATATTTTAATTAGTAGTGGTTTCAGATTAGATTCTCTGTGGGAAAACCAATTCAGATGCTTATATAAGAATATTTGCCTACTAAAACATAAATGTTAGTCTATTTCTAGTAAAAGAAAATAGCCCTGTGATTCAGTTTTATTCATTATCTGTGCACATACAAAATTAGGATTTTGGTTTTTCACTATTTGAAGTAACAACAAAAATGCTCTTTATTTTCAAAGTAAGCACGTTATCAGACTTGCGCATTTTGACCTTTTGTGTTGGTCACCAGCCAGAATAAAAGCTACTTGGCTCTACGGCTAAAAGATCAAGATCTGAGAGATTCAAGGCAGGAAGCAGCGAAGGCCTTTATACAGAATTCTTTGTATGGTCCAGGAACCAACAGAACTACTGGTAAGTTCTTTACAGACTGTTTCTCTGTTTATTGCAAATTAAACAAAAATGATAAATAATTCTCTTTTCTAGTAAATAAGTTCCTGTCTCTTGAAAATAAGAGGTTACCAGTGAAAAAGGCTGCAGCCCAGTTTCTGAATAATTCTTGGGGTAAGATCCAGCTTTATTCTTAGTTTTGGTTTTTTAAATATCGAAAAATGCTCTTTTTTAAGGAAACAGTAAATAATTATGAAGCATCGACGTTTTCCTTATAATGCCTTCTGTATTAGTATGTGAAAGGTGCTTCTGAAAAATAGATCGGCGTGGTATGTACGTACATCTGTACAATCTGATTTAATAGACTTAATTCTAGTATTCATAGAATCTTAAAAACTTTGGAATTATTTCTTGGGAATTTTATATCTAATATTCTTAACTGCACAAAATTTTCTATTTTAGGAACCCAAAAAAAACAAAATGCAAAGAGGTTTAAAAGACGGTGGATGGTCAGAAAGATGAAAACGTCCAAGAAGTAAAGCAAAATGAAGAATGAGAACTTGTATGTACTTCTATGTATATAGTACTTAGTTATGTGGTTTAGACAGTGAGTTTTTCTGAAAAATCTAATAAATCATTTATAAAAATCGTTTTGAGGGGGGGTCATTGCAAAACTCCTAGATCTTCTGGGGGAAGCCCCCCACCACATTTCATCCTTCTGGAGTACAGGGGTGCCTTGCCATCTCTGAGGATTACACTGGAAGAAGAAGCAATTTCAAAGGAATTGTTTTCCTTTTGCTGAGTGTTCTTGATTTAATCGGACGCGCGTCTTCCCCCCCGCAGTGCTGGGTGCGCGGCAGGGTGAGAGGGGAAGCGGACGGCTGGGGCTTTCCAGCTGCAGCTCTCAGCTGCTTTCATCTTGCACATGTTCTGGTGCTTTGGTGAGAATTTGTTTTACAGAATACAGAATAGGAAAGAAGTAACTGACAGAGTTTGTCTAAGTATAATTATTTCTTCTTAAAATTCAAGCCTCCGTGTACATACAAAGTTAAAAGTCAACCAAAGGATATGGTTATCTTGGTTACTTTACGGGCAACTCCCGTGCCATACTGTAGTTTTTATAAAAACAGAAGATTTCCTGTTCTCTGTCTGCAGCACCCACAATATCAGGTTTGACCCTAATCCAGGGAGGCCGATACACTGAAGACAGTCTTAGGTTGCAGAGCTCAGATTTACAGTAGAAACCGTTCATTTTAATTGCTCTAATTTTATATTAATCAGAAGTATGCAGATACCTGATATATAAACTCGACACTCTAGTATCTGTAATAGTAAATTTTTAATGGCTGGTTAATTATATCACTACATTTTTATTGCAATATAGTACTCATTTAAGCACTTAAAAATGGAAGGTGTACAAAGATTAAATTAAGACACGGTAAATTGACTAAATATTTGGTTTTTATATAAATAAAGGTCATAACCACACTGTTGACATGTAATACTGTTATAATACAACAGTTAAACTGTGAGTCTACAACAGAAGTCGTCTGTAGTTGAACAGGAAACAAAGTTGAAAAAGACCATGTTAAAACAAAACTACTGGGACTAACAGGTCGGGATTGTAAGTAGCAACAAACATATTCACTCAGCTCCTGAGTATTTCAAGTTTTACAGTACACATTAAAAATGATTTCTTCCATCAACACTATAAATTCAAACTGTTGGATGTTTATGCGTTTTGCAAGTTACACTGATTGAATGCTTATATGGGAGTGGGGGTCGGAGCATCTCCCGATTTGAAGTTTACGTCACCCACATGCTAACACAAACACAACTTGTTCCGGCTCCTTCCCCCCCTCTCCCCCAAACAAAGGCGGCAGGATTTTTTGGTTTCTTTTAGGTAATTCTTTTTAAAGGATTTGTGATGATCAATTTGAACGTCTGAAATTCAGTAATATTTAACTCTTAGACAACTAAGAGGTTAAAGATGGAAAATAATTTCTCCTAACACCAAGTTAGAAAATCATTTGCATCATGCTGTAAACTAGGAAGCAATGTAAAGCGACAAAAACCTGTCCCCAGTACATAATTAAAAAAATCTAAATTTCAAATCAGCAGAGCTGGTCTACTTCCGTGTTGACTATACGCCACAATATACTGTGAGCCCCTTAAATGCATAGCTAATGTAGGTAGTCTTCCACTGTGGCAAATGCACAGGATCCGATTCCTGATCGAGCCATCAGTCCTAGACATTGTGTGGCCTGTCCCATTGCTAGGGCAAGTGGAGGTTGCTTTGGCAGATTGTGGGTTTCTGAGGAAAAATAATTAAAAATGTTAATAGCAATTAGCAAGACATTTTCTAAAAACTTCCCAGTTGGGAAAATACTGCATTTCTTTAAAAATTAGCAATGCCTACGCTGCTCTTAATGACCTAACTAGTGATGGTAATTTCTAGGCAAATGATTACTGTCGTGGACATGCTATTCTGACTAGATAATATGGGTGGTGGGTATTCATTTGTTAAGAAAAATTCTTGCAGAATTAGACTTTTTAAATTTTAGATACTTAAAAACTTCCATTTTAACTACGATGGGAAAGGTGTAATTTCTTCCTTGATATTTACAGTGAGGAGTAAGGAATATTTATTATTTCTCTTCAGCTTGACTAAAGTCAGTTGACTTACCAAAAAAAGACACCACGTTTTCAGTAGAAGTTTCACTGGTGGATTCTTCCCCTTCTGGGGGGAGAACCCAACTGAGGCTGTCTCCAAGGCACACTGGTGAGTGTTATTTGGTTTTCTAGGGGACTAATGGTGATGATGGTGGCCATGAGTGACAACAAAAGCAAAACCACCCTATAATCTTGGAGGGAGTTAGTTTATAATTGGTAGATAAAATATTTTAAAAATTGCCAATAAATTAGTTTTCAGGGTCATACATACCCCAAATTTTCAATCATAGTACAGATGCAGTTAATTACCAAAATTTGTTCTTGGCCAGAGATGAAAAAGTGAACTACTGGTGAAAGTGGCCAACCACCTAGAAGCTGGTGATCTCTCCTTGGGTGGAGATTTCCACATTTTAAGTTTACGTAGATTCCCAATTTATCTAGTTACTAATTAGTCCTTTGTAGGCATACTTGATAACAAAGGGCAAAGACCATGATAATCCTGGCTGGTAAGGCTCCATATGTTTGAATTCGACTCTGGGTTCCAAGTTTGCAATGTGGTGGGAGAAAGAAAAGATCCAGGTGGAATGAAGCCAAAAAAAAAGGGAAGCAAACTCAGGATTTAAAGGTGTAAGAGAAAAAGGATCAAGAATATAAGAATGAAAAATGCAAGAAAAAGGTACAAAGATTGGGGAGAAAGTATGGTTTAAAAAGCGGTCTGTGGGTTAGGATGAATAAAGTCCTGGCTATTTGGCAAGACACTAGTTAAATTTGGATGGTGATAAACATTTTTTTGCCAAGTCTAATCTTAAGCAGGACTGACTTTTACAGTTCTGCCTTGAGTCAAGAACAATTTTTTACACAAAATCAATGTAACGGAATAAAAACTGAAAAGGAAACATTTTCTCAAAGATGTCTCTTGATGGTTTATAGGGAAGTAACCTTGCTCAAAGGTAAGCATCTGGAGGTACTCTGATAGAATTTTAATTGGGGGGGGGCTGGGGAGGCATGTGGTTATAAGCATTTTTACAGTTTTTCTGGATATAGAACTTGCTAGAATTACATACAATCCATGTAACAACCTTAAGCACTTATTAGAGATGAAACTACATAAAATAGCATGATATAAATACGCACATTGACCCACAGCAATTTAATCTTGTCATTAATTTTGTAGGAATTATATCAATATAAACTTAAGTACTCTTCATAGCTGCACCCACACTACGTAATATGCAGCACAGCATATAAGAACATGTGTATCTTGTATAATGGCCCCAAAATGTAATAACTGAATTCCTTTAAAGAACCCAAGATGAAAAAAAACTGTCCTAACTGGTTACTCCCAAAATTTTTTTCCAGAAGATGTGGCATGTACCATAGAATATTACTCAGCTGCAAAAGAAAGAATGAAACCCTGCCATCTGCAAAGACATGGGTGGAGCTAGAGTGTTATGCTAAATGCAGTCAGTCAGAAAGACCAGTACCACATGATATCATACGTGGAATTTAAGAAACAAAACATGAACATACGGGAAGGGGAAAAAAAAAAGGGAAGCAAGCCGTAAGAGACTCAAAGAACAAACAGGGTTGATGGAGGGAAGGTGGTGGGGGATGGGCATTAGTCCCTCTGTGGTGAGCACTGGGAGTCGTATGTAAGTGATGCATCCCCGAACTCTACTCCTGAAGCCAATACTACACTATACGTTAACTAGAATTTAAATAAAAATTTGGATTTCCAAGTCTGAGTGATACCTATATATGAAGCTTAAATTAAGCCTTCGTGATTACCTATCATGTTGTAATTTCAAAAAGACAATTATAGTAAACCATAATTTGCCCTACAATCCCAGCATTGCTATTAAGTTCTATTTTTACCAATAGAGCTAAACGAATTTCATATAACCAAAGAGAATACAACACATTAAAGAATTCACATTATTTATTATATACAAACTCTAAGGAAACACCACAAAAAATGCTTTTTTATAAAATAACTATTCTTATTTCAAAACCCCCACTACTAGACCTTAACACAGTGAGCTGACAGTTGACCCTTGAGAAGCCGGGGTTTGAGCCGCACAGGTCCACTCCCAAGTGGCGTTTTTATGGAGATAGCACAGTAATGCAGAGGCATTTTCCCTTCCGGTTTTCTTCACGTCTTTTCTCCAGCTTTATGGTAAGAATCCAGTACGTTATGCATATAACATACAAGATACGTGCTAACCAAGTGCTCATGTTACTGGTAAGACTTCCAGCCAACAGCAGGCTTAGCAGGTTACGTTTCGGGGGAGTAAAAGTTACGTGCAAATTTTTGACTGTGCAGGGGGGTTCGTACCCCAACCCCCACATTCTTCAAGGGTCAACTGTAATTAACTCTGTAAGAGCAAATAAATGAATTAAGGGTCAACCGTGAACACTTGCTTCCTTTACATTCTGGCCGTGAGCGCTGGCCCTCTACGTGTCTCCGTCTAAAATGATCTCGAAGCTACTCTGTGGCACTGCTCTCATACACCTAAAACGGTCTGAGACATGTTCCTAAAAGCCCCTACGTCTGACAGGGCCACGGTGCAAGAAAAGACTTACAAAGCGGAGTCTCATTTTACCTGGGGATCTAGATTCTAAAGTCAGGTGAAAAATCACTCTTACTTATAAATTACATTTAAAAAGAATTATCCAGAAATTAGAAGATAGTTTGACCTAAACAACCCTGTAGAGTTTATATGTAAACACGCTGAATGCGGCAGAGTTCATACACAAAAAATCAGGGCTGCAGCGAGTTGCAGTGAGTCACTCACAGGAACGGGAACGGTAGCCTCTCTCTCAGGCTCGCCTCTGGCTCGGCCTCACTACTGACCCTCCTGTTCTTTCTTGCCCCGCCCCCCCTTTATTCGGTAAGGGTGTCTGGCTGACTGTGCTCAACTTTAATGCAAACAGAACGCTACTCCGGGGCTTGGTGCCGACAGGGCGCGCGCTCATCACCTGGAAGGCCCTTGTGTCTGCATTTTCAGCACCGTGGGAGCCGTGGTATGCGGGGCTCAGTCCAGAAATGCTTACATAACACGCACACAAAAATGTCTCTTTTCCTGACTTCCCCAGGTGCATCCCAAAGCACTGTGTTTTTATTTATTCCATCTGAATCCATTTCATCTGGAATTGAGCTAATGGAGGGGAAGGTTTCCATATTTCAAAATAATTTTAACTTCTGTAAAATGTAGAAAAGCATTTTCCCTTCTAGAAACCCCAGCACAAATACCGCCTCAAATGTTCAGAGAGTCCAGTTGAAGCCGTGCTCTACTCACCTAGTATTGCACTGTTGAGAGCTGAGCACACAGGTTCTCTCTGTATTGGGTCAAGCTGATTTCCAACTGGGCTGTTCCAGGGATCTGAATAAGCGAGTAAACTGAACGCATCCTGTTGAAAACATAGTTTGGTTTTTAATTCAAACATTTAAACTACTGTGATCCCCCACAGTTACAAAGGTGGGAGACAAGTAAAATACACAGCTTCATGGCCCGAGACTACTGTAACGTTTAAACCCACCTACCTCTGTGATTATGAAGCTATGTGTTTTTTAACTAGATTATGCAACAAAGCCTATGCTATTTTCATTTTTCTTTACTGTACACAGCCATTCTCATTAATCTTTCCCCATCCCTACACTTGCAGAACAGCAGAATTAAAACGAATTCTTCTGGAATGTGCTAATTAAAGAGAAAGACAAAAACATTCAGATGCTCTATAATTTATTACCGATACGAATCTGACATGAAAAGGATAGGGCCTCTCTATTTTTTTAGATAGACGTGGGAACTCGCTATATCTCACTGGATGTCATCTTCTCACTCAGGAATCAAAAATTAAACTGGCCCCCCTTCACGAACATTCAGTAGTTTCAACTATCCTCAAGACATCCTTCCTAAAGGAACTGACACACATCTTTTCCATCAATCACTCTTTCTGTCTTCTTTCTATGGGAGGTGCACATTACAGTGGTTTCAGACACTAGTTTCAAGTTCAAGCTGCATTATCAGCTGCTGTGTGGCATCTGGCCAGCAATGGCCTAAGTGTCCGTTTCCTCATCTGTCTGTAGAAGAGGTCCTGAGAACGTCATAAGGACAAACAGCACAATGAAGTTAGCAACGTCAGTTCACTCTAATCTTTCAACACACGATTTTTTTTTTTTAAGATTTTATTTGAGAGAGAGCAAGAGCGGTGGGGGGGGGGCGGGTAGGCAGAGGGACAAGCGAACTTCCCACTAAGTAGGGAGCCCGGTGCGGGGCTCGATCCCAGGACCCTGAAGACTCAAAGACTCCACCCCCAAATTACTAGGACTCATAGAACAATTCAGCAATGTGGCAGGATACAAAATCAATGCTCGGAATCAGTTGCATTTCTATACACGAACAATGAGACTGAAGAAAGAGAAATTTGGGAATCGATTCCATTTACAATAGTACCAAAAATCATACGATATCTTGGAATTAACTTAACCAGAGAGGTAAAGGATCTATAGTCTAGAAACTACAAATCACTCTTGAAAGACATTGAAGAAGACACAAAAAGATGGAAAAACATTCCATGCTCATGGATTGGAAGAATAAACATAGTTAAAATGTCTATGCTACCCAGAGCAATCTACACTTTCAATGCCATCCCAATCAAAATACCAATGACATTTTTCAAAGAGCTGGAACAAATAATCCTAAAATTTGTGTGGAACCAGAAAAGACCCTGAATCGCCAAGGAAATGTTGAAAAAGAAAAACAAAGCTGGGGGCATCATGTTGCCTGATTTCAAGCGATACTACAAAGCAGAGATCACCAAGACAGCATGGTACTGGCACAAAAACAGACACATAGACCAATGGAACAGAATAGAGAACCCAGAAATGGACCCTCGGTTCTATGGTCAACTAATCTTTGACAAAGCAGGAAAAAATATCCAGTGGAAAAAAAGTCTCTTCAATAAATGGTGCTGGGAAAATTGGACAGCTATATGCAAAAGAATGAAACTTGACCACTCTCTCACACCATACACAAAGATAAACTCCAAATGGATGAAGGACCTCGATGTGAGACAGGAATCCATCAAAATCACAGAGGAGAACACAGGCTGCAACCTCTTCGACATCGGCCACAGCAACTTCTTTCATGACACATCTCCAAAGGCAAGAGAAACAAAAGAAAAAATGAACTTTTGGGACTTCAACAAGATAAAAAGTTTCTGCACAGCCAAGGAAACAATCATCAAAACTAAGAGGCAGCCCACGGAATGGGAGAAGATATTTGCAAATGAAACTACAGATAAAAGGCTGGTATCCAAGATCTATAAAGAACTTCTCAAAATCAATATACGAGAAACAAATAATCAAATAAAAAAATGGGCAGAAAATATGAACAGACACTTTTCCAATGAAGACATACAAATGGCTAACGGACACATGAAAAAATGTTCAAAATCATTAGCCATCAAGGAAATTCAAATCAAAACCACACTGAGATACCACCTTACGCCAGTTAGAATGGCAAAAATTGACAAGGCAAGAAAAAACAAATGTTGGAGAGGATATGGAGAAGGGGGAACCCTCTTACACTGTTGGTGGGAATGCAAGTTGGTACAGCCACTTTGGAAAACCATGTGGAGGTCCCTCAAAAAGTTAAAAATAGAGTTACCCTATGACCCAACAATTGCACTACTGGATATTTACCCCAAAGATACAGACGTAGTGAAGAGAAGGGCCATATGTACCCCAATGTTCATAGCAGCACTGTCCACAATAGCTGAATTGTGGAAGGAGCTGAGATGCCCTTCAACAGACGAATGGATAAAGAAGATGTGGTCCATATACACAATGGAATATTACTCAGCCACCAGAAAGAACGATTACCCAACATTTGCTGCAACATGGACAGGACTGGAGGAGATTATGCTAGGCGAAATAAGTCAAGCAGAGAAAGACAATTATATAGTTTCACTCATTTATGGAACATAGGAAATAGCAGGAAGATCGGTAGGAGAAGGAAGGGAAGAATGAAGGGGGGGGTAAACAGAAGGGGGAATGAACCACGAGAGACTATGGACTCTAGGAAACAAACTGGGGGCCTCAGAGGGGAGGGGGCGGGGGACTGGGCTAGCCCGGTGAAGGGTTTCAAGGAGGGCACGTATTGCATGGAGCACTGGGTGTTATACGCAAACAGTGAATCATGGAACACTACATCAAACACTAAGGATGTACTGTATGGTGACTAACATAATAAAAAAAAAAATTTGAGAGAGAGCAAGTGCGGGGAAGGGGGGAGGGAGGCAGAGGGACAAGCAGACTCCCCACTGAGTAGGGAGCCCGATGCGGGGCTTGATCCCAGGACCCTGAGGTCACGACCTGAGCCGAAGGCAGCCGCTTCACCAACTGAGCCACCCAGATGTCTTCTTATTTTGCCAACGGTCAGTGCCCGGATCTGGAGGAGCAACGGAGACCTGGGAGAGACAGGTAACAGAACGCCTTCCCAGGTCAGAAGGCACACGGGGGAAAGTGCCGAGGAAACCGTGGATCGGTGAATTCAGTAAGAGCACGGCGCGCCCCGAGCGCTGCTCAGCTCTGCCGGCGGTTCACTCCAGCCGAGGCGACTGACCGAGCGTGCACGGCCTGCGTCCTGCACAGCTGACCGACCCTCACACCACTTCTGAAGGACTGATCTTCGCTCAAGACTTTCATTTACCCCACAACCACCTCACGGGGACCATCCCCACACTACAGATACATTTTTCAAGTAGACTAAAGAATTGGCTAAGGAGCAATGGGTATATAAAAACCCTTAAGCACAAAACTACCCCCTTGGGGCCATATGTCCGGACAAGCTAGCAAAAGGGAGAAATGGCGCAGCCCCAGATCTCAAATCCAGAGAACCATTCTTCTGTTTACACCTTTCCTAGTATTTAAAACAAAACCTCATGGGAAAAGATGATGATGGTAATTTTCACACACGTGGATAGACTCCGTTTATCCTCCTAATAACCTCAGGAGGCAGACACTGTTGTGCCCGTCTTAGAAGCAAACTGAGGCAGGGAGAGCTTGAGAGCACACAGCTAGTGCAGAAATCATTTTTGTAAGATGCAGTTTCTTTTAATTGCTGGTCTAAATATTAAGATGAAAAAAGTCTGACATTTAGCTCTGATATTTGCAATACAATTGAATAAATTATTGCACACAGCTACCAGGCACTCAGGCCACAGCTGGCAACCACCAGGACCCAGTCACTGTTTCAAGGACTCTCGCGGTCTTACAGAAAGTCAGACACATAAATAAGCAACGTATCGTGTCCCGCTTATTAACAGAGAGTATGTTGTCATGTGACATAATCGCAGAAAGAGACCCAAGCTCCATGGAAACAGGCTGAGAGAAAGAAAGGCAGGGATGGAACCACAGGTAAGGGGTCAGATCCTAAAATACCCCTAAATCACATTAAAAAGCTTGAATTTTTTCCAATATGGCAATAGAGTTTTAAGTCGAGGACCGACAGAGATAAAACCGGACTTTAGAAAGATCGCACAGCAGCATAAGAACAAAGCTGGGAAGTCAGGTGAAGCTCTAAGCAAGAAAACTAACAGAACCTTAAGAGGAAGAAAAAGAAGGTTTACACCACCAGGTTCCCTGTATCTATTTTATCCTTCTTTACAAAGGGAATGGAGTCAGGGCAGCAACATTCATGTTTTAAATCCTGCAGAACTAAACGGAGGGTTAAGCTTTGGTGGTGACCAGAGAAATGCAAATAAGCCATGTTAAGGTCTGATGTGGGGCCCGCTGAAGCAGATGAATGCAGCAGTGCCTCTGGCACTTTCCTTTCCACCGCGGGTAAGCTGGTAGAGGTTTCTAGAAAGCAGCAGGGCACTAGATCGCAAACGCCACACTAATACCATCCTGGGACTCCATCGTTCTATTTCTAGGACTCTCACCCAGTGTTACCATTTTAAGGAAGAAACCAAGATACACGTATAAAGGCATTCACTAAAGCATTTGAATAAAAGCAAAAAGTCTAACAGAGCAACGCTTAAGTGAACAGACCGAGCAGCACTGAAGAGTATGATGGAGCCACTTAAAAATAACTGCGTGCAAAGAAACTGGAAATAAGTGTTTATGACCGTAAGCAGCAGCAACACAAATCAGTGTCACTGTAAGTACGGGGTAAAATATACGCGCGTGGGACTTAAGACACAAAACGGACAGTGTCTGTGCACGGTCGCTGGATGCCGGGTTACTCTTCACCGCAGAAGGAAAGACCTCCGCGGGCAGAATTTCCGAGGCCCGCGTGCCGCCACCTCGGTGGGATTCTCAAACCGCGCTCAGAGGTGGCCCAAGACCTGCAGCAGCTCCTACACAGATGAGCCCGAACTGTTCTCTCTCTGCTTGCTCGCCAGCTGGGCCGCCGGCTCACACCGGGCTCTGCACCGCTCCCGCAGCCGCCCCGCGGCGGCGTCCACGGCGGCCCACCAAGTTCAGGTGCTTGTCCTGAAAGCCACTGGCAGGCCGGGCAGGTGAGAAACCGAGAGAAGGGGAGCAGAGGAGCAGAGAGAACGGGGGGGGGGGGGGGGGCTGCAGGCGCTGCTCCCCCACATTTAGCGCAGGCAGGCGCCCCCGTCCGCACCAGGCCTGCTCCCCCAGGGCTCAGGGCAGGCAGAATGCGAGGTGCGTCCCGGTAAGGCATTTAGGGGACTCTTACCTTCGCATTTAAACAAACCTTGCTCGCTCGCTCGCTCTCTATGCATGTGTGACTCCGACACTTACGCAGATCCACACAAAATGAAAGAGAAAAAATACCCACTATGATCACACGTGCCCTGAAGTGAAAAATAAAAGGAAAAGGAGTAATTTCTAAACCTTCTCAACTATGGCCAAGAAACTCTTCACGTCGTCCTTGTACCCTCCAGCTGTTTCAGGGGCTTCCAAGTTGGCTCAGTCAGCCAGCACATCCCTCTGTGGATCCAGGTAAGTTGAGGGGATGGGAAGGAAGGGGCTCAGGAGATTAAGAAAGTCTCGTGAAGCAGCTGGCATTTGCTCAGAAGTCAGAAGTGCAAAATCAAAGCCATCCGCATTCTTTAGATGAAGAAGATGAATTACATCTCTACATAATTCAATATATAATCAAGGACCCTCTTTGAGAAGAGGCCACATAATGCATTTTCGGGGCTTCCTGCACACTGGAATCAAAGTCAGCTGATGAGGCGAAATCCTGCATTTTCAAAGACATTACAGAAACCGCGCTCCTTCATCCTTCGCCATTAGCATCAAGTTTTAACGAGAAAACAGTGAGACGACCTAGTGTAAAAAGTGTAGGAACTCTTAAAAACATTTCGTATCCCCAAGTCTCCCCTAAAACAGCAGCTCTCCAGGTACCATCCAGATACCTGGGTCCAATCTGAGACCCTCTCAGGAGGTCGTGTGAGCTCCGAACTGTCTTCATAATGGCACAAAGATACTACTTTCCCTCGTCTCACTCTCGTGCTCCCACAACCACACGGTGGGGGTTCCCCGAGGTTACGGGGCGTGTGCAGGGAGGGGGGAGAATGCCGCTTACCACCCGCCGCTACACCCAGCGTTCAAAGTCACGCCACTGTTCGAATTTTTTGGAAGTTATTTTTCATAAGGACAGCCAATGGATTTATGATTATTTGTCAATAAATGGATCACAGTTTTAATTTCTAGTATGATAAAAATAAACATAACCCATACGAACAAAACTCTTTTTAATAAACACTCATTAAATAGCTCGGTGCTACCTGCATTAGATATAGTTCGAGGGGGAGGAGCGAAGACCTGGGCTGACCTCGAGGAATTCCTCATCTTAGAGGACAAATGTGGACGGCCATTTTCCTGATATAGGAATGCCTGATTTTTATTTATTTTACTTTTTTTTTTAAATTCCAGTATAATTAGAGAGTTACATTAGTTTTAGGTGTACAATATAGTGATTCAACAATTCTCTACACTCCTCAGGGCTCATCGCATGAAGTGTGCTCTTGATCCCCATCACCTATTTCATCCACCCCCCATCCACCTTCCCTCTGTTCTCTGCAGTTAACAGCCCATTTTTTGGTCTTTTCTTTGTTCACTTGTTTTGTTTCCTAAATTCCACATGCGTGAAATCGTGTATTTGTCTCTCTCTGACTGATTTCACTTAACACAATACCTTCTTAGTCCATTCATGCTGTCACAAACAGCAAGATTTCATCCTTTTTTACGGCTGAGTAACATTCCATTGTGTGTGTATATTTATAAATACTACACAAATATACACACACACAGCACATCTTTCTCCACTCGTCTACCCAGGGACACTCGGGCTGCTTCCGTGATCTGCTACTGTAAACAGTGCTGTGGTGAACACAGGGGCGCATGGATCTTTTCGAATTACCGTTTTCATAGTCTTTGGGTAAATACCCAGTCGTGGAATTACTGAATCATACGGTAGTTCTATTTTTATTTTTTGGGAACTCTCCAAACCGTTTTCCACAGTAGCTGCACCAGTTGGCTGTCCCACCAAATGATCTGACATTTTAAATGAGAAATTGTTTAAGTGACATATTCCACCGATTTTCTTTTATTTAGCATAAAAATCATAATTCAGCCCCCCTCTTTTTTGGATGGCTGAGGGTAGCCATTAGAAAGAGCAGCTGTGCTCTCCCGCGGAGGAAGTGTCATGTGCACAGAGCCCAGCTCTCCTGGTGCCCCAGCGACGGAGACGACAAGACCGCACACGCCGTTTAGCTGGCGATGTACGCACGGGGCTCCTTATCTGCTCCTAGGCTAAGCGGGTAGGCTCCGTCTACACGACAGGTGCCCTACTGAGGCTACAGTACGGGCAGCTGTTTTATGTTGCTGCCCGCATGCCGCGTTTGCTGCTACCGGGCGGAGCTGGCGGGGGCGCTGAGTCTCAGTCTGGGTCAGGAAGGGGTGGCCAAGGCCTTGCGCTTTCCCACTACACCCAGGCATCGGGCTCAGGGCCAGCGCACCCATCACCCCACTGTCATTTGGACTTCTTTCAAAACATTCAGGAGCAAATATTTATAACGAATCACCTCTGAGCCCAACCTAATGCAGGATTACAAAAAAATAAATAAATAAAAATACAGCAGCGAGTTTAATGTTTCACTGACTCACGGGGCTACTGGGACTTTTAGGAGTATGGAAAAAAAAAACTTTTAAAGAATCTTAACATCTCTACAACGAATTGCAGTGCTGACCTAAGGCGGGGGACAACTCGTCCATCTGTAACTGATACAATCGTGGCTCACATGCTGAACAGCTGAGATCTCATCCATCTCACCACCCATCGTACACGCCAATCCAGAAGAGATCTGAAAACGCATTTGAACTCTCCTGGTTTTGAAAGATGACCCAAGGCCTCAGCAATCACCACCAAAATGAAAATCACGTCGTAGACACTGAATTTGCTGCAGCCCTGAGCCATGTTTGCTGAATATCTCAAATTCATAGTTTTATCAGCAAACCCACACCCCTCCTAATAACTCTGCCAATTTTACAGCTGAGAAAACAAAACTAAACAAGTAAGTTGACAAAGACTATACAGTGCTGACAGGTGGCAGAACTGGGGTTTAATCTGTATTTTTTACTGGAAGTCCAACCAGAATTCCTGGCACTACTCAATGCTTCACAAAATGACAATTTAGGTCCTTTGACCCATTTCTAATTTTTCAAGGAAAAACAAATCTACCTTCAACATTTTTTTATTTGCTGTGTTCTTGCCACATTCTCTCCTCAGCTGTTCGCTCATGGCTTGTAGCTCTCTGCCGAAGTGAATCATTCTCTCTATGGCAGCTTGACTTCCTCCACACAGCTGGCGTCTTAACTGACTCGAATCAACTTCTGTAAGCAAAATAAACGAGTATTTTACTACCTTATGAAATGAAATACAATGGAGAAACGAACATAAATTGCTTATAACATTTTGTACGTTTCATTTACCAACTACTACCTAATAGTTTATCTAAATATGTAGATTTACTGTAATTCAGTGTGAAACTCTGCAGCTAAAAGGTATACTTTCTCTACGTCTCAAGAATCTAGGTCCAATCTCCAGCATGCAGCTGGAAGTCGGGTGACCACCTTTCAGTGTAGGGTGCACCTGGGTTATCAGGGAAAGGTTTATAAGAAGTTTAGCACATATCTCCCAACTACATTAAGCAGCATTAAGAAAAGAACACAGTCAGTAACCACCTCTAGGGCTGCTCTGGCAGCAAAGAGATGGAACACAAGGATGCCTCTCGGCTAAAAGCTAAATGACTCCAAAGAGACACAGAAGACACCATGTTATCGGAAGGGTTAATCACCCACTTTTACGGAATAATTGTATGCTATAGATCTTGGCGGGCAACAATCACTGATCAATAATGTAACTGAATGGATGACTAATGACACAGAAATTGCTCATGAGGACAAGAACCAACATTTACTGAGCTCTTCCTTTGTGCTTATTAGCTTTTCATAGATTGGCTCACTTAACCTCCACAATGACCTACAAGCGGCTGTTATTGTTACTGTACCCATTTTACAGATGAAGAAACTGAGGCACTGAGCTCTTAAGTAACTTGTCCACGGTTACACAGCTAGTAAGTGGCAGTCGCAGAATTCAAATCCAGGTAATCTGCCTCTAGAACTGCTGCCCTTAATCACCATGCTGAAATCACTCTCCGAAGGTTGAGGCTGCTGGGATCTGACACAGTAAAACCAGGCTGCCTTTTAAATTAAATCCCTTGCTTGAAAAAGTGAATTCTACATTGAACACATAATCCTCAACAACAATCCCCAATAAAGACCTTCTAACCTCAAAACAGTCAGAAATCTCAAGTTGCCATGGAATTCAGACAAATAAGAATTTTTAGGCTCCAATAAAATTTTCATTCACCAACTGATGGGGAAGTTTGCTGACGGTTTAACTTTATGGTACAATGTACTACACAAGTTATCAACAAAACAAAATTATGGATGCTATTGTACCTTCCAGCCACACCATTTTTTGGGCGGTGGGGAGAAGGGTGGGTCACACTTAAGCCCCTACTACGCGCGAGGCACTGAACTACGCATAGTCACATACATTCACATTAAATCAACAAAAGAAAATGATTAGAATTCATAAAATCATCTCTACCCATCTGGCCTTTACTGGTTATATTGAAATAAGCATAAAAACTTTTCACATCTCCAACCCCAAACATCCTCAAGAAAGTTAACACTACCAAGAGTGCGGCCGCATTAACGACAGCACCGACGTCGAGCTCAGACAGCGCCGCACAGGGAACCGGCCAGCGCTTAACTTCAGAAGGCACTGGAAAGTACCTCTGCTCCCCCAGCAACCCGCTCGCACAGCACGGTTTAGTACTATGTACCACCGGCAGATCCAGCGGCACATACGTCTGTAAATCTGACTTATGCTCATCGGCTGTGAATCAATACAAGTAAAAACATAACCTTGTAGTCATCATTTTTTATTAAAAATGTAATAAATATCGCTGCAGACCCATTTCAGTGTCACAATCTTCCATCTCGTGGTCGTGTTTAGAGCTACCATTTAGGAAACCATTGGATGAAGTCTCTCCAACCCCATTGGAGTAGTGCTCTGTTTCCATGTCTACATCGTTACTGGAATGAAAAAAAAAAACAAACCTAATTTTAGAAATTGCATACTTGTAGCTTAGTTTAAAATAAATTACTACTCAACTACATAGCCTACTTATAAACTGACTTCATAATATAAGGCAATAGCAATCTGCAAAAAAAGGTGTTTAGTTCAATCTTGAATGTCTTCAAAGCCAATATGCAGCTCGCTCTTAACAAACATGTACTCTTGGATGGGGAAGGGGAAAAAAGTGTGTGCCCTAAAATGCAGTGGTTTTCCGACTTTATATCAATTTGGGCAAACTCTTTTTCACAGACTTCCCACGATTTTTCCGACTCAGATCTGTGCTTCGTTTTTTGTTATAATCAGCCTTTGCCCCAAGATCCCCCACGCTCGCCCAGCGTGCGTTTCCAGCATTCAAAGAAAAAAAGGGGAAAACTTCAAACTATTCCCGGACCCTGCTTCACCTCTTTCCTGCCCTCATATTCACCCCTCCTAAGACGATTTTTTTCTTTAAAGGTCCTGACATTCTGCATTTGTCCCCAATCCTTAATACACAGCCTCCCGCGAAGGTAAACGACGACTTGGAAAACCACTGGGTCCGGTCCTCTCAGACCTCGTCGGCACCCGACAGACTTTCCTCCCCACAGGCTGTCGCATCGGCTTGAGGAAGCTAAAGCACTGCCAGATCTTAAGTTTAAAAATGCCGTTTCGGATCCTCAGGTTGCTCCTGACTTTCACTTGTGTCTCATTTACTGATGAACAGCCCCGTGCCAGTGGCCTTATCGGGACACGCCGAAGCTGTCGCCGGATGCCCCCCGCACTCTAAGAACGATAAACACCCACTCCTGAAGACTCCCCCAGTGAAGATCAACGTAAGGATTATACAGTCCAGAAGAACACACTTGATGAAAATATAGGAAATACATTAAAATGCACTTTTCTCATTTAAAAAGCAACGTATATTCATTTGTAGAAAAAAACAACACTGAAAGCAGATGAGCAAAAAGCGCTCTGTGTGTGATGCCCCCAGACGTAACACTGGCAGCGCCTCGGGGTGAGCGTGCGAGTTTAAGTATGCTCGCGTGGGGGCGCTGCTTCTGTCAGCAAAACACATCAGGTAAAAAGACACAGACCTAGGAAGAAGGGGGCAATGGCCCCAGGATTCCTCCATCGGTCAGAAACGTTTGTTTACTCTATGCTTGTTGTTTGTTTGTTTAAGTAGGCTCCTCGCCCAGTGTGGAGCCCAGTACGGGACTTGAACTCACGACCCTGAGACCAAGACCTGAGCTGAGATCAAGAGTCGGGTGCTCAACTGACTGAGCTGCCCAGGTGCCCCTGGTTTACTCTATCTTGATGAATTCTGGGATAAGAAAAATCAAACTTTAAAAATAATGATGTTTAATTTAATGGAAATTCTTAAGATCATAGTTTTTAGTGATCTTAATAAGTATACTAAATTTTTTCTTTTTTTTGACAATACAACATAGTATTTGGGAGGAATTCTTTCATTCAACACACATTTAAGAGCTTTTGAGCCATGTTCTGTGTTAGGTGCTAAGGGTGCAATGGAACAGCCTCTACCCTCCAGGGGCAAACGGGATCAGACCTAGGATGAAAGTTAATTACAAGGGGCGACACAACATTTGGTGGGGATGTGACCAAGGAAATCATCCTGGAAGAGTAACAATGGGACTGAGTTTTACAGCCTGCTTGAATGGAAGTTAGGAGGGAGGACGGGGAGGGAGGTGAGCAGCATTTCAGGTGGGGCAGAGGGTGGGGTGCAGTATAACGGAAAAAGCGCGTGTCTGGAAGTCAGAAATCCTGGGAAGTAGTCACGGTTCTGCAACTTACTGGCCACTAATTATTGAACTTGACCCCCCAGAAAGTCATTTACATTTCTGGTGTTCAGCTCTACATCTGTAAAATGGTTTTAATAGTTAATACCATCTTTGCTTACTTCGCAATCCCACAATCCCATTGTAAGGATGGCCTTTACCAGCTATAAAGTAACTGTTACTGTTTAACAGCTTAAGGCAGTTGAAGAGCTTCTTTTCTTCTCCTTCTTCACTGCACTCAGAGGAGGCTGTGTCACCAAACCCTTCCGGTGAGCTTGCTTGCCTGA
This sequence comes from Ursus arctos, assembly GCF_023065955.2. NCBI lineage: Eukaryota > Metazoa > Chordata > Mammalia > Carnivora > Ursidae > Ursus > Ursus arctos. The sequence goes on from NW_026622997.1 coordinate 17,499,785, forward strand.
ACTCAGGTTAGAATGGGGCTCTTTAGCAACTTCCTGCCATGAAGGGTATTTAATAACCCACGAACTGCCCGCAGTCCTGCCCCAACAATGGCAGAACCCTCTACCAACGATACAGTACTAACGTGCTATAAAGTATGGTAAGTACTGAAGGCTTAACTTTCTAAATTTCCATACATAATTTTTATTACATTACAGTCTTCTAATCTTCCATTTTCTAGTATGTCATTTCTACTGAAAGACTACCCTAATCTCCCTGCAAGGGACGGCCGTTCTTCCCACTACTCTTCTCACACCACTTCCGGGGACGCCCACCGCAGCCTGTACCACACCACCATCACTTCGGTAGCTCGTCACTTGGGATAGATAATCTGGATATTCTGATTATTCTCCCTCTCCCAAACTGCAAATACAGATTTTTATACAGACTCCTTTCTCCAGAATCTTATTTCCATGAAGTCCCATGTGAAAAGTTAGCTTCAAATTTCTCCTCTGATGAGAAAGTTTTACACTGATGAACACTCCCCACAAATGCAGTGCAACCAATTCATGTGATAAGACCAAACCAACATCAAATTGATAAAAAAATACCCATTATTTTTTATTCGTATTATTTTTATCATCCCGCTAGTCCTGAACCAAAGAGAATTCAGATGCTGGATGGTTTGGGCAGGCTGACTTCGTAAGAGCCTGCTGCTCTCCTACGTTAGTGTTCAAATGATTACATTCCACCAACCTTTAGGTCCGGGAACCTCCAACCCGAGTTATCAAGGATTTTAGTGTAGTCATGTGGACATCCCTGCTCTCAAAGCTCTTTGAAGTCAGACACCATGCTTAGCAGAATATCTGACACCCAACAGGTCCCCAATACTATGCTCATGCTCTATGTTTATTACCAAATGACTTAAGGTCCATCTGCTGCTGTAAGCAAGCTCCCTAAAGACAGGCTTTCAAAAAAGATTCTTCATAAAGTTGTTTGGAACTCAGGAAACATTCTACACACTTACACCAAAAAAGCCCACACGCAAAGAAAAAAGAGTTGTAAACGTATTTTATGTTACTTCTAGAGAGTAAATATGCCACTGTGACTTAACTTGGAACCAGAAGAACAGCATCTATGTGACCATCTGTACAGGCTGGTGCCGGCAGGAAAACCAGAAGAAGGCAGAGCCCGGAGGGGATTCTTACAGCCCCGGCAGGGGGAAGAGGGAACGCAGAGTCAGAGGAAGGAACAAAGGAAAGAGGCTGTGTGCACATGGGGAGACTGAAAAGCTCTGGGGAACTTACTCCGTACCCCTCTTATTCTCTGGGGGCTTGGGAACTCCCAGACCCCCATTATGGACCATATAATTCAACTTTTCTGAATTACTGAAAATGATGACACTTAGGTTGCTTATACTAATGCAAAAGCTAGGGAGGGGAGATTACGTACCTGGTGAAGTTATTAACTTGCTGTGACCGTGACATGTTTATACTGTTTAGTTCTGGTACGTTCAAACTGGATGACGGGTGTTTACTATGGCAATATGACTGATGTGCTTTATTTGATATTACGCCATTACTACAACTTTCAAAACCTGGGGGGAAAAAAAGAAAAAGATGCATGAACACACACACACGAAATTATTATTTAGTTGTAAACAACGTAATCACATTCTGATCTTGCATTTAAAACTTTTATAATGTAGGAGAGTTAATGCATTTCTTAAATAGTAAACAAACAGGTAACTTCTTTGAAAGGCTGTAAGGATATTAATTGTGGGCTGTACTTACCATCTCCTCTAACATTGACTGAAGGCTTCATTATGGATCTTATTTAATTCCCACCACCCCCCTAGGAGGGCAGTGTTCTCATCGCTCCCATTTAATATATAAATACACCGAAGCTAAGAAGTTGTCCATGCCTGAGTCAACGTAGGGGCTTCAAGACGGGAGGTGGCGAAGGATACAAACCTGAGAATCATGGACGTGCGCAGGGTGGTGATGTAAATAAAATGAGAGGCGCTAATAGAGAGAGGTATGCGCCGATGGAGGAAAAGCAAAGGGGTTATTACTCTATGAAAGGAAAGGAAACGGTATCTGGCTTCTGTTTCAGAAAGCAGAACGTGCAGGGGCAAGAGAACCCCCTGGGAGGAACGGAAAGAGAGACAAGCAAAGACAGAAGACTAAGAAAAACCAGAAATAAACCTAGAGAAGTGATGTCATGAAGGCCAAGAAAGGCGAGAACTGTCGTCAAAAGAACACCGAAAGCCTGAGAGACAATGACCGGTGAGCCCAGAAAGGGCCAGAAGGAGAAGAACCGGGCAGAGCAGACTCTCGCAGGGGGCCGGTGGGGAGAGGACAAGAAAGCAGGCAGCCCAGCGAGATGTGCTGACGGGCGGACTAAAGCTACCACGGCCGCGGTGCCACCTTCACGTTTCTACCTCATCCGAACACACGGTGACCTCCTACCTTCACCGGATGTCTACGACTTCATTTCCAGAGACGACTCGGATGCTGACCTTTGTTTACGCACATCTGCTAATAACCTATTCTCAGAAACAGCTCTTCTTCAAGTTACCTTCCTGGTACTAAAAACACACCCATCGGATCCACATAAAATTTTTCTTCCAGAACGTCGTAAGATCAAGTATGCAAAAGAGCTATGTGGAAACGTCCAGATTTTTAAACGTTTTTAAATTTTGGTTCAAAGGCACAGAGAAGGCTAAAAACTTAAAAGTACTGTCATCACACCGAGTCTCACCAGAAAAATGTGCAGAGCTCCCTTTGCCTGAGGCTAAGCTGTGGATGTTCATCCCGTGGCTGGGGCTCATGCTCGGACTGCTGAAAGGGCGAGGACTAACAGGGTAGCTGTCTTGAGATTTTGGACTTCGGCCTCCCAGACAGCGCACTTCACTATCGGTACCATTCACCATTTCTATAAACTGACGCACTCTAAAAAAAGAAAAGACAAATTGACTTATTAGATGATTTTCAAATACCAGTTTGTTTATTTAGTAACAAGAGATTTCTGAGAGGAAATGTTTTAAGAACCAGTATTTATCAGTAAGTATGGCCTTTAGACAGTATGCTAAAAATATGAACTATGGCTTCATCTACCGTACTGCTTAACTTTGAAATTTTCCAGAAAAATCAGAGTGTAAAGCAAAAGACATTGAATTTCCTTTATTCAAGATTTACTGAGAAAATGAAAATCTTTCGGTAGTTATAATAAAATCAAAATGGACTTCATTTTTGGAAGTTAAAAATAATTTAATCAAACAATATTTGTACCTGATAGCAAGTCAAATAGTATGTAAGAACACAATGTGCTTTACTGGACAAATGACGCAAAGAGCACTGCTCCCCACTCTTCCTCATTCCTAGTCCCTTTTGCGACCTTTTCACCAAAATGGGCCACATTTAAAATTTTACTCTAAAGCAAAACAATTCTGACATTTGGCTTACAAAAGGCTCCTGGTACTTAAGAGAGGTGAAATATTAAGCTTAATAACACCTGAATTTTAAAATAACAAAGATTCAGAAGACCAATTAAAAAAGCCACATTACGACGGCCGTTACATAAAAAAAAAAAAGATGCAGAAAATAAAGTGTTGACAAGGATGTAGAAAAACTGGAACTCTGGTACGCTGTGGGTGAGACTGTAAAATGGCGCAGGGCTATAGAATTCTAAGGATTAATTTCCTCAAAAAATTAAACACAGATTTACCATATGGTTCAACAATTCCATTTCTGGGTATACCCCAAAGAACCGGAAACAGGGACTCCAACGGATAGCTGTGCACCCCTGTTCCTGGCAGCACTATTCACAATCCCCAAAGTGGAAGCAAACCAAGTGTCTATCAGTTAGCCTTCAAAATGAAGGGAATTCTGGCACATGCTACAACATGGATGAATTTTTGAGGACATTGTGCTATGAGGAATAAGCCAGTAACAAAAGAACAAATGTTTTATGCTTCCACTTAAATGAGGTACCCAGGAGAGTCAAATTCAATTTTATAGAGACAGAAAGTAAAATGGTAGTTGTCAGGAGCTGGGGGCAGGGAGGAATGGGGAGTTCGGGTCTCCGTTTGGGATAACAAAAAAAGTTCTGGAGATGGATGGTTGGTGAAGATTGCAGAACAGTGTGACTAAATACTACAGAACTGCACAGGTAAAAATGGCACATTTTATGTTATGTATATTTTACCACAATTTTCAAAATTACACAGACTTACAATAAGGTACACTGTGGAAGGAAAAACAGATATCCATCTTCTAAATAAGCTTTTAACATTTTTGAACATATAGCCAGCATAACAGAAGAGCCAACACAGAGCAAAAGATGCTGTGTGCTTATAACCCTCAACACAAGTGTTTTTTTAATAATCTGTTACTTCAACGTGCTATATTACAAAATTGTATGTAACTAACTGAAACAAGGTGAAACAAATTAAAACTATTAAAACATGAAAATAATTCTGATTATACATAACACACACACATACATAACAGAGCAGCATTTTATTAAACTCACTTTAATGTGAAAAGGAGATTAGGATTTCTTTCAAGTAAACTTGGGTATAACTGTTGTGTTGTTTCAATGGCTTCTCCCATTCTTCCTGCTAACACCAATTTCTGAATTCCTATTGAGAAAAGAAAGCAAGAGATTAATTTTTTAAGAGTAGAAACATAAACAGTGGACCGTCAAAAAAAAAAAAGTTAGTTAAAAAAATCTTGAAATAAATTATTGCGATTAACTTCCATTTCTTTTTCTAAAATCATGGTTTCTATTAGGCAATCAAGGGGAAATTTCAGACATTAAAAAATTAGAAAAGTATTTCATAAATTATTTTTAAAAATCACAAACTACTATACAAGTAATACAGGAAAAATACTTGTTAAGCAATGCTGAAGTATTGAACACTAAGATGAAAAAGACGGATGTGTTTATAGCCTACAATGTGGTGCCAGATTCACAGAATACGTTTCCCAATCTCATCAAGTTACACACACTAAAAATACGTACAGCTTTTAATATGTCACTCATACCTCAATAAAGTGTTTTTTTTTTTTTAAAAAAGACCATAGCAAACATTAGAGATAACGTTCAAAATGTCTTAGCAAACATGATACCTTCTGCCCCCAGTACTACGAGGATGCTGGCCTTTGAGTAAGATCTGGATTCAAGAGACATTCACTGAGTGTTCCCTATGCGGTTAGGTATTTGTTAAATTAGACGATGAGTATACAAAAAGAGTGAGCGATCATCTCCTATTTGCCAGAGCTCGTAACATAGTGAGAAAGACAAGCATACGATTAGCGACAACACAAGGTAATCGGTGTTATCACAGCAAGTTGGACCTATTAAAAAATTGTTTCAGGCATCACGATTTCACCCATCACGTTGTGTTTTGATGCCTATCCTCTCACCATGTCATACCCTCCCTGACGGACTAATGCCCACATTGAGAAGGTGAACTGTGGAAGAGTCACATGCTGACTCGCCCTTGCTAGATCAGGCCCCAGCTCTGGCCACAAGCCCTAGGACCGAAGCAATAAAAACTTAAGATCAATACTATCTTAAGTTTAGATAGCAATTTAAATAATGCAAAGATTTACATTTCTTTTATATATTAGCTCTACTAATATCGAATCCTGGGACTTTTTTTTACCAACTAAAAAAAAAAATTTTGTTAAATGTTTACTTCCTAAAATCTAAAGCAAACATTTTTTAAGAAAAAACTGGTAAACATTTCTTATACGACGTTCTCCAAAATTATATCTTTCTATATCCAGAATGCTAACACACTCTTATGTGAGTTTTTTTGTAAGGTGGTCTTCAAAAATGTCAATGAGAGTAAATTTCAGAGGCATCAATTTTAATTTAATATATCTGAAAATCTTTCAATTTAAAAAATAAAATCTCTAAAAATCAATATAACCAAACCGATAATCTGAAAACAAGTATTATCCATGCACCACAGGGTCCTTACTTTGTCTATTCTTAATGGAAGCTAATTCTTCTAGAACGGTCTGGTCTGTAGATCTGGCAAAGGCCTCTGCTGTGGCACAGTACCCATGGTGGACTAAATAAGATGAAACCATTCTTAAAATAAAAAGAAGAAACACACAGCTTTTAGTCAAGAGAATACAGGCTTCATACTACAATTTATATAAAACAAGATCTACTCTGTTGTTACAAAACCAACCTATTCCCTTTGAAATACGGCTTTAAGAACCTCAACTTTAAAGTTAAAAAAAAAAAAAAAACACCATTTGTTCTAATCATGTAGTATTTCCAAAAAGAGCAGTGCACACGCCATGTTAAGAGGACTCTCCCGAAGAGAACCTGTCACTAGAGAAGAGACTGACAGACTCTGGATTCTTGGCTCCCCATTATCCCCGGCTCCTTTCCTGGGACTTCCCATCCTTATATTCAAACTTACTAACCATAATTTCTGTTTCATCTTTATTGTACGACCTATCCCAGTGAAGAGCTGGCATTTTATGAAATACAACAATTTTTAAATAACAGATGAACTCTTTGTGTTATGGAGTTACACTCCTTTCTTCACTCATCGGTTACAGGAGATGGTTATCTACAAGACGTGAACGCAAGAAATACTAGGGTGAACTGAAGAGAGGATCTTTGAGAACAAAGTCTATGAGGGTGATACTACTGACCAATGAGAAACTAACCCTTATAATCTAAAGCAATTAGTATCACTGTACCTAAAAGATGAACTACTCAAATATGATTTACATGGAAGTGCCGCACTTCCAAAGAACAGGTTTTCTTAAAAAGTCATCAAGTGGTCAAAACACATTGACATCTAACCACAAAAGGTTAGAAAAACTATTGACTCAACAATATTAACCCAAATATCCAATATATCCAAATATTCAATCCTAAACCTGCCTGCATCTGGCATGCCTGAGACCCTATCAGAAAGTGGTAGGAAGCAGTGATTCAGGAAAGAGGGATTGGGGGGCAGAGGGGAAAATCTCCAAGAAACAAATTTCTCATTTTATTTCATCTAATTGGTCAAATTGATTTAAAAGGGCAGGGAAGAACTTTTTTTAAAATGGACTTCCTAGGAGGTCATGGTGAGTGTCAATTTTATAAAGAGTGGGGTGGGGGCAGGGACCCTCACTGGACTCTGGTTACAGAATTAAGATAAATGATGTTTTTTCTACTACTCTCCTGCTATGATGCTCAGCGGCAATCATTTTTAAAGGACGAAAGGGATGTGACCCCAGGAGAGCAACTCATGCTAGCTCTAACTCATGCTAACTAGGAGATCGTCAGGCAGGCTTCGCTCTTCTGTCAACCGGGCACAGGTTCTGTAAGAGCTCCAGGGAAGAAGCATGTTTTCAGAATCATCATCATGTCTTCCAATCATTATGTCCTCCAAAAAACACACACAAAAATTTTTATTATATCTTTAAATGTACAATCATTCAAAGCAATTACACAGACATTTAAGACAAATTGTCAGATTGGTGGTATGTGCAAGTCTCTGCTATTTTCTTGGGTGAGATGACAGGAGTGAAAATGACTAAATTTACTGGTACTTATTTAATTTTTAAGTCTGTACTATTTCAAGCTTTAAGAGCTACCATTTAGCACTACTGACACCCAGGAATCATCTCCAGCCTTTTAGCAAAGGTACAGTCTAAAAAGTTGACTGTCATTGGACTTATATTTTCCTGCCGACTTCCACTCCAATGAAATTCTACTTTTTCATAAAGAATGAGTTGAGATAAAGGTTGTTCATTTTATAGTAAACCTTTACTGACACCCACTGTCTGCTCTGCTACCTACCCAGTCTGTACCATCGTTATTATGGAATCCTAAGTATTTATCCTGCTTTTAGGAATCCTCACTCCATACTCCTAACTCTTTGGTCTTATTCCTTTTGCGGGCTCTTAAATGTCTAATAATAACATGGAAAAGTAAATGACGTTAAAAATAATTAGTAAGATTTAAAAAAAACTCTTTCATAATTGGAGGCTTTTGCTCAGATTTTCCTATTTAGAATAGGGGCAACCATAACTTCCCTGAATCTACATGAAAAATAATAAATAGATTTAGCAAAAGTGGGATCCTAATAAGCAAAAATAGCTGATATTATTCTTACAGAGTAACCCATTCACTGGAAAAAAATGAGTCAAATCTTGAAATACAAAACGTACATACCTAGTCTATATTCCAGTATATTAACTATACCAGTATTTCGGTGCTTATTCTTACTGAGTAATATTTCTTCATCCCCATATATATCTGAACTACTGCTGAACTGCCAAGTTCATGTCCAAAATCCACAGCTCCTGAATTACACAATCTAAAGTATCCTCCTGAATTTGTTTTTTGCGTTAGCGCTATTTCAAGAGAATCAAGTAACCTATCTATGGAAAGCATTAAATCCTATTACTAAGGATAGCAAATGAACTTGAGCGATCTAGTGTCACTTCATTTCCTCCACCAAATTCACACGTCAGACTAAAATACACTTTTGTATGTGTGCCACCAAATAAAAAATGATTTTTAATTGTTTGAGTGAATTGCTTCTTATAGAGATTAATACAGTCAATACATGAAAATTATTAGGATATATAAAAAATTATTTTTAATTAAGAAGAGTAAATTACTTTTTATAAAGATTTAAATACAATCAAAGATACACTAAGATTGGTAGGATATCAATTAGATTAAAACGCTTCAGTAAATAGTCCATGCTACAAGAATGTTTTATAAAAAATGTATTTTGGAATAATAACGTCCATTCAAATTTCTTCACTTACTTTTGTATCATGGTTTGCCATTCGCCTTCCCGATCTCCAATGGGAAACCGGTCTATCTGTGCCTGTATTTTGGTTCTCCACTCTCGCATATAGTCTTCTATATCAAACACGAAAGGGTGCTGCCCGAAATTGGCATCGACGACCTCTCCTGGGGTTTGCAGCCCCACGGTAGGATATAAATTTGGCTGTAAGACAACATATTTCACTAGCATCTATCTATTCCTTTTATATTAAAGACTTATTTATTCTTTCAAAAGCGATCTTTACAATAACAAAATAAAATTTTACTTCTTGAATAATTTAAAATCGCAGTCAAAACCAGCAGAGAAAGAAAAATAACCTAAATACGATTAAAAGCAAATAATCTAAATACAAATAATCTAAACTAGATCATATGCTGGATGTAAAATACCACTTCCTATAATCTCATCACCAAGAAAAAGATAAACCGTAAGCCACCTATTTTATTTATTCAGAGGCTGTGTGGTGTTAGACTTCTAATAAACAGAAACATAAATCTTGCTCTTCAGAATAGGTCATATAATAGTTACGAAGCTTTCCACATGTAACTCAGACTTATCTTTCTATATGTGATATGTCTGCTGCGTGTCTAGAAGCTGCCTGCGAGGACGAGTTAGTTACCACAGAAGTACAACCCTAACCGGGCACGCCCCACTTTCAGTTTCCTAATTTTATTTCTCTGTCCATCTGCATGCCACTAGAAAGAGACAGTGCTAAGAATGTCATTATAAGCAAAACACAGTGCCATTAAGAGTGGGGGTTCTCTTTATAAAAACAAATGACTCAAAATGCACATATTTCTGGAGTGGAAAAGGATTTAAATATTCAAATTCACAGAGAAATGCATCTAGATACGCTCCAAGATTTCGAGGCTAAACAATCAAGTTTAACAGCTTCAAGTACACAAAAAACACACAAGTTCTTTTGGCTCTATTACTATTTGTTATATCTACAGGGGGGACCAGTTACTGAATGTCTACTAAATAGCAGGGTTTAAGCATAATAATAATCCCGTGAAATAATGACTGTTTGCATTACAAAGATAAAGAAATTGAGGATTGGGGGTAATTAACTTGCTCAGGGTCTACATTATGACAGAAGAGGGACCGGAACACAGATTCATCTGACACCAGATCTAAGTTTAGTTTTTCTTCCTATTACCTCCAAATCCCACTTCATCACCATTCTCCGTACTTATGCCTTATTTCTTTGCCTTAACGGTTATCACAAGTATTTGCAGTACAAAATCAGGTGAAGTTTGAGAGGAGATAATTTGGATGTAAATATAAGATGCTTATTAGATTTCACAGCAAAAAGCTAAGAGGATGTATTTAGAAACAACTGATCAACCAAGCAACAAAATCAGAAACGAAAGGAATACTGTGTCAAAATACTGAGAAATAGAATTGCACTGGATTTGGGAAATAAATGGTAATGCAATGTGCGCAAATGTACTGATTCTTAATCAACAAAACTAGCAAGTTCTTACAGTTTCAAGCTGGAAAGTGAGATACTTGTTACAACCCTCTCATTTCACCACTGAGAAAACAGACCTAAAGAGTGAGAGGGATTTATCCGAAAGCACAAAACTTCTTAATGATACACATAAAGCAATTGATGCAAGCCTCTCCATTTCTAGCACAGTATTCTTTCCATTAAACTCCATTACAAAATTATGAAATACTTTAAAACAAAAGTATATGAAGCCAAAGACTCTTAATAAAGATAACAACAGAGTGCAAGGCAATCTTGTTAGGCAGAATTTATAATTCTGATATTCAGCATTGCCCAGAGATGCTTTAAAAATGTTTTGTTTGCTAAGCTAAATTTTTCTGACAAATTCAAGAAAATAATCATATCAACACTATAGAAGAAAACGGACATTCAGGATTACTGATAAAATTGTGCCATCAAAAAGTGTAAAATATTCCTGTGACAAAACATGCCATAAATGTCAAGACAAATGAACTTCATTGCAAAGAAATGTGCTGCACATATAAGAAAGGATCAACATTCTCAAGTAAACAATATTTTCATAATACAGGACAAAGATTAACAGACCAACTCAATTTCTTTTAAGTGGTGACAGGTATACAGGCAATTTGCAGAAGGAATATAAAATGACAATAAAAATAGGAAGACACTTAACCTCAATTTCCTAAAATACAAATCAAAACAAGAAGAGCTTTTTTTTGCACATTAAGATTTAAAAGACTGAAAACACCCAGTGTTGATTGAAGGTTGAGACAATAAGCCCTCTCATTAACTATACACAGAAATATAAAATGATACAATCTTTTAAGAAAGAAATCTGGCAAAGTCTATGAAAACTGACAAAGCAATTTCACTTGTAAGAATGAAATCCGACAGAGAAACAAACATGTGCAAAGATATATATGCCCAGCAGCATTATTTTAATGGCAAAATATTAAAAAGAAATGTCCATTCACAGGTGGTATTACATACCACATTCAGTGAAACTCAGACTCTAATAACTGTAAGATATATCGTCATTTTATGTCAAAGGAAAAACAATGCCCATTAAATCTGACAGGCCATAGATTCTAACTAAGATGCACCCTTACCTGCATACTTTTCATGTCAAAGTATGAAAAATGTACATCTTAGAAGTTGTGGCAGTACATCATACAGTAAGATATTATACAAAAGTAAGAGTAAAACATCTGTATACTCACACAGAAAGATGTCATATATATTACTAAATGAAGACCGCAAGCTAGAGACCACACAAACTATGACCCTACCTTTTCTGTAAGCGTTTAAATAATGGACAGACTGGCTAACGTAAGTTTAGAAACAGACCTGGAAGGATATACGCTCAGATCAACACGGTCATCTGAACAGGTTGGGATTACGAGAAACTTCTCTTTTGTACATTTCTGTATTTATAAACATTTATTATTTGAATACTTAACACTATATATTACTTCTGTAATCAGAATGTGATAAAAAACTAGAAGTTGTAAAGCTAGCTGGGGTCAATGAAAAGTAACTATTTTTTATACTACTTACTCAACTTTAAACCTGAAGAATTGGAGAGAAGGGAATTAGCCCTTAACTGGCTAAACTATACACATTTAAAAATATACATATAACAGATTTTTTTAACTTGCTAGACTGTAGATTTCTAAAAATAGAACGATGCAATGTTTTTACTGTAACCACAGAGCTGTGCAACCATCACCGCCATTTAATTTTACAACATTCTCATCATTCCAAAAAGTAACCTTGCACCTATTAGCAGTCCCTTCCCACCCCTCCCCATCCCGTAACCCTCAAGAACCACTTTCTGACCCTACAGATCTGCCTATTCCGGACATTTCATACAAACGGAATTATATAATATGTGGTCTTTCTAATTTTAGCATAATGCTTTCAAGGTTCTTCCATGATGTAGCATGGATCTAGGCTGTGGATTTATGTAAAACAATGTTTTCTAGGAAACTTTCTAAATTTAAAAGAAAATCACCCCTTCTAGAATTAGAAAAAACAAAAATAACTTCCATCTCTATGAAGAGAATAAAAAAAAGATCTCCTAATTTCTATTAACCTATAAAAAATACAGATCCAAAAAATAGCCAAAAGCTATACACAAAATCATATTCTCAATAGCATAATTTTGTTCTATTTTAAAGATGTTTTCTAATGAAAATAGCAAATAATGTAACTAATAAAACGTAGATTTCAAATCAGCTGAAAGAACTGGAAAGCAGCATCATTTTAAATGAGAGAAGCTTCTGTAAAACGAATTGACCCAATCCCAAAGTGAATTAGTTTAGAGATGGACACTTCTCGAACTGGTGAGGTGAGCTGAGGAAGAAAGATCATTCTGAGACAAGGTTTTCAAAGCGGTGTAAACACCCCAGGTTCCATGATTAAGTGCACCACGGTCTAGATAAACTTTTGTTCTGTAAATATACTCTCAGAATTTAATGCTACAACTGGCTAGTGAGAGATCACAGGTACAGAACATACAAACGCTTCTTTGGTGGGGCCCTCAAGGGAAAGACTTTTTTTTTTTCCTTTTTAAGTAGCAGAATGTTGTGCTACATGCAGGAGTCCCAGAAGATCTCAGAGTCACAAAAATAAAAAGCTCTCAGAACCAGTGTATTAAAAAAACACAAAACCTTGTAACAACCACCATAACTGCCACTTTACCCACTGTTGTTACAAAGCTGAATATCACCACTGCTTAATTATAGACAAGGCAAAAAACATAACTAGTGATTCTAAAATGGGACAAAAATAATCAGAAGACTACACAAAAATAGTCAACATGTCTACAACCAGCTTAGCGTTTTCCAAATCATCACCACTTGTACAAGCAAGGAACAAAAGCTCATAAAACATCTGCTTGCTCTGACAATTGGTTTTACTTGTTTAGGGCCACAAAGAGGTAAAAAAACAAAACAAAACAAAAAAACCCACAACACCCAACAAGTTGAGCCCTTCAGCCAACTGCAAATGCAACACAGTGTTGCCCACAGCCTCTGACAGTTCTGAGCCACACCGCCCTGCACCAACCCACCGGCAGCCGCACCGGCAGCCTCCCCTCCACGAAGCACATGATCCCAGTCCCACGTGTCCACTTACGCCTGTGATGACTACGTTACTTGTCCTCCCTTTAGATTAACTTGTGTGCTTGCTACCGGAATCATTCTCATCAGCGAATAAACATCCCGGTAAATCAAAAAAATCTTTCATTGCCTATACTTCCGCCACGAGCTACCATATCCCACTTGCTTCCTATTTCAGTTGAAATCCTCCACAAAGTTGTCCCTACTTTGTGATTTCCCTCCTCGTTTTCGCTCTTAAATCCTTTCCGATCAGGATTTCTTGATCACTCACTCTACTGAAACTGTGTCAAAGTCACCAGCACCCTCTACTCTGCTAAACCCGCGGGTCCAATTCTCCGTCCTTAGCCTACCTGTCGTATCACAGGGACATCTCACACAGTTGATTTTGCCTTTCTTCTAGAGATGCTTTCCTCCTCACTTGGCTTTGAGGACACACCCAATTCTAACTAAGTCTTCCTCCTACCTCACGGATTGCTCCTTCTCAATCTCCCTTTGGTGGTTGCTTCTCTTCTCCCAAACATGCATGCCCCTCTTCTCTGCCTACACACACTCCCTTGTCGATGTCATCTGGTCTCATGACTTTAAACACGGAAATGCCAAGGATTCCCAAATTTTTGTCTCCAGTCCAGATCACTCTCTTGAATTCTAGGCTTACAGGGCCAACTGTACACTTGGGAATTCCATTTAACTTATCCAAGACTGATCTCCAGATTCCCCTCCCCCGCCCCCCCCCAACCTGCTCTGTCTATATACGGCCTTCGGCCTTCTCTGTATCAGTAAGTGGCATCGCCATTCTTTCCATTCCTCAGGCCAAGAATCTCAAAGCCCTATCCTCTCATATTTTCACATCCAATCCTTCAGAAAATTCTCTTGGCTCTCAGTTGGGATTTTTTTTCAAATGATATTTTTTAATTTTTTAATTTAACTCTTTAATCTACCTGAAACTTACTTTGGCATAAATATAAGATAAAATCCTAAGATTACACACTTTTTCAAAAAGATAAACACTGGCTCCATTACTGCTTATTAAATAATGCTTCCTAGTGAACACGTTGATTTTAGACTCCACATTTTCCTTGGCTTATTAGCACAGTTGTTCTCTATTATAACTTTGATTTCTTCTGGGTTTTTTTTCCTAGAATTTTCTTCAGGAATATTAATAATCTATAGATGGGATGACTATTCTCTGCCTCTGATTCTCCTTTGTCAAACATCTCTGAAACTGAAATGTGTCCTGTAAGCACTGGTACCTCACATCTGTCTGCTCAGACAGCTGTCACTGCCCACACAGGTGTGAATCTACTGAAATAAGCTCTCTCTAAACTCTGGAACTTGACTGTTTCCTGGTGAAACAGCTGGATAATTGCTACCTCTAAGACATTTTAGTCAACAAGTTATGTATGGACCAAATAAGAAATATCAGAATCCCGGTTGTTGTAGTGCCTTCTGGTAATATTAAAAATTGATAGCATCAGAGCCTGCACAATGCAATCAGAAGCTTGGAAGAAAATGCCAGAGACATACTGGAGAGCTCTTAAGAAGTGTTCTGGATGGCACAGAAGATAGCATCACATAGAAAACTACAGACATCAGCTCTAAAAAAGTGGTTTAAAAGACTGGACTCAAAACTTGAAGTTTGGGGGAATACCTTAATCAAGCTCTATTCCTTATGTCATTATTTGCAGGTGTGCAACAAGTGATACTGATTAAAAACCTTTACTTAAATACCCCAAAATTCTAAGTGATAACAAAGCATCCTATCCTAGTTTGTTAGGTCTCCCCCCCCATTAGCGTTATACATCATGCATGTTACAATGCGCAGTCTGCCTCGGTAAACAAGGTATCTAGAATCAAAGCAGTTCTCTGATCTCTAATGATGTGCGTCACCATCACCCGCTGCCCGAATTTCTGCAAGAGCCTCCTCACGGGTCCGCCTGCTTCTGCCCTAAATCCTGCCCCAGTCTACTGTTCAAGCAGCAGTCGAAAGCATCAGCGATCCTTTAAAACTGAAGCTACCCCGTGAGAACTGAGACTCTGCAGTGCCTTTGCACGTCACTCAAAGGAAATGCCTAGGTACTTACAAGGGCCCTCCGGGTCTCCATGATCTCGCTAACCACCCCCCGCCCCCAGGATCTCGGACTCAGCTAGCACACTCTGTCTTCGTCCCCTCTCTGGGCCCCTTCCTTAGTCGGGCTCCTCTAACTGTTCCTCTGCCTGGGGACACTCTTGCTCTCCCTACTCATCCCGTGGGCTCCCTCGCTTTGTCCCAAGTCTCTGCTCAAGTCCTCCTTGGCAAACCTTGGCCAAGGGGGGCAAACCGCACAGCCCGTGTTCTGTCTTTGGTACTCCCACCTCCTTTTCCTCTTTCTTTAAAAAGTACCTGCGCCACCTTTTAAAATGTTGTAATTTGTTTTTAATGGACTGTTTACTCCTATTCCCCAGCTTGAACACTGCAAGAGGACAGAGACCTTCTCCGTTCTGATGCCTCCCCGGCGCACAGCCTTCCCCACAGCGGGCACTCAGTACGCGCTGTGTTGATAAATGCCCATGACCGCTGTGCAGCTTCTTGCCGAAAAGTTCAGCAACACCAAAGAAACATATTTCAAGTGAATGCGGTGACAGTGACATTACAAGGTGTATTGAAGTCATCAATTCTGATTTATTTTTTTAGCTACAACGAAATTCCCTTGTTCCAGGGCACCCGGTGCCCTTTGGAGCCTAATTTCTGAAGGTACACAGCAACGGTGGCTAGAGAAAGGATCTCTAGTCTAGGCATCGCCTATAAACTTGTTAGATATCAGGAAGACGGAATTCCAACCATGCTTAATACTAGTTTCTTTATACTTCTTTTAATTAAAAATACAAAACAGCTTTTAAAAGAAAGTATGTCTTACCGGTAGGTCGGTGAAAGCAATACCTAAAAAACAAACAAAACAAAACAAAACAAAAAAAAAGTGGCATTAGACACGGTTTTTCAAAGGCAGACGATAGTGACAAGCTGAATTTATAACTGAAAACAAGGGAAGGAATGGCAAAGGAAGGAAAGGAAAAAATTTTAAAGCTAAATACAAAATAATGAGACTAGTATTTTTCTCAGTAATGCCAACAGAGGTCTGAGTGAAAGCTCTATCTCCTTTCAAGATCCGCATCCTTGTTAGTCACACACCAGTGTTATTTCTGGAGCACTGCGACTTTCTCCAGGACTCTGGTTTCAGATGTACCTTCTAAGCTATGTCAAGAACCATATAAGAAAACTGGTTGCAAAATAGTCACATCTGATTTTTGACCAACACCCAAGCTGCTTTACCCAGTCTTATCACTTAATCTTCCTCACCTAGATTTCGCTTTTAAGTAATTTTGGGGGGGAGGGAAAGAAGAGATTTTTTTGTTACCAAGAAAAAAAAGTGAACGATGCAAAATACAGTACTTCTGTTTCTTAAAAAAAATTTTTTTTCTCACGAAAGTACATTGTTAAGTAACTTTGGACTATTCTGCAAAAAAACTTGATTTCTCATTCAAAGGATCAAGGTTTATACAGTTGAGAATTTCTCATCAATGTCCTCTGACAGTAATTTCAGCATAGTCACGTTCCAGATACGAGTCACAGGAGTAAGTCTACTGGCATCCCAAAGTGATGACTTAATATATTATCTCTCTTCAAATATTTAAATATATTACTTAGCTGAAAATAAAATAAATAAACCAAATATTTCTGTAGGACCTCATGTTTAAAAAAGACTGAGCTCTAGAAAAACAGGAGATAGTCAGTTACTCTCAATTCTTCCAGTCTAAACACACATTAAAACAAAACAAAAAAACCACACCAGCACCACTACCTCTCCCATGTTGATCGCCATCTAAAATTTGAGGGCGTTTCTATCAAATTATCTTTTAAGGTCTCTTCCCACTTGAGATTTTATGGCTCTGTAAATGTGCTGTGCCATCAGAAAACAGAATTAGCTGACTCTACCAATCAAAGTAATAAAATTAAAAGACAAAATGACTATGCCACTCTACTATATGGTTTTTAATAAATGTGTAAAAATAGTGGTTTGTAGTTAAGTCCTGTTTTTATGACTTCTAAAAAACTAGTAAATTCATGTTGGCTTGTCAAAAGAAAGCAAAGCTGGAGGTCCCCCAAGCCCCCCATAAAACATCAATTACTTTTAGCTTCATTAATAAATAGAAAGCAAAGTGACTACAGCCAAATATGGAAATTTATTCTAAAATTTTCAGGAAACTAAAAAGGGTACAGAAAACAACAGAGAATATTTTAATCAAATATTACCAATCATATCTTAGTATCTTAATCATAATTTAGCAGCCTAAAAAAATTTCCCCAAAGAGGTCTATTATAGAAAAGACTGTCTACTTTTACAGTTTTAGCCAAAATTCCTTTTTGTTAGTAATTACTGAAATCCTGTCTTTACCAAAAACTCTAATGAGAAACACAACTCAATCCCACAGGTTTACATGTTTGAACACTGCCAAATACAGCCACCACAACCTGTACACATTCAGACCACAGAAAGATGCCACTTTTGTAAGTTAGCAGATTTAAATTTTACACGGAAGACAATTTTTTTTATATTTCTAATTTTCTGATTTGTCAAGAGGCTTTTCAAAAAGTGATCTCCAATTGATGACATTCAATAAAAGTAAAAAATTTCCAATTAAGTTAACCAAGATACTGAACTGCTTCTCTATTTTCTCAAATAAAAACCTTTCCATTTCTATTTCTATAATCAGTAAATATGTATTTTGAAACAGAAACTAAAGATGTTTCAGCATTTGGGTAGAAATAATCCACTTCAGGAAATACAAAACAACAGTACGTATATTTTTATCTTCTAGATGCTAGAATTCAGACCAGAGGGAAGCATACTTCTGCAAAGACCCAGAGAATAAGTAAATCTCTTCTGCTCTCCAGGCTCTACAGTCTCCATCACAAGCACTCAGTTCCGCCACTGGACAGGAAAGCGCTGCCCACATTACACAAACGAATTGGTGTGGCTTTGTTCCCATGCAACTCGACTTAAAGCACAGACAGGAGACCAATCTGGATCACGGTCTGTGGCCTGCTGTCCTCTGTTCTAGAGGAGTAACTTGTTACTACTGCATCCCCAGCATCCAGCCCAGACTCGGGCAATGAGAATAAACAACATGAATGAGTACTCACTATGTGCCAGGCAATCACCTAAGAACTTTGCATGGATCATTTCAGTCTAAAAAAGGGAGGTATTATAGCGGTCCTATTTTACAAATTGAGGAACAGAAATATTAACTTGCATACGGTCACATGGCCTAAGCCAGGAGACAAACCCAGGCAACTGAAGAACCATGTTAATGGCTCTTAGAATCGCCACTCTATGGGCTTAATAAACATTAAATATATAAATGAATACTGACAAACGCCTCAAAAATTTACTTAAAATTAGAACATGATTTTATCATTAAGTACCCTTTTCTTAAGAAGTATCTCACATTTTAAAAATAGTTCTCTTATTCAAGAGAAAATCTCAACATAAATGTTTGTGAAAGTCTAATAAGAAACAAATAAAATCACATCACCTATGATCTTTCCATCTCCCAAAACAAAATTTCTTCTCTGGAATAAAGTTTTAGAAAACTGTAAAAAGACTAATTTTGGTTTTAAAAACATGCCTTTTGCATTTCTGAATCAAAGATCATACCTAAAAGCAGATTTCTGCAGTTTAATTTAAGATCAAATATCTTAAGCAACCAAGGCAACTAAGACCATCCTGGGTTAAATGCTTTGATAAGTCAGAGCCAGAATAGTAACAAGGAATCAACTAAAGAGGCTGAATCCTTTGGGAACTGGTTGGCCACAGCAATCAAATCACATATACACATTCTTGCCTGGTGTCCTGAATCAACACTCTTGACAACAATGACAATAAAAGGGTCTACTGTGGACTTGGGACAAACTTTATGTCAGATAAGACAGGACTTCAAAATCAATATTCATAATTAGAAGGAAAAGATTTAAGCTGAATATCAAAGTGAAGATACTAATTTTACATCAGGAATATGCTGAGACACTAAAAAGGATATAGCTATTACCACTGTAGCCAGAAATTTAGAATTTTCTACTATGAAATGAAAGATACAACGGTTTTTGCGTTATATGAAAGAACATCTATTATATGCCTAAGGACACTATTTGCTGTCTCATTTTTAAGTACTATTTACGCGCACACTGAAATCTCTGCCTTCTCAGGCTAGTTTTTGCGTCCTTTTGCTTTACCTCATCAGAAGTAATTTGCTTCGAATCAAGACTTTTCAAATAACGTGAAACCATTTTATTTTTTAAGCATCAGTCTTACTATCCTTTATAGTTTCTGTATAGAAACAAAAACAAAAAACTTCTAGGAAAAGGGAGTATAACAACCACACAGAATCCTCAATTTGAAGAGCTGCAGGTGCATATGCAACTAAAAAGCCTAATTTTCTACTAGTCTTAGAATGGATAGGCTTCTTTGTGTTTTTATTACTTTATTTTTTTATTCGCCATCTGTCTTTTATCCTTAGAAATTTTGCTGTTATGGTTTTAATTCTGCTCCGTTCTGCAGAACTTTAGTCATCACTGTTAGCAGGCCTGTCCTTTTAGGTCAAATGCCTTTTGTTTGGTTGACAGCATCAAGCCTTTCCTTCGTTATTACCCCATACTACACTAAAAACTGACAGCCTTTTTTCTCTCAGTACCTGTTACCTACAGAACTCAGTCAAACTATGAAGTGTTTAGTGTTTTACTCAAAGCAGAAAACACTTAGCATTTCTATTACTTGAATAAATATGTGAGCATGGGGATTATTTTCACAGTTATTCCCATACACGTGATACAATGTGGCTTTCACAGAACACAAATTTTCACCATTTCCTCAACTTCCACCTGAAAAGAACAAAGAAAGAATGTCCAGAGGCATGTATCTATAATCGAGGACTACATAATACACGTGACTACCATGCTGTAAGTACAATAATCACAATATTTGATTATTTTACATGCAATACATTATCTTAGTACCTAAACTATGTCCATTCTTGGTGTAGAAGCAGGTATTGTTGATAAGGTTAACACAACAGCCAATGACATCACCAGTCGTAAAAGTTGGTCCATAAGGTTGTCCCGTTCCAGAAGAACAAAATGAATGTCCATCATCCCCATGATAACCATATGAATGTTTATCCCAGCCTAAAGAGAAAGTTCCAGTATATTTACAATGAAAAGTAAGGTTCCTCTGTACTAGAGCTATTCACTAAGATTATGACAAGAAAAGCAAGAATGGTACAATAGATGATAGCACAGAGATAAAATTCCCAAATGTACATGTAAATTCCCAACAATTACACCACATGATTTCTACATTAAAATACTGCTTACAACACTAAGGAAAATAAATCTGCCACACAGAAGACTAAAACATGTATTAAACAAGACTCCTACCATTAAAAAAAAAAAATAGCAAGACACATTTTCCATGCATATTTCCTTTGCTAACAGACCAAAGGAATTTTGCTCTGATTTGATTTAAACACACACACACACACACACACACACACACACACAGTTTAATATAAAGTAGAAGATTTTTCTATTTTCAAAAAGTTTCCCCCAAATTAATTTTTAACATTAGTAAATAGAATACCGGAAAGTATAATTCAAGAATCAGTTGCATCTGATGAATGGTTTTGGGAAACAGTTCTGCCATCTCAATTGACACCTTCCTTAGTTTACTTTTACTATTAGCCTACATTCCCAGAATATTACACAAATGAAAACAGGTTAAAAGCCAGGAATGTGCTGGGTAGCAAAGAGAATCAATCACATTAAAATATTTAAAGTAGTTGATATGACTATGTAATGTAAAATACCAAAACAAAACAAAGCAAGCAAAAACATAAAACAACAAAATGCATGGTAGATGTAAGTTTTGCTGAATAGCACAAAATTAAAATTTTTTAAAACCACTTGGCTTCCACTTTGAACTCATGACACAGGAGATTAAAAATACAGAAAATCAATGTATTTAACTATTTCAAATTATTACTTCAAATTTTTAGCCAGAAAAGATGTAGCCATAAGACAGTACTATAATTCAACGATAAGTACCTGGTAGTCTATTCATGTTCACACCTTGAGCAGAAAGACCAATTCCCATGTAACTGTTAAAAAAAGAAAGGGGGGGGGGAGAGGAAGAAAAGCAGGTTATTATAACCATATATGTAAAAATTACCAAATACTCTGACACATATCAGAACCCAACCCAAGTTGAAACTCACAGGACAGCTACAAAAAAGTTCTACAATTCATAACAGCAAAAAAGGCAATATTAAGCAACAATAAAACCCAGATTCACAGTAAATTTCCATAGCACTAATTCATAAATACACCCAAAGTACTAGTAATAATTACGCACTCCACTAACAACTACAAAAACCTTTCAACTTATCTACATGTAAATATTTAGGATTAAGACTTCTAATAAAGAGTATAGGGGGACTTGTGGAAGAAAAAAGAAACAATAATTAGGAAACGATTATATTTCTAGAAAGACAGAGTAATAATCTAGACCATAAAGAAAGGGACATGGATACGTATTTGGAAAAAATGTCAAATTCATATAAAAACATCGGAAATATTTAATAAAATTACATTTACAAGTATGTACTATATGGTATCCATGTACTGGTTTTCTCAGAGTTTGGCAAAATGACAAAATCAAATTAGACATGGGATTCTTAGTTTTTAATTTATCAAACTAAAAGAATAAAATTACCTCCAAAAAAAGAAATATAAAAGGAAAAAGTATTAAGGCATGCGATTCATTTTTAAAAGCTTGTAAAATACTAATAAAACCTGATAAAGATAGCAGATGCAAAAAAAGAAAAAAAAAGAAAGAAAGAGGCAAACCACCAACTAAATAAAAGAATAAAGTAAATCCAGTTTGTGAAAAGGTTAATTGACTATGATTAAAATGGCACTTGATAAATTTCAACTACCATTTTTATTTTTGCTAAGATATTACTTATTTATTTGAGAGAGAGAGACACACAGAGTGTGAGCAGGGTGAGAGGAGCAGACCCCCCACTGAGCAGGGACCCTGATACCGGCCTTGATCCAGAGACTCCAGGATCATGACCTGAGCTGAAGACAGCCGCTTAACTGATTGAGCCACCCAGGCGCCCCTCAGC
This sequence comes from Ursus arctos, assembly GCF_023065955.2. NCBI lineage: Eukaryota > Metazoa > Chordata > Mammalia > Carnivora > Ursidae > Ursus > Ursus arctos. Next base: position 17,522,404 of record NW_026622997.1, read on the forward strand.
TACCATTTTTAATAAAAACTCAAGCAAAATAAAATGAAACTAAAATATGACACATTTTCCCAAATCTAATACAGCAAGATACTCAACAGTAAACACTGAAGCCATTTCCACTTAAAACAGGACATGGAATTGTCTACAACTGTTAAACATTATTCTGAAGGTTTCAGATAATTTAATAATATAATGAAAACAACCAGTATAATATTAAAAGATATAAAATAATCTTTATTTGTAGTTGCCATGATTATATACATAGAAAACTACAGAAACTACTAAAAGCTTTTAGAATTACAGTTGACCCTTGAATACTGGAGGGGCGGGAGGGGGCTGGGGTGCTGACTCCCATGTGGTCAAACATCCATGTATAACTTGATTCCCCCAAAACTTAACTACTGGGAGAGCCTGGGTGGCTCAGTTGGTTAAGCGTCTGCCTTCGGCTCAGGTCATGATCTCTGAGGCCCTGGGATTAAGTCCAGCATCGGCTCCAGGCTCCCTGTCTATGGGGAGTCTGTTTTTTCTCTCCCTCTGCCCCTGACCCCCACTTGTGTTCTCTGAGATAAAATCTTTATTAAAAAAAAAAAAAGAAAGAAAAAAAAAAAAAGAAAGAAACCCCAAAACTTAACTACTAATAGTCTGCTATTGACACCTTATGGATAACACAAACAGTGAACTGACATGTATTTTGCAGATTATGTATATTATATACTGTACTATTAGAATAAGGTCATAAGGAAGAAAAAAGAAAATGCTAAGAAAATCATAAGGAAAATATATCTATAGCACTGCGCTGTATTTACTGGAAAAAAATCTGCATGTAAGTGTACCCATGCAGATCAAACCTGTGTCGTTCAGAGGTCAAGTATAATGAAGTTTTTCGGCAAAGTGACTGGATATTAAAAAAAAACACAAAAATTTAAATTTCTCTTCTAGTAGTACCAGGTAGAGAAAAAAAGTAGTGTAAACATACCAGTCACAAAACTACAGAAATCATAAAATGGGAATCTCAAGTATGGCATAAAAATAATATATAAAAAGCGTAAATAAATGGATATACTATGTATATCTGGATAACTTGACAGTACAAAAAGACTTATCTTTCCAAAATTAATATATACATGTAATAAGACTTAAGAAAGATTCCCAATAAATTTTCAAAACCAGAAAATGATTTTAAAGCTCATATGTAAAAATACAGAATTTTAATCAAGAAGAACAATATTTTCAAAAGGAAAAATAACTTTGTGTTTGCCCGACCAGATAGTAAAACTCTGAGCGAGCTGAACTCACGAAAGCAGTATTACTATCAAGAGCAGGTATCAAGTGAGATAAGAGTGACAAAACATCAAGAAACAACATTTAGATACACGGTCAGAAAGATTTATTAAGTGTGTATTTTAGCTCAGCCCCTCTGTTCCAAACAGAACCTACAATTTAAGTACTGGGAGGGAAAAATTACTTAAGAAGGTACAAGACTCAAGTCTTCGAGGAGAAGAAATACAAAGCTGCGAGCAGGGATACGGCTAGGGACCAGCAAAGCTCTGGGTTTATGAGCACTCGTGATGCCTACAAGTTTCCCCTTCTGAGGACACAAGGACTTAAAATGTTCCACAAGAGAACATCAGCCATGCTCACTGCTTAAAGCCAAAAACTGGCTTTACGAAAGGCTCCTGAAAGAAGATGTGGAAACGCTGACACCATCTGTTGCCTTGGTTAAAGCTTGTCGGACACCACGGTCTACTTAAGAGAAGTAGACGTCTCTTGACTAATATGGAACAAAGCAGTCGAACAGATCAGTGACTGAATTGGCAAGGCTGCTAGTTCACCTTGAAAAGGGACCTGAGAACTCCAATGTACACCTGCTTTTAGTCTGGGGGCCCAGGTGTTAGAAAGTACAAACTGTAATAAAAAGAAAATAAGTATAGAAAAAGATGAACAAAATGAAGAAAACCTTTAGATTTCCCAATCAAAATGAGACTACAAAAGCAAAATTCTAGAATACCCAAATATGAAGAAGGCCAGGGAAATACGTAACTGCAACAAGAATGCATTCTAGATGACACGAACAAGTGGACAGTAAGACAAAGAGGATATTTTAAAAAGTACATTTAGGATATGTAGAAGAGGGGCGCCTGGGTGGCTCAGTCGTTAAGCGTCTGCCTTCGGCTCGGGGCGTGATCCCAGCGTTCTGGGATCGAGCCCCACATCAGGCTCCTCTGATATGAGCCTGCTTCTTCCTCTCCCACTCCCCCTGCTTGTGTTCCCTCTCTTGCTGCTGTCTCTATCTCTGTCAAATAAATAAATAAAATCTTTAAAAGAAAAAAAAAAAAAGGTCTAACATACATGTAACCAGAGTCCCACAAGGAGAAAAAGAGAGTGGGTTAAAAATTTTGAGAAAAATTTCCCAGATTTGGGAAAAAGAAAAACATTTATAAATTCATAAGCCTGGCAAACCTCAGCAGGTTAAATGCAAAAAAAAGCACACCTAGGCACAAATCACAGTCGAACTAAAAACAAACAAACAAACAAACAAACAAGAGAGACAGACACTGAAAGCAGCCAGGAGACAAAAAAAGACATTTTACTGTCACAGGAACACTGAGCTGAACACTCAGGTGCACATTTCTCACAAGAATATATGAAGCCCAGAAGACAGTGAAATGAAATCTCTACCAAACTGAAGCTGGGGGAAGCGGGACTCATGCTATATTATCACATTTAAGGTCCTTAAATTCACTGCACTATACAAAATCATGCAGTAAAAACTACAGGGTTTATGGGAAAAAGTGGGGTTAAGAGCACAGCATTCCAAAACTCCATTAGTAACACGTTAAAGGAGAGAAGAACCCAATTTAAAAAACCCCTAATTTCAGTAAAAACAATTTTACACATGCTAAAGTGTTTAAAATACATCAACACTACAATAAATATGGCACTTTACACTGAAAAGACCTGAAGTTTACTTGGGGAAGTAGGTGACATAGCACTGTAGCTTGTGGGTTATTGTGAAGTGGTGGAAGCAAAGTTATTTGACGGGGGAAACCTGTACCAGCAGAGGTGGATGGGTGTGGCCTGTAACATGCAGTGAACCAACATGTTTGGTACATGTTTCAAGTGTGCAGGACATATAAAAACAAGCTCAAAGTCAACAGCAGTGAGGGAGTGACGAGATTTTTAAAGTACATGAACAAGGGGCGCCTGGGTGGCTCAGTCGTTAAGCGTCTGCCTTCGGCTCGGGGCGTGATCCTGGTGTTCTGGGATCGAGCCCCGCATCAGGCTCCTCCGCTATGAGCCTGCTTCTTCCTCTCCCACTCCCCCTGCTTGTGTTCCCTCTCTCTCTGGCTGTCTCTCTCCCCGTCAAATAAATAAAATCTTAAAAAAAAAAAAATAATAAAGTACATGAACAAGAAATTTATTATTGTGGTACTATGTGTTTAGCAAAGCAAACAGACATAAAAAATTTTCAGATCAATGTATCAATACAGGTATTTTCAAATTTCACATTTATTAGCATTTTTTAAATTATGGTTGTACCAAATATCAAATAACAGAGACTAAGAAGACTAGTTTAGTTTAATTCCTACTATAGATAGGTTTAAGTCTACTAGCTTGTTAGTTTCCCATCTGTTCTCTCCATTCATCCTTTCCTATGTTCTTTGTATTTTTCTATATTTAACCTTTGTAACTTTTTGCTATACACTTCAGTATTGTGTTAACAAACACCTTATAAGTGTGAAAAATGGCATCTTTAACATATTCTTGATTGAATTAGTATATTTATCACATGATGACAATGTAACGCAAAACTTCTTAAAGCCTGTTTACCTCTTCCCACACTTTTGCTACTGCTATCACTGTTTTTTTTTTATATGTCGCACACTCCACAAGAATGTCACCATTATTGCTTTATATAGTTAATGCCAGTTTACTCAATTAGATACACAACACACTTCTCATCAGAAACCACAGAAGCCAGAAGGCAGTGGGATGATATACTGCTCTGCTGAAAGAAAGCCTGGGAAGCAAGAATTCTATATGGAGCAAAACTGTACTTCAAAAATGGAGAAACTAAGATATTCCCAACTAAACAAAAACTGAAAATTTGTCACTAACAAACCTGAATAAGAACTAATAAGGCAGAAAAGGAAGGAAACTAGATAGTAACTCAAATCTACACAAAGCAAGGACCTCAACAGTAACAACATAGGTAAACATAAAAGTATAAATGACTTGTTTCTAACTCTCTTCTATCTAAAAAACATAAAGCAGTAATTGTAGCATTTTGGGTTTAAATTGCATACAGATATAATTTTATGACAATAATAGCAAAAAGGACAAGGGAGAAAAATAGATATACTATGGAGCAAACTTTAACATACTACTGAAATTAAGTTGGTATCAATCCAAATTATATTTTCATATTAAGATATTATCTGAGTAATCCTCCAGAGCAACCACTAAGAGAATAATTCCAGGGGCACCTGGGAGGCTCAGTCAGTTAAGCGTCTGACTCTTGGTTGTGGCTTAGGTCATGATATCGGGGTCCTGGGATCGAGCCCTGCATCAGGCTCTGCACTCAGCAGGGAGTCTGCTTGGGATTCTTTCTCTCCCTCTGCCCCTCTTTCTGTTCACTCACATTCTCTCAGATAGACAAATAAAGCTTTATATATTAAAAAAAAAAAGAACTCAAGAACTACAAAAAAGAAGCCACAATGCACTTAAAAGTTTCACTAGAAAACATCTAATACACACAAAAGAAAGCAACAAGGGAAGAACAGTGAACACATTAACAATAAATATCAAAATGGCAGACTTAAGTCCTATGTTATCAATAATGATAATAAATGCAAATGGATAAATAAGATCATCCTAACAAAAGGCAGAGATCCACTGAATAGTCTTTTTCTCTTTTGAAAAAAGATCCAGTGATATGTACTCCACAGAGGACACTTTAGATTTGCACACACAAACAGGGTGAAAGTAAAAGGAAGGAAAAAGACATACTAAACAGTAATCAAATGAGAGACTAGATGTCTATACTTATACCAGACAAAATAGACTTTAAGACAAAAGTTGTTAGTAAAAATTAAAGAACATATTTTATCACGATGAAAGGGTCAATACATCAAGACATAACAATTACACACAAATACAAACCTAGCAACAGAGTCCTATTTAAAGCTAAAACTCAAAGAATTAATATACACAATTCACAATAGTTGAAAACTTCAATAACTCACTTTGAATGATGGGTGGAATAACTGGACAGAAAATCAACAAGGAAACGCAAAACTGAACACAAATGTAAACCAACCAGAACTAATAGACATCTGCAGAAGTCTCCGCCAACCATGTGGGGACGAGACATGCTTCTCAAGAGCACACAGAAGAATCTCCAGGATCTATTGTTAGGCCATAAAACAAGCCTCAATAAATTTAAAATAACTGAAATTATACACAGTATATTCTCCAACCACAAGGAAATTAAACCAGAAATTACAAACACGAAAAATTTCAATGTACACAAACACGTGGAAACTAAACAACACGCTCCTAAAAAAAACAAAGAAATCACAGGGGAAATTAGAAAATACTTAGAAATGAATGAGAATGAAAACGTAACACATCAAAACTTGTGGGATGAGTCTAAAGTGGTACTCAGAAGGAAATTTATAGCTGCAATTGCCTATATTTAAAAAAGACATATCTCAGGGCACCTGGCTGACTCAGTCAGTAGAGTGTGCAACTCTTGATTTCAGGGTTGTTGAACTCAAGCCCCATGTTGGGTGTAGAGATCACTTAAAAATAAAATCTTAAAGAAATATCTCTATAATCCAACTTTCTACTTTGAGAAACGAGATAATTAAAAACAAACAAACAAACCTAAAAAACCCAAAGCAGGCAATGGGAAGGAAATAATAAAGATTAGAGCAGAAATAAATGACATAAAGATCAGAAAAACAAAAGAATCAATGAATTCAAAAGTTGGTTCTACTAAGAGGAAAAAAGACTCAATCAAATCGGGAACAAAAGAATGTAATTACTACCAAAGTAAAAAAAGATTTTAAGGAAATAAAAAGAATTATAAGAAAATACTATGAACTATACAGCAACACATTACATAACCTACTTAACTTAAAATGGACAAATTCCTAAAAGTCATAAACTACCAAAACTCAATAGCAACCTTAAAACTTCCCACAAAGAAAAGCTACGCTCAGATGGCTTCATTGGTAAATTCTACCAAACATAAAGAAAAATTATCACCAATTCTCAGACTCCTCCCAGTGTTACCCTATTATCCAAATCAAAGACACCACAAGAAAACAACAGAAACTATCCTTTATGAATATATGTGCTCAAATCTTCAACTAGCAAACCAAATCTGGCAACATACAAAAAGGATTATTACACATCATGACCAAGGGGAATTTATCCTAGAAATACGGGTTGGTTTAGAAACATAATCAATGTTATACACCATACTGAGAGAATGAAAAATATAAAAGCAACATGATCATTGACACAGAAAAAGAATTAAGACAAACTCCATCATCCCTTCTTTATAACAACACTCAACAAATTAGGAATAAAAGGGAACCTCCTAACCCGGTAAAAAGCATCTATTAAAAAAAATCCATACCTAACATCATACTTAATGGTAAAGGACTAGGGGCGCCTGGGTGGCTCAGTCGTTAAAGCATCTGTCTTCGGCTCAGGGCATGATCCCAGGGTCCTGGGATCGAGCCCCGCATCAGGCTCCCTGCTCTGCTGGGAGCCTGCTTCTTCATCTCCCACTCGCCCTCTTTGTGTTCCCTCTCTCACTGGCTGTCTGTCAAATAAATAAGTAAAATCTTTAAAAAAAAAAAAAAAGGTAAAAGACTAAATGCTTTCCCCTTGAACAAGAAAAGGATATCTTTGGGGCGCCTGGGTGGCACAGCGGTTAAGCGTCTGCCTTCGGCTCAGGGCATGATCCCGGCGTTATGGGATCGAGCCCCACATCAGGCTCCTCCGCTATGAGCCTGCTTCTTCCTCTCCCACTCCCCCTGCTTGTGTTCCCTCTCTCACTGGCTGTCTCTCTCTCTGTCGAATGAATAAATAAAATCTTTAAAAAAAAAAAAAGAAAGAAAAGGATATCTTCTTTTACCATTTCTATTCAACACAGGACTGGAGGTTCTAGCTTGGGCAGTAACGCAAGAAAAAGCAAAGCCATCCGTATTATAAAGATAGGAGTAACCATCCTCTGTTCACATACAACACCGTTTTGTACGTAAAAAATCCTAAAGAATCCTTACCAAAAAACGAATACACAAGTTCAACAAGACTGCAGGATACCAAGTTCAGTATGCAAAAATCAGTTTTGGGGCACCTGGGTGGCTCAGTTGGTTGGGGGTCCGATTTGGGCTTGGGTCATTGCCTCGGGATAGTGGGATCGAGCCCTACGTTGGCCTCCATGCTCAGCAAGGACTCTGCTTGGGATTCTCTCCGTCCCTCTCCCTTTGCCCCTTCCCCATGCTCATACGCTCACACTCTCTCTAAATTAATTAAATAAAATCTTAAAAGAAATCAGTTTTATTTCTACTCTTTAGCAACAATTTGAAAATGAATTTAAGAAAACAATTCCACTTACAACAGAATCAAGAATAAAAAAATCTAGAAATAAACTTAACCAAAAAGTGCAAGACTTGAACACTAAAAACTACAAAACATTGTTGAAAGAAATTAAAGAACACCTAAATAAATAGAAAGATAACCACATTCATGGCCTAGAAGAATACTATTAATGCTGTTAAGATGGTAATGCCGTCCTAATTAATCTAGAGATACAAGGCAATCCTTGTCAAAATTCTAACTTGCTTTCCTGCAGAAATTAACAAATTGATCCTGAAATTCATATGGAAATGCAGAGGGCCCAGGAGAACCAAAACAATCTTGCAAAAGAAAAAAACCTGGTGGACTCACACCTCACAATGTTAAAACTCACTAGAACGTTAAAATAATTAAGAGAGTGTATTATTACTGGCTTTAGAATAGACATATATATTAATGCAACAGAATTAAAGAGTTTAGAAAATAACCCTTAAATTTATGGTCAATTGATTTGGACAAGGAAAGACAATTTAATGGAAGGAAGATAGACTCTTCCAACAACTGACACTGGGACTAGATGCATCTATGCAAAAGAATGAAAGCAAAGCAACACCACAACACCACATATAAAAATTAACTCAAAATGTTTTTCTTAGACAAAAACACCAGAGTAAATCTTCATAACCTTGGATTAGGCAACAGTTTCTTAGATATTACACCAAAAACACAAGTAACGACAACAAAAAGACAAACCAGACTTCATAAAATTATAAAACTTGTGTGTGTGTTGAAGAATACTGTCAAGAAATTTGAAACAGGAGAAATATATGCAAATCATACAGCTGTTAGGGGATTTCTATCCAGAATACATAAACAACACTTACAACTTAGCAATAAAAAGAAAATCCAACTAAAATATGGGCAAAGGACCTGAATAGACATTTCTCCAAAGAAAATCTACAGATAGCTAATAAGTGCATGAAAAGATGCTCAATATCATTAGTCATTAGCGAAATGCAAATCAAAACCACTATGAGATCTCACTTTACACACCCTAAGAGGACCAGATTCAAGAATACATGTGTTGGCAAGAATGAGCATTTAGAATTTTCACAGTTGGTGACAATGAAAAACTGTGCAGTCACTTTGGAAAACTGTCTAGCAGTTCCTTTAAATGGTAATCATGGTTTCTTTATGACCCACCAATTCAACTCCTGGCATCTACCCAGGAGAAATGAAAACATATCCACACAAAACAAGTTACACAGCATCACTCATAATAGCCAAAAATATATTTCTACCTACTGACAAATGGATAAACAAACTGTGATATATCCTTACAATGCAATATTACTCGGGAACAAAACAGAACGGAATACTGATATATGCTACAGCAGGAATGAACTCTGAAAACATTATGTTATGATAAATAAGCCAGGGAGTGTCTGGGTGGTTCAGTCAGTTGAGTATCTATCTGGCTCTTCGTTTTGGCTCGGGTCCAGTCCTGATGTCTGATCTCAGGGTCATGGGGTTGTTCTCAGGAGAAATTCTGCTTCTCTCCCACTCCCCCTCTGCTCTTTCCCTCCTCTCTCTCTCTCTCTTTCTAAAATAAATGGATGGATTTGGGGGGGGGGGGGGGATAAATAAGCTGGAAACAAAAGTCACATGTTGTAGGATTCCACTTATATAAAATGCCCAGTGTAGGCAAATCCACAGAAACAAAACAGGTTAAGTGGTTGCCCAGGACTGGGGGACATGACTGCTAATGGGTACAGGATTTCTTTTTTCAGGTGATATATCAATTCTAAAATTAAATAGTGGTAAGGACTGCACAATTCTGTGAACATACTAAAAACTACCTAATTGTACACTTTTAAGGATAAATTTTTATGATTCTGAATTTTGTCTCAATAAAACTCTCATTAAAGCATAAATAAGAGGTCTTTTGTTTTCAGCTCCAATATGTAAAGAGCTTGGAATCTGTCATTCCTTCCCCACAACAAGAAAGACAAAAGTTGAACAAATAGGAAAGCTACAGAGCTTACCGTGAGCAGGAGCCTCTGAAGAAAGTAACTGGTAAGAATACTTTATTAGAGTAACAGTGCATTCCTGAAGGCAGAGTATAAAGCAGCTTGAAGCTTTAAAACTCATAAAGGCCCAGTCTTAAGAGAAGCCTCCGCATATTCATGAGTTTTACCATTAGTAGCTCTGCCAGATTATCAACCAGGAGGAGGATGATTTCTTCCAGTTTTGGGCATGGGAAGAGGAAAAGTAACCATTCTGAGATATGGCCAGAGCAATGTATCCTCCTATTTAAAAAAAATTAATTAATTAATTAATTTATGTATGTATTTATGTATTTATTTTTGAGAGAGGTGGGAGCAGAGAGGGAGTAGCTGAGGGAAAGAGGGAATCCCAGGCAGGCTCCACGCCCAGCCTGATGCAGGGCTCAATCCCACTATCCTGAGATCATCACCTGAGCTGAAATCAAGAGCTGGACGCTTAACCGACTGAGCCACCCAGGCGAACCACAATGTGTCCTTTTTAACAAAGACCTGCCTTCAAGGGAAACTACTTTATCAGAATCTTTTTTGAATTAGAAAAAGGGCATTTAGACAACTCCAGTTCCAGTCAGCCTTCATGACCAAAGAGTCGGAAGGAGAGAAGACTAAAATTCTTCTTAAGTTCATAGGAAAGGGACCCTAGTCCACTATAACAACTGAGATTTAATCATAAAATTATAGAACACTTCCTTTCCCTGGTACCTTATCCCCACATCAGCAAAGTTCTAGTATAATAGTATAATAACAGTAGATTACAACTTAGAGAGGTGCAAGACACAGACTCTACTTAAGGAGTTCCTAGGGAAACCCCAAATAATAGTGAAAACAAAAACAAGGAAACCTGAGAAAAATGAAGCCTCTGACACCGTCAAACAATACACACGCCAAGCAAACATTAAACACAACGTGACTCCTAGCCAGCTTCTAAAACTTCACACTAACGATCTATTTACCTAGGTTCCTATTACCCAATAAAATCACATAACATTTTCAACAAAAAATTACACTGAATGCTAAAAAAAAGCAAGAAAAATACATTCTGAAGAAACAAAGCACGCATCACAACCAAACTCAGACAAGACAGAGATTTTGGAATCATCAAACTAAGAACTGAAGATAACTGTTATTAATTAACTAGGCTATGAAAAACAGTTTTTTTTAATGCTAGAAGTTAAAAACACTACCACAAAAATGCTTTTGATGATTTCGTCATTAGACTAAACGACGACTTGGAGAAGTAATCAGTGAGCCTGAAGATATGTTAATAAAAACCTCCCAAACTGAAATGCCAAGAGAAAAAAAGTAATGAAAAACATCAGAGCAGAACATGTAAGAACTGCAGGACAACTATGAAAGATATAACATACACATAATGGACATACCAAAAGAAGAAGAAAGAAACTTGGGTATTTTAAGTAAATAATGGCTGGGAATTTTTCCAAAATTAGTAACAGGTATGAAACCAAAGTTTCAAAAAGCTCAGAGAACACTAAATGGATAAATTCCAAAACATCAACACCGAGGCTTATATTCAAATTTCAGAAAGTCAAAAAAGAAATTCTTGAAATAAACTAAAGGACAAAACGAAACAAAAATTTAAGGAAGAGGGTTAAGGATTACATCAGACTTCCTCCCAGAAACCATGCAAGCAAGATGACACTGGAGAGAAATATCTGAGGGTTGAAAGAACAAACTAATCTCGAATTCAGTATCCATCAAAATTATCCTTCAAAAGTTAAAGACAAATAAAGACTTTATCAGGCAAACAAAAGCTGAAAGAACAGCCAATAGACTTGCCTTGAAAGAAGTATTAAAAGTTCTTCAGAGAGAAGGAAAAAGCATAGGTAAGAAACTCAGATCTAAGTAAAGAAAAAGACAAGGAATAAATGAAGATAAAATAAGATCTTTTATCCTTCATATTCTGAATTGATCTTAACTGTTGAAAATAATAACAGTAACAATGAATTAGGTACTATAGTTTATGGATAAGTGAAATGAGAGCAACAGTACATGAGAAGGGAGGGAAGAGTTGATTATAATCTGTTATAAAGCAACTGCACTACCTGTAAAATGGTAAAGTGTTATCTGAAAATGGACTTGTATTCATTAAAAATGTCTAGTGCAAACTCTAGGACAACTACCAATAAAATTTTAAAAAGAAGTATAACTCGTATCTTAAAACGGGAGAGTAAATGCAATCATAAAAAATGTTCAATTAAAACCAGAGAAGGAAGAAAACAGATTTAAAAAAAAATTAAGCAACAAGGAACAAATGCAATGAACAGAAAGCAATTACAAATAATGCTGACATTAACCCAGCTACAACAATAGTCACTTTCAATGTGAAAGGTCTAATTTGCCAATTAAAAGAAACTGACAGACTGGATAAGAAAACAAGGCCTAAGTATATGCCATCTGTAAGAAACTCACTTTAAATATAAAGACACAAATAGATTAAAAGTAAAGGGCTGGAGAAAGGTATACAATGCTAATTAACGCTAATCATAAGAAAGCAGGGCTAGCCACATTAATTTCAAAGCAGATATAACAAGGAAAATTACCAGAATTAGAAGCATTTCATAATGATTAAGAATCAATTCTTGAAGAAGACATAATAATCCTTAATGTGTATGCACCTTATAGCAAAGTGTCAAAAGCTGTGAGGTAAAAACTGATGGAACTGTAAGGAAAAACAGTTAAATCCACTATTATAACTGGAGACATCAACCAATCTGCATCAGTAACTGGCAGACACAGCAAGCAGAAAATAAGTAAGGATGGTCAAACTCAACAGCACCATCAATCAACTGGATTTCACTGACATTTATAGACTACTTCTATTCTGTTCCAGTAACAGCAGAATACACATTCTTCTCAAGCTCACAAAACCATTCACAAAGACAGACCATCTTCTGCTCCAGAAATCACACTCCTAGGTATTTACCCAAATGAGCTGAAACCTTATGTCCAAACAAAACTTGCACATGAATGTCTATGACAGCTTTGTTCATAACTGTTAAAAACTGGCAGTGACCAAGATGTCCCTTGATAGGTGGTGCATGGACAAAAACTGTAATACATCCGTACAATGGGGTATTGTTATTCAGTGATAGCAAAAAAAAAAAATCTATCAAGCCACGAAAAGATACAGAAGAATCTTAAATGCATATTGCTAAGTGCAAAGAGGTCAGTTTGAAAAGGCTACAACTGTATGATTCCAATTATAACCCTCGAGAAAACGTAAAATTATGGAGACAGAAAAAAGGTCAGTGGTTGCCAGGAGTGTGGAGATGGAGGGTAGAAAGGAGGACGAAGAGATGGAACTAGAGAGGATTTTTAGGGCAGCAAAACTATTCGGTATGACACTGCAATGGTGGATACATAACACTATGCATGTGCCAAGCCCCACAGAACTGTACAGCACAAAGACTGAACCCTGATGTAATCTAAGAACCTTCATTAATAATAACATCAATGTTGGTTAATCAATTATGACAAATGTACATTAATGCAAGATGTTAATAGGAGAAACTGGGGGAGGGAGGGGTATTTAGTAACTCTCTGTATTATCTGCCTAATTTTCATATAAATCTAAAACTGTCCTAAAAAACCAAAGTCCACTATTAAGGGGGGAAGAAACACCATAAATAAATATAAAGGGCAAACAAGTTAGGAGAAATATTCCAACATACATAATAAAGAATCATCCTTAATATACAGTATGCTTAAAAAAACTGTGAAGAAATGCTCACATGAAAACCTGTATACTTAGGGCAGCTGCACTCACAAATAACACACCACCAACACGAAGTCCCGCAACTGGTGAGGGAATGAATAGAACTACTAACGAAATACTAACTCAGTAATAAAAAGCAACAAACTAGTGGTACAAGCATCAATGTGGATTAATATCAAATGTACTACGCTAAAAGAAGTCAGTCTCAAAGATTGCATATGATACAATTCCATTCATACGCCATTTCTGAAAAAGAAAACCATTAAGGGAGGAGAATGGTCCGGTGGCTCTCAGGAGTTACCAGTGTAGAGAAGATTAATTAATGGTCATTTCCTTTTAGGGAAGTATGGGGGGTGATGAAATTGTTTTATATCATGATTGTGGTAGTGGCTGCAGGACTCTGCCTTTGCCAAAACTCACAGAACTGTACAAACAAACAAAAAAGTAAATTTTACTGTATCTTAATTAAAATGCAGGGCTGTTTATGTTATTTAGAAGCCAAGGCTAACCTATATGTGTAACAACAAAGGAAAGTAATAAATCACCTTATATACATTAAAATGGGGGGCACTCGCCCCTGCATCTCAAGAAGGCCCCACCCAGGCCTGCGCCCTGCAAACAAGACACCTAGAAGGAGAGATGGCCCTGCAACGGAGAAGCCAGCACACTTCAACCAGGCCCTGCTAGAATCCCCAATGCCTCAAACAAAACACATCTATGTGGTTATTATCAATGCTGCTATTAAAAAAATGTAATAAAATGTAAAGATATCAGACAACAATAGAGGAGGAAAGCATGTTAGGAAACTGTGTATACATTTCCTAGAAATGTAAAGTGACAATGCTTTTCAAAAGGGCAAATATGGCCTTTTGAGTGAAATAATTCAACTTTTGGCAGGTTCAAAAAGAGTGGTGAACTAGACATTTGTATCATATAGGATTAGTTAGCTTTTAATTCAATTTAATCTTAAGATTAAACTTAATTTATTTACAATAATTCATTTAACCAATGCCTTATTTGAAACTCAGAAGCAATTTTATCAATGTGACTTCTTAACAAAAGTGTTCATGAATTTCAGAAATAAAATTTCCTATTACACTAAATGTTAGCTGTTCAGTAAGCATTCACCTAGTGGGTATAATGGTAACCAATCAAACTTATTTGATGTCTAATTTTAAAATTTCAAATTCTGAGTAGTTTCTTCTTGTTATTTTAGGTAGAAGAGGGATCTTTTTGTCTTGCAAGACTTGAAAATTACTTAATACCTTTTGAAGTGAAATGTCTTACTTCTGTCAGATCGCATAATGAATATAGTAAGACGCTTAAATTAAGAGCACGATAAGAGAATTACTGCTTCAAGATATACTGGTGTACGTATGTCTATTTCTACATATAGAAACTTATGAGACGTGTCTGCAACCCACAAGCTACCAATTTTTTTTTTTTTGGTAAAGATTTTATTTACTTGAGAGAGTAAAAGCAGGGGGAGTCACAGAGGCAGAGGGAGAAGCAGACTCCCCTGCTGAGCAGGGAGCCTGACCTGGATCCCAGGACCCTGGGATCATGACCAGAGCCCAAAGCAGACGCTTAACCGACTAAGCCACCAGGTGCCCCCACAAGCTACCAATCTTAGGTCTGTGTAAAAGATATGAACATATATCTACTTCTTTATGTGGAAAAAAAAAAAAACATGACTACTTTCAACCATTAAGAGTAAACTGCAGATACACACCCAATTGGTGATTCATATAGCAGTGCTATAAAATTAAACCAAAAACATTTCCTCAAAAGCTGTAGATGTTCCTGTGAAAATATTTCAGTCAGGTTTTTAAAAGATACATATTTCAGGGTTAAAAAACAAGCATGAACCAAGTCAGTTAAGAACTTACAAAAAAAGCAAACAAACAAAACCACAATTGCCTAGAGAGTGAAGGTTCTAAAAGATTATGAACACATCAGAAATGATGAGAGAAGAATCATATGAAACTTGACCATTAAACTGTCATGCTTTTTATTGTTTGTATGTTATATGATGTCCTGAACATCTTAAAAAGTCTGCTGGCCACGGACTTGGCCTGGAGCATCTCTCACGTACAAACCAGCCCATCCCGAGTCCTGTCCACAGCCCCAGCCAGCTTCTTCTCTCACTTTCACACACACACACACACTATCACACCACTACTTCCCCTGACTGAAATCATCCCAGGGCCAGGGACCAGAAAACCAGAGACCAGCACAATAGCCCAAAGCCCACCCAATCCCTTCCAATTAGCTCCTCCTAAACTGTTCGGTCTGGCCCTGCTTTGCCCTTTCCTTGGGAACCCCAACAAAGGCTCTGACCTAGGCCTTTCCCTTACTCCTGTCTTCTGCCACCTGACCAAAACCCAGTACTTCCCCTGGGACCCTTCGTGGCATGTGAGACCTCCCTCTCTAGGATCTGTGAGTATAATAAACTTCCTTCCAAGCCTTGTTCTTGTTTCCTCCTGCAGCTGTAACAACTTCACCATTCCATATTCAACACGTACATTCTTAGAACAGCCACTATTACCATACAAAAGTAATTCAAGAATATGCATATTTAAAATATTACAAATTAAGTAATAATCACTAAGAACTACCTGAGGTAACAGAATTAAGGTAAGAAATTCAGAAGTGAAGTAAAGGAAAATGGAAATAATTATCCACAATACTACTACTCAAACCTAGAGCATTTTGATTTCTTCTCTATGACGCAAAATTTTGTTCCAATTCTAATCCTCCACTGACAGCAAAGCAGCTACCTCTCTTTCTCTATACTGTACTCCCCTTCCCTCATATCTCCTAAAGCAGAAGGATCCTGGAAAACAAAACGGGCTCTACCACTTGCTTCTGGAGAGCCCACAATAATATACATCAACCTCTGAGATGCATATTTCTCCCATTACCTCTAAAAAGCTATAAAAATAAACAGTACCAGGGCTCCTGGGTAGCTCAGTTGGTCGAGCATCAGCCTTCCAGCTCAGGTCATGATCCCAGGGCCTGGGACTGAGCCCTCACATCGGGCTCCCTGCTCAGCAAGGGGTCTGCTTCTCCCTCTCCCTCTGCCCCTTCCACCCCCCCCCCATAAATAAAATCTTTAAAAAATAAAAATAAATAAAAAAATAAACAGTACCTTAAATTAAGGAGTGGCTATGCTTACGAAGACAGCCTTCAAGTACCTATTCATTTATCCTGCCTTTTAAGTAATAAGACAATAAAACTTGAAGATCCACGAAAGCGGAATACTAGTCTGAGAGTTCTTCCAATGACTCTTTGTCAAGGAATCGCATCCGTGGTTAATTACAACAACAACAAATAAACATAACTTGGTTTCCTGACTTTTTAAAGTAGTCTGTTACAGCGTTAAACATAAAGTAAGGAAAATAATTTATCACATTTTATGTATAAAAGAGATCCTTTCACTTCATAGGCACTAAATTATGACTCTATTAATAAAGTGAAATATTTGACTAACAAAATCAATTCTTTATATTGTACTCCATGCTTAAAATTCTTACTTTTCAGCATGTCCCTGCAAAATTGATGAACAATAATCATCAGCAATTCCAAATCATGCAAATAAATTAATAAGAAATTGCGTCACATCCTGGCTGGCTCAGTTGGTAGAACGTGCGACTTTTGATCTTGGGGTTCTGAGTTCGAGCCCCATGTTGAGTGTTGAGATTGCTTAAAAATAAAACCTTTAAGAAAAAAAAAAAAAAAAGAAATTCCTTCACATTTCAATTTTATAAACTTAACAGGTATTATCCATCATAGCAAGTGAGGTGTACCTACAAAACTATACAGATTGTAGAATATTTTATTGTTTGATTTTTTCAGCAATAACCTTCCTCTTCACAAGTGTTAGAACTTAAAAATTTACATTGGATCTTTAAGATTTCTTAAAGATTTTATTTATTTGAGAGAGAGAGAAAGCGAGAGACAGAGTATAAGCGGAGGGGGAGGGGCAAAGGGAGAGGGAAAAGTGCCCAATGAGGGGCTTGATCCCAGGTTAAGCAGATGCTTAACCAACTGAGCCACTCAGGCGCCCCTCTTTAAGGCTTTTTTCTTAAAGATTTTATTTATTTATTTGACAGAGAGAGACAGCCAGCAAGAAGGGGAACACAAGCAGGGGGAGTGGGAGAGGAAGAAGCAGGCTCCCAGTGGAGAAGCCTGATGTGGGGCTCGATCCCAGAACACTGGGATCACGCCCTGAGCCGAAGGCAGACACTCAATGACTGCGCCACCCAGGCGCCCCCCTTTAAGACTTTTTAATAGGAAGTCTCCAATTTATAATACAAGTAAGTAGGATAATAGTGTTTTTACTTGCATCATATAAGAACTAGAAGAAAAAAGATATCAGAAGTGAAGACAAACTCAACAGAACATAAGAATGAACAGTCCCCACAGAAAAAGAAAGAACAGAACAGAGAAATTTTCAAAGTAAACAAAGAAGGAAAGTAAAAGGTTTTGTGAACAAATGATACAGAAGTTAGGCAAAGAAGATCCAGCATGTGATCATAATTAAAGAAACCTATGGGGGCGCCTGGGTGGCACAGCGGTTAAGCGTCTGCCTTCGGCTCAGGACGTGATCCCGGCGTTATGGGATTGAGCCCCACATCAGGCTCCTCCGCTATGAGCCTGCTTCTTCCTCTCCCACTCCCCCTGCTTGTGTTCCCTCTCTCGCTGGCTGTCTCTATCTCTGTCAAATAAATAAATAAAATCTTTAAAAAAAAAAAGAAACCTATGTAATGGAACAGAACAAATACTGAAAATTATCATACGAGAAAACTTTCAAAATAAAAGAAGACTTGAAATTATCATTTAAGGCCATACATAAAAGTTAACACACTAAGAAATATTCAGTAGCAACTCTTTAAAGAAAAATCTTTTGGCCTTCCAAGTGAAAGACCAATTTTCTTTTTTTTTTAATTTAAGTATGGAGCCCAAGGTGGGGTTTGAACTCACAACCCTAAGATGAAAACCTGAGCTGAGAGCTAGAGCCAAATGCTTAACCAACTGAGCCACCCAAGCACCCCAAGACCAATTTTCTTATAAGGAAAAAAAGATGGCATAAGACTGTGACAATGATACTTCACATCCAAGTCTATGGAGCTCAAAAAAATATCTGCCAGGGATTTCATATCCAGTCAAACCGTAATAAAATGGATGTATTAGTCACAAACAGTTATGAACCAGAAAGGACTTAAATATTGTTCCCATGAGCTCTTCCTGAGTTCTCTAGTAAAGAATGATCTTCAGATGACCAAAAAAGACCAAAAAAAAAAAAAAAAAATGACCAAATAAAACCCTAAGAGAACCTTTGGCCTAAGGCCTGGTACAGAGCATTATTAAACATGTTGCATTTGTAACTAATACTAAATGATGAAGTAACATAGTTGTGTATGCAGATATTATGTGCTTTTAACGACATGTAGATACAACAGAATAACAAAACAGGGGAGAGTTCACCAAAAAAGAATGAACTATCAATACACTATGGACTACCCCATGAATCTCAAACGCACCACACCGACTGAAAAGAAAGCCTTACTCAAAGGGTTACATTTATATGGCATTCTGGTTTCAAATTAAAAAAAAAAAAAAATACAGGAATAGAAAACACATCAGTGGTTGCCAGGAGTTAGGGGTGGGAGGAGGATTTGATTATAAAGGGGGCAGTAAGAGGGAATTTGGGGAGGTGAGGCAATAGTTCTGTTCTTGACTGTAAGCATTTGTCTCTAAGCATCTGTCAAAACTCACAGAACTATACATCCCCTTCCCAAAAAGTGGATTTTTACTGCAGGTATATCAGTAAGAAATTTTTAAATACCTCCCCCCCAAGATACTACGGGAGAGGGGAAATGAAGAGGTTACTAGCTGATTTCATTATTGCTCACAAAAGAGATGATCTTAAAAGGAGGGGACTATAAGTGTTAGTATAAAAGTAATTTTCTAAATGTAAAACTACACTAACCTTTCCCCCAAAAGAGAGCAATGAAAATAGACATCATAAAAAAAAAAAAAGTGACAAAAATGTTTCAAGTTTCCTTTCACTCCTATCTCCAGCTAACCACTTCCCCTATCTAGAAGCAACTACTGTCATCATTTCTTTGTGCTATCTGTTCAGAGTTTTCTAAAGCATATTTGGTTATACAGCTGACCTTGAACAACATGGGTATGAACTGTATGGGTTCACTTAGACATGGCTTTTTTATAATACAGTACTGTAAATGTATTTTCTCTTCCTTATGAATTTCTTAACATTTCCTTTTCTCTAGCTTACTTTATTGTATGAATATAACATATATTACAGATATAAGATGTGTTAGTCAACTGTTTATGTTATCGGTAACAAATCTGGCCAACAGTAGGCCATTAGTAGTTAAGTTTCTTGGGAGTCAAAAGTTATACACAGAAAAGCAGGGGTAGCAATACTTCTAGCAGACAAAACAGATTTTAAAACAAAGACTGTAACGAGACAAAGAGGTACTACATAATAAAAAAGATACCAACCCAACAAGAGGATGTAACAATTGTAAATATCTATGCATCCAACACTGGAACACCTAAATACATAGAAAACGGTCACAGATATAAAGGCAGAAATGGACAGTAAAACAATAGTAGGGGACTTTCACACCAACAGACAGATCATCCAGACGGAAAGTCAATGAAAATGACACACTGACCAGATGGACTTAGATATATACAAAACTTTCCGTCCAAAAACAACAGAATATACATTCTTTTCAAGTGCACATGGAACATTCTCCAGGACAGATCACACGGTAGGCCAGAAAAGAGTCTCAATAATTTAAGAATACTGAAATCATATCATGCATCTTTTCTGACCACAGCAGCATGCAACTAGAAATCAATCACAAGAAAAACACTGGAAAATACGCAGACACATGGAGCCTAAACCACATGCTACGGAACAACCAATGCGTCCATGAAGAAATCAAAGAAGAAACCAAAAGTACATGGAGACATATGAAATGAAAATGGAAACACAAAAGACCAAAATCTCTGGGACTCAGCAAAAGCAATTCAAACAGGGAAATTTATAGTGATAACGGCCTACCTTAAGAAACCAAAAGAATCTCAAATAAACAATCTAATCTTACACCCAAAGGAACTAGAAAAAGAACAAGGCCCAAAGTTAGTAAAAGGAAGGAAATAAGAAAGATCAGAAGAGCAGAAATAAAAAAAAGAGACCCAAAAAAACACTAGAAAACATCAAAGAAGCCAAGAACCGGTTCTCTGAAAACAAAATTGATAAACCTCTAGGCAAACTTATCAAGAAAAAGAGGGAGGAATCAAAATCAGAAATGAAAGAGAAGTAACAATCGATACCGCAGAAATATAAAGGATTATAAAACACTACTGCAGGGGTGCCTGGGTGGCTCAGATGGAATTGATTTCAGCTCAAGGTCATGATCTCACGGTCCTGGGATAGAGACCTGCACCGGGATCCACACTCGGCGTGGAGTCTGCTTGAGATTCTCCCTCTCCCTCTGCCCCTCCCCACACTTGTGCACATGCTCTCTCTAAATAAATAAAATCTTAAAAAAAAAAAATTCAAAAAAAAAAATGCCAACAAATTGGACAACCTAGGGAAAAAAATGGGTAAATTCCTAGAAACATACAATCTTCCAAAACGAATTCCAAAAACGAATTAGGAAAAAACAGAAACTCTGAACAGACTGATTACTGGTAACAAAATTGAATCAGGAATCAAAAACCTTCAACAAACAAAAGTCCAAGACTAGATGGATTCATAGGTAAATTCTACAAAACACTTAAAGAATTAATGCCTATTTTCCTCAAACTATTCCAAAAAATAGAAGACGAAGGAAGGCTTCCAAACACATTCTACAAGGCCAATACCCTGGTACCCAAACCAGACAAAGACACTACAAAAAAACAGAACTACAGGCCAATATCCCTGATGAACACAGATGCAAATTTCTTCAACAAAATATTAGCAAACCACATTCAACAATATATCAAAGGATCATTCACCATGATCAAGTGGGATTTATTCCAGGGATGCAACAAAGATGGCTCAATATACACAATCAATCAGTATGATACACCATATTAACAAGGGAAAGGATACAAATCATATGATTATCTCAATAGAGGCAGAAAGAGCACCTGACAAAATTCAACATCCAGTTATGATAAAAACTCTCAACAAAGTGGGTTTAGAGGGAACACACCTCAACATTTACAGACCATATATGAAAAACCCACAACCAGGGCGCCTGGGTGGCTAGGTCAACTGAGCATCTGTCTTTGGCTCAGGTCATGATCTCGTGGTCCTGGAATCAAGCCCTGCGTTGGGATGCTTCTCCCTCTCCCTCTGCCCCCCTCCCTGCTTGTGCACGCGTGCTCTCTCTCTCTCTCTCACTCTATCTCAAATAAATATATAAAATCTTAAAAACAAAAACAAAACCCCACAACTAACGTCATATTCAATGGTGAAAATTGAGAACCTTTCCACTAAGATCAGGATAAGACAAGGATGACCACTCTAGCCACTTTTATCAACATAGGCCCAGAAGTCCTAGTCAAAGCAATCAGACAAAACAAAAAACAAAACAAAACAAAACAAAAAAAGGCATCCAAATTGGTAAGAAAGAAGTTATACTGTCACTATTTGCAGATGGTGTAATACTATACATAAAAAACCCTAAAAATTCCACCAAGAACTATTAGAATAAACAAATTCAGTAAAGTTGCAGGATACAAAATTAACACAGAAATTGGTTGTGTTTCTGTATACTAATAACAAAGTAAAAGAAAGAGAAATAAGAAAACAATTCCAATTACAACTGCATCAAAAAATAAATTATCTAGGAATAAACTTAACCAAGAAAGTGAAAGACCTGTACTCGTGAAATACTATAATACACTGATGAAAGAAATTGAAGATGACACAAATGGAAAACTATCTCATGCTCAGGGATTGGAAGAATTAATACTGTTAAAATGTCCATACCACCCAAAGTAATCTACAGATTCAATGCAATCCCTATTGAAACACCAACAGCATTTTTCATAGAAGTAGAACAGTACTGAAATTTCTATGGAACCACAAAAGACCCTAAAGAGTTCTCAAAGCAATCTTGAGAAAGAACAAAGCTGGAGTTACCATAATCTGAGATTACAAAATACACTTCAAAAGAGTAATCCAAACAGTATGGTTGCACAAAAAACATGCAGATCAGTGAAACAGAATACAAGGTTCAGAAATAAACCTACACTTCTATGGACAATTAATCTATGACAAAGGAGGCGAGAATATACAATGGGGAAAAGATAGTCTCTTCAGTAAATGGTGCTGGGGAAACTGGACAGCTACATGCAAAAGAATTTAAGTGGACCACTTTCTAACACCATATACAAAAATAAACTCAAAATGGATTAGAGACCTAAATGCAAGACCAGAAACCATAAAACTCCTAAAAGAGAACATAGGCAGGAATCCCTGACATCGGCCTTAACAACATTTTTCTAGACAGGTCTCCTGAGACAAGGGAAGCAAAAGCAAACTTATTGGGACTACACTAAAATAAAAAGCCTTTGCATAGTAAAAACAAAAACAAAAACAAAAAACCATCAACAAAACAAAAGGGCAACCTACTGAGTGGTAGAAATTATCTGCAAATGATGTATCTGATAAGTGTTAATATTCAAAATAAATACATAAGGAGCTTATACAACTCAACACAGAAGGCAAAATAAGAACCCAATTCAAACTGAGCAGAGGACCTGAATAGACATTTCTCCAAAGAGGATATACAGACCGCCAAGAGAAACATGAAAAGATGCTCAACATCACTAATCCTCAGGGAAATGCAAATCAAAACCACAATGAGATTATCACTTTACACCTGTCCAAATGGCTGTAATGAAAAAGACAAGAAACAACAGGTACCGGCGAGGATGCAGAGGATAGGTAACCTTCGAGCACTGTTGGTGGGAATGCAAACTGGTGCAGTCACTGTGGAAAACAGTATGGAGATTCCTCTAAAAAGTCAAAACTGGAACTACCATATGATCCAGTAATGCTGGTAATGGATATTTACCAAAGAAAACAAAAACACTAATTCTAAAAGATGCAGGCATCCATATGTTAATTGCAGCATCATTTACAATGACCAAGATATAGAAGCAACCTAAGTGTCCATGAACAGATGAATGAATAAAGAAAATGTGGTACACATACACACAATAGATACACACAATGAACATTACTCAGCCATAAAAAAAAAGAAACCAAAAACTGAGAACTTGCCATTTGTGACAAATGGATGAACCTAGAAGGCATTATGCTAAGTGAAATAAGCCAAAGACAAATGTCATTTCCTTATACATAGAATCTAGAAACAAAACAAAACAAAAAAACCCAAAAAACAAATGAACAACCAACCAAGCAGAAACAGACCCATAAATACAGAGAACTGATGGGTGCCTGAGGGCAGAGGGGTAGAGGGATGGGCAAAATGATTGAAGGGGAGTGGGAGACACAGGCTTCCAGCTACAGAATGAAGAAGTCACAGGGATGAAAGATACCAAATAGGGAATATAGTCAATAACGCTGCAATAGTGTTGTATGGGACAGATGGAAGCCACACTTCCAGGGAGCACAGCTTAAGGCACAGAGTTATACACCTGAAATTCACGTACATCGTGTGTCAACTACACATCCAAAAAAAAGATCAGCTAACTCTAAACTTACAACCATAACAGCACATTCCAGGCAATAAATAACTTTTGATCAAACAGGAAACAAAAAACCCAAAATTATCACAGATTCTCAACTGCACAGAGGACTTTAGCACCCCTAGTTTCCCATACTGTTCAAGGGTCAAATGTATTTTCAAAAGAAATAAACCAAGAACTAATAAAAATAATTACCTGCAGGAATGGGGAAGATGACCCGGAAAAAATTAAACTGCAAAGTACCTTCTTGTAAAGTTTTAATTTTGGAACAATCCAAATGTTCAAATGTTCTACATAATTACAGAAAACAAAAAGCAAAAAAAGAAATCCCAGAAACCTAAGAAATTTAAATAAATGAAACTAATATGTCAAGTAAGCTGTAGAAACACAAAAGAATTACTTCAAGGGACTTTAAAGTTCAGTATTTTGAGTATCTTTCCCTAGTAGGATATATTCTAAAGACATCTTATAGTAATCAATATTCTTTTTAGTAATAATATTGGCACTTTAATTTAGAAATATATAGTTATGTTCCAATACAAAACAGATGAAAAATTATGTCGATAACATTAGAAACAAAGATTTTCAGATTAAGAAAAAAGAGATACAAGTGTAAAATTAGAGAATTCAAGTGAAACTGATATGAAAACTCTGCAATTCACCTTGAAATGCATTTAAAAAGAAGATGGGTTGGTGGATGGACATGTTTGTGATAAAGCCAATAGAGCAAAATTCTAACTTTAACATCTAAATGGTGGGTATATGGCTGTTCACCGTATTAACTCTTCTGTATGTACGAAATGTTGGGGAGGAAAACTGCTTAGAATCTGTCCTGTCCGGGCACCTGGGGGTCTCAGCTGGTTGAGCAGCCAACTCTTGATTGTGGCTCAGGTCATGATCTCAGGGTCCTGGGATCGAGCCCCAAGTGAGGCTCTGGGCTCAGCCAGGAGTCTGCTTGGGGATGCTCTCAATCTCTCTCTCTCTGCCCCTCCCCCTACTTTCTCTGTCTCTCTCAAATCAATCTTGGGGGGGAAAAAAAGGAATCTGTACTGTCTAAATCACAAAGAGAAACACTAGGATGAAGCTAGTGTTTAACCAGCCCATGCTTCCTTCCAAGAAAAACTACTCCTCCATAATCATTGTGAGCACTTCAACCACTCCTCCTGAAAACCCTATCCAAATCGCCAGATGATCGACAAAGAGTCAAAAGGTCTAGAACCTACAGACCATTTCTCCTTATTCTGAAATGCTCGATTTCGCCTAAATGATTCCAGCAGTCAGCAAACAGCAAGCACTCCACATATCTGAGATAAGCACAGACTGGTTACAAACCGGTTTTCTGGTTCTGAGAAAGTAAAATTTGACTTCAAGTAATATATTCATTATGACAAAGCCATTCAGCCTTAGAGTTATATTGAAAGATTATGGGTATTTTCAAGACATTATTAAAAAGAGATTTTCTCTCTGAATTTTTCATTAAATTCATCCTAAGGTAAAAGTATAGGTAGTGGCCCACGTGAGAATAATAGATTTTATTATTCAAATACATCTTAAGTTGTTTTTTTTTTTCCCTTAGAGTAACATTAGAATTTGTTTGAATAGAGAAAAGAAAGTCCTGGAGAATACACCACAAACCGTCAATGCAGTTTAGTATGTATGTATGGGTGGTAGGCCTGCAGATCCTTTTTAAAATAGTTATGCTTTTTTCCGCTTCACAGGATTTGTTTGACTTCTCCTTTTGCATTAAGAATGCATTACCTCATAACTACAAAAAAGGTTCTTAAAAAAAATCCATATGCATTTGCTGGATACAAGATAGCTGATGGGAATAGGGGGTGGGGTAAGGATGATCTGAGATTTAGCTACACTGAAGATAACCAACTCAAGAAGAATTTGAGAAACACGATGGTGATATATTTCCAGGTCACTTTTCCCCAAGTCACCAGGTACTTGGTTAAAGAACATTTTGCTCACCACCACAAACACAGTTCCCATCATCTTTGGTCGTTTCAAAAGGCAGGTAAAAGAAGTATTCAAATCCCTCCATCAATACCAAATCCCCACCTAACTGCACTCAGCCAACAGATTCCTCCAGCACCATTTTTGCCCAGCATTGCTCTACACACTAAGAATACACTACTGAACAAAACAGACCAAAAATCCCTTCTGCTTCTCCTCGTGTAAGTCGTCTTTTGGTCCTACACCCAAGATGGCATCTCCCGCAATTCCAGCTCAGAAATCCTCTTCTTCAACCTCACTCTTCTCAAACCTCACTCAAGACAGCAGTAAGTACATCTCTCCATTTTGTCCGAGTTTATCAGCTCCTTACTGATTTCACTTCATTACCCAGCCTGAACTAAAACTGGCCATTTCAATATTGCCTCGCCAGTAACCTCAGTCTACAACTGTTCTTCCAATTCACCTGACCTTTCAGTTCCCATCCTGCATCAATCATACAATTCAACTTTCCTGCCCGATCAGCTGAGTACATAGAGAAAAACGATGTTACGTATGTGAATTGTCACAACAAATTCCGGGTTTTAAATTTCATAGTTCCTCAATACTTCTACTTCTCTGGTCAGTGAATGTTTACTAAGTATTTATGTGGAGGGACAACACAGATTAAGCTGTGAAGAGTCTGGCTCTCATGGAGTTGACACTCTCACAGAGAAGACAGACCTTAAGTAATTATGAACATGACGAAATGCTGGGAAGGGGCAGTACAAGAGGCCATGAGAACAGCTAACAGGAGCCTAACCCAGCTGGGAGGAAGAAAGGCTGTCAAGAAAGGCTTCCCGAAGTAGAGATATTTGTGTTCCAGTCAATTCCATACTCCATTCCATATTCCTAATTTATTTAAAATCCCCAACTCCACCCCCTTAGCAAAGGAATTCACCTCCTCAATCCTTCTTTGGACTCATTAGTGACTCCTCAATCAAGTGACTGATATAACCAAGCTTCTCCCACTCAGAAGGCAGTTGGACTCATCTTTCTGGAGAGCAAGTCGGCCACTGTATCACAAGTCTTAAAAATGTGTGTATTTTTTCCCTTGAGAGGATAATTCTACTTTGAGAAATCTTTCCCAAGGAAACAGAGATAGATTTCATGCAGAAAAATTATTCATAATTGTGAAAGGAGTTCACTTAAATAACAATTAAATAGCTATGGATATGCCTTAATATAGGTATGACAAACTATGTTGCAGCCAAGAAGTAAAGGAAAAAGAAATAGGAAAATGCTTATATCTATGCAAGAAATATGTAATGATATATCAATAATAAAACAGAATGCAAACCTCTGTAAGTAGAGAATAATTATGTTTAAAATATAAAAAAGTGTATTTATAAAAACTAGAAGGAAACAAGTTGAATTATTAATAGCAATTATACAAGATAATTTTCCTCCTCATATTTTTCTGTACTCTTTGAATTTGTCAATTAGCAGTGTATTATTTTGCTGAATGGATAGAGTATTTTTGTTTTCCACGACAGCAGCACAGCTCTGCAGTCTGCTGGCTCCGCCGTTCCCATTCTTCACCCCTGTATCTGACGTACCACACCCGCTTCCATCCCAACTTAAAGGTAATTGCTGTAACAAGGATGAACAGTATCCTAAGTGACAAACCAGTGGACACGAGTTCTTTTTAGTGACTTTCTTGGCTTCTGACACAATACACCCTCCAATCTACCTTCTCTCTCACCATTCCTTCTTAGAATCTTTAGCTAGATTTTTTTCCTGCTTATATATCCAATAAATATGTTTCAAGTGTCCATCCTAGGCCTTTCTTTAGCTACATACTTATTTGGGTGATTGATCACATCGATCCCTATGGCTTTAACAACTCCCATTCTGATAACTCCAAAACCCACCTATAGTTCTGCTCTCTCTCCAAAAACCCACAGCTCTGTTATTAATGAATCATCTGGATGTCCCAGAGCAATTCAAACCCTGTTCCCATCATCTGCAACTTCAAAGTTCCACTTCCCTCCAGGATTTCTTATTTTGTTTAGTCTCCAGAGACCTGGAAGTTATCCTTAACTCCTTCTCTCTCAACAGCCACCTTCACCACTCCCACCTCCTAATTAAGGTAGGTTTTTTTTTTTTCATGTCCTAAATAGCCATCACAGCTGTCTACTTCTTCACCAACTCTTCTACACAGATTCAGCCTTCAATTTAAAATCATAATAGCCCACTGGTCCTCTTGATGTCAGTCTCAGCCCTCTTATTTTTTGTATTATCATGAGAATAACCTCATAAAATGCAAATCCAAGCATTATCACATCCCCTTGCTTAAAACTAGCACCTAAAAGACAAAGGATAATGCCCATTAGTATCAGAAGTCCTTTCACAATCATGTGTACACACAATCCTCCCACAAAACTTCGTGCAGGCAGGCCCAATATTCGAATCTCCATCTGTCCAATCCCAAAGTCCTTCACCATATTTCTTGGCAAAAGTAACTAATCAGCTTCTAAAACAGCTATTCATCTTTAAAAACTCTGCTCACAGACAATCTCTGGGGAATCTTTAGGAAATTAGTCAAAAGAAGGTCAGTGAGGGCTAAAAGACAGGGAAGTGAGAGACTCAGCTTTAACTTTCTTCTTCCATAACTATCAGCAAGCTTTCTATGGAGGCTTCCCATTCCATCTTCCAATACTGTTGGTCACTTCCTCCATCATACTTCTCCAGTGTGTCCATATATCTATATCTGTGTGTGTGTATATTTATATATTTAATAACTTACTGACATGGCCATGTCCCTTCTTACCTGAGAACTTCTGGAGGGCAGGGACCCAATCCATCCTTATAAATCTTAGGTTTCTAGCGCATAATAGGTATCCAACAAATTAAACCACCACCTCTTCCTCTATTTTTTAAATCTCTATCACAGTCCATCCCTAGGCACCAGCCACACAACCCATCTCCTATCTCTAGTCATCTCTCACGCTGCCATCGCACACCATATCCAATG
Source organism: Ursus arctos (assembly GCF_023065955.2). Taxonomy (NCBI): domain Eukaryota; kingdom Metazoa; phylum Chordata; class Mammalia; order Carnivora; family Ursidae; genus Ursus; species Ursus arctos. The sequence continues at coordinate 17,551,517 of NW_026622997.1, forward strand.
CCCCGCCCCCCACCCCCTGCCCCAGTCAGTACCGCCTCTCTAAAACAGGTATCCTATCACTGCCCTAACTAAAGACTGAAGGCTCCATATTACCTATAGAGCATTCCATCTTAGAACTATCATCAATGCTCTCTAGAATCTATTTCCATTCTTACTTCTGGAAACTCTTCACTATAATCCCTCAAGTCTCCAACAATACTGAGCCACAGACCTCAGCCACAAACACTGCACAGTTCCACTCCTCCCCTGAGACTATTTCCACGACTATCACAGTCTGGAATATTTTTCCCCAGAAGAGCTCCTCAAATTCTTACTCATTTTGTTAGGCTTATATCAATACTACCTTCCTTTATAAATCTGCTTCCTTGAGCTAGAATTAATCACTATCCCCTCAGTTCTCCCATATACTCCCTTGTTCTTAAAGTGATTAGTGAGTCTTAATTTAGAGTAATTTGTTTAAGTTTGCTCCTTGCCCTGCCCCACTGTACCCTCCAAAGACTTCGACATTCCTTGTGGGCAGTGATCCACATTTAGTTTACTCGATGCATTTATTGAATTTCTACTAAGTGTCAGGTCCTCCCCTGGGAACTATGGATAAGACAGAGATAAATAAAATAATTTCAAATTTATATTCACCTGCTAACAATGCCTGACACATCATACGTGTTCAATATATATTTGCTAAGTTAATAAATATGTTGCTTACTTGATGCCTTTGTTCACTTTTTTCATTCCTTTGTTCACTGTGTTTCCATTTGCTGCTTATCACCCATCGAAACCAGAAGGAAAGACCTTTTAAAGCCTTTTAAAACTAAATGGGAAGAGAGGCCTCTATTTCTCTTCCACTCCCCCAAGAAATAATCCAGAAAGTCAGCATGCATAGAAGGAACACTCTAAGAATTACACTTTCTTATCAGCAGAAGAATTTAGGAACAGAACACAGAGACTGGATTACTTGCTGGTTTCTCCTGAATCACTGGCAGAGTGGCATCAATATTTTGCTTGAAAAGCTAAAAGTAGCATACTCATAATAAATTATAACTCTAAAAATATTCAAATAAAAAAATTATCGCCTCTCACATTTAAAATTATCTGTATCTTCACTGTGTTAGTATGTATAATTTAAAACTTGCACAAAATTCCTGCACTGAAAGTAGATTCATGAGACAAAGACTGCTTTTAGAAATCCCTCTTGATGGTCAACAATCATTAACAAGAACAAAAAATATACAGCCTTTAAATGTCTCAAAAAAAGTTATGCAGACACGGTGATAGGTGATTTAACTTTTTGTTATGAAATGCATTATAAATTTATTTTTAAATTAATTATAAAACTTAGGCTATTGTGTCCCAATAAATAAGCTTATTTTCCTGAACATATACAAAATTATGTTTAGTTTAAATGAAAACCCAAGGCAAAACCACAAATATATTATTTCTTTCACTCACTAAAAGGAACTTCCTTCAACACTTATTTCTTAGGCAATAAGGTACAAGTAATAATATCATAGCCATATTCCTAATTTTCCAAGGCAGACCCAGAAATAATGCATATCACAGACAAATGAAGAGGTAATTCATGCTCAACTCCCGCCATGTCCTGAGAAAACTTGCTGCACTGACCAATTTATCTTAAACCAAGATCTTGGACCTAAATATTTATTTACCTGCTCTAATCCTGAGTAAACACACTGTTTAAAAGAAAATTAAATTTCAAATGGAGTATAATTAAACTCTCAGATGAGCAGCTATCACTGCAAATGAAAAGTGACCAACAGCCGCTCCTTCTGGTCCATTCTTTACAAAGACGTTGGGATTTTAGGAAGGCATTTTTAGTTCTCATAATACAGTTAAACACATCTCCAGAAAGACATTACTTGCCCAAAACTAGCAATATGACTTGCTTTTCTTCCATAAATGAATCGTGCTTCCCTTTCAAAAGCATGGGGTTAGACCTGGAACTTTGTTCAAAGAGTGTACCAGAAAGACAAATAAGATCTGCTCAAAGATACCACAGTTTTCTCCAATAGTACATAGGAGGTAAGTACTGTTTCTCATTCATTCACTTATTCCTTCATGTGAATGCTAGCTATCAATTACGTACTGGACTTACAGAAACATAAAGGAGTCCCTCACCCTTGATTCTGCAGTTTACACCATCAGTAGGCAGACGACTGAAACACACAGATATTATAAATTACAGTCTGGCCAAAATGTAAAGGAAGCATAGTAAAGGCGTAATCCTATTTGGGGGAGGAGAAAGTGCCACCGAACAGGTCTCTTTAAACTAGGGTTGAAGAGTAATTAGTTAAGCTGGGCAAATGGTAAAGGGACAAGAGAAGGTGAATATAAGGAAGGAAGGAAAGAGCGTGCAGACAGAACTAGAAATACGAGCCGGCGTGTACAGTCAGAGAAGCACAAGCAGTACCTTATGGTACCACACCCCTATCTACCCAATGCATTTTTCACAGATAGCTGATTCTGATTAAAACAGATCCTTGGGAGTATCTTCTAACCTAAAAAGTTTGTTCCACCTCTCTCTTTGGGGTCACTTTATGTTGATTCAACTCTGTTTAGCACCCTACCTTCTATTTTCCTGGGCTTATTTCTTCAAGCCTAAGCGTGCATCCAAGTGGAAATGAAGATTAACTGGATGCCCCAGTTAGAGCTTCCACTGCTCAGGAAAGAGCTGAGGTGTAAGGACCCTGAATTTAACTGGAGTAAATAACAAAATGAAAACCACCCCACGAACATTCCAGTCAATTCAGTACTTTTAAGTATATCTGTAAGTCATTTCTTAACCACTTCCACAGCTGTTGACAAATGATGAATTTAAAACCAAAATAAAGGGGCGCCTGGGTGGCTCAGTAGGTTAAGCATCTGCCTTCAGCTCAGGTCATGATCTCAGGGTCCTGGGATCGAACCCCACATCAGACTCCATGCTCAGTGGGGAGTCTGCTTCTCCCTCTCCCTCTGCGCAGCCCCCCCCCCCCCCGCCCCGGCTGACTCTCTCTCAAATAAATAAATAAAATCTTAAAAAAAAAAATCAAAATAATTATTTTGTTAAAAACAGGAGGGCAGATAAGAATTAAAGATTCTTTAACACCATTCGTCATTAAGGAAATGTAAATTAAAACCACAACAAGAAACCACTAAGATATATTATGATAGCAAAAAATTTTAAACAAAAAAACCTGACAATACCAAGCTCTCCTGAGGAGGCAAACCAACAGGAACTTTCTTACACGGCTGGTGGGAATGCAAACTAGTACAGCCACTCTGCAAAACAATCTGGCAGTTCCTTATAAAGTTAAAAATGCACTTAACACATGATCCAGCAATCCCACTCCTAGATATTTACCCAACTGAAACGAAAATTCAAGTTTACACAAAAACCTGTACATAAATGTTTATAGTGGCTATATTCCTAATTGCCAAAAACTGGAAACAACCCAGATGTCCCTCAACTGAAGAGTGGATAAGCAAACTGTGGTTGGCTCAACCATACAATCAGCAGTAAAAAGGACTCATCTACCAATACATGCAACAACAGGGATGAATCTCAGATGTATTACACTAAGTGAAAGATGCCAAAATTAGAAGGCTGCATACTATGATTCCATTTATATGCCATTCTAGAAACAGCAAAATATAGAGACTGAAGACCAATCAATGGTTGCCATTGAGAGATGGGGAAGAATCGTCTACAAAGGGGTATAAAGGAATTTTGGGAGGTGATGGGACTGTTTTATCACTGATCCTTGAACAATGGATGGTGCTAGGACATCGATCACCCATCCCCCAGCCCTGCCACCACACAAGCTGAAAATCCTGTATAACTTCTGCTGTCCCCAAAACTTAACTATTAACAGCCTGATGTTGACTGGAAGCCCTACCAGTACCATAAACAGTTAACGCATATTTTGTATGTTGTATATATTTTATGCTGTAGTCTTACAATAAAGCTAGAGAAAAGGAAATGTTATTAAGAAAATCAAAAGGAAGAAAAACTATATTTCCAGGGCTGAACCGTAGTTATAAAAATTGTCTGCATATAAAGTAGACCCAGGCGGATCAAACTTGTATCATTCAAAAACCAACTGTATATTGATTGTGCTGGTGGTTACATGACTACACACATCTGTCAAAACTCACAGAGCTGCACACTAAAAATGATAAATTTTACTGTATGTAAAAATCACCTAATTTTAAAAATGAAAGGAAAAAAGATGAATGAGGGATCCTGGCAACAAAGAAGTGAGACTGAAGAGTTACGAAGGAGTTAGTCACATCATGTAGGACTCTGCTAAGAAGTTTTAGATTTTATCCTCAAAGCAACAGGTGTACCACACGATCTCAAGATGGGGACAAACGCCAGTGAGCTGTGCTCGAAAGAACGACAACAGTCGCAGACTGAAGTAAGAGCAAAACAGGGAGCAACTGGGAGACCAATGAACCGACCACCTAGGTATTTAGGGGATAACTTGGCAACCCTAAGGCAGGGGCCGCAGAGGCGGACAGAGTAAGTTAGAGATAGGAAGGCCTCAAGTTTCTAGCAATAGTGAAACCACTAACCAAGCTGGTGCTGAGAAAAAGACTTAAAACAAGCTACACTGAAATACCTGTGGGACACTCAAATGCAAACCTCGGGTTAGATGGATTGGTCTAGAGCTCGAGGGAATAACTGGAGATGTAGCTTTAGATCTGACACTCATCGGGGTATTTGCAGCCATGAAAATATAAGGTCAAGTTCATGCAAAGACAGAACATGTAGAGTGAAAAGGTGAAGGGAACCCCAGGAATCACTGTGAGCAACAACAGCACGAATGAGGTTGACGGTATAATTTTAAATATAAAAAGAACTGGCTGAGTGTGCACGCAGTGGTAGAGTTAAAAATGGTTACAATCATGTGCCTGTTTCAATCTAGGGTCTCTCAACCACTTTACCCTTGGCTTCTCTGATTTTATCTTTGGCTTGATCACCCTGGGAAAACTGAGACAGTTCAATAAAAAGTTATCAATGAATTCCAAGGTTGCACTTTCTATCTACTTTCCATACTGTTGACAGTGAAAATCTTCAGCAAATAAAGTAGGAGGAATAATCTACTAAATATACTTATTTTGTCAGTTAAACATAGAAGAAGCACTACCAGGTTAAGTGATTCACTTCAAATACAGGTCAACTTAGTCACTCTAACTCAACAGGGCCAACTCACCCAGTAAGTTTATCTTGGGAGTTGGACTAAGGACTCTATGGATGTTTTAAAGGATCTCTGATACCACAATGAAGTTATCAGGAAATGCCATAGGATAGATCTAATGATTCTTGGTAATCAGTTCTTAATCAGAGATACGCGCCAAAATTCCCGGTGGAGCTTCCTTAAGAATGCCTGTCTTGCCCAAGCTCTGCTTCTGCAAATAGTGATTTAAGAACTTTTAGGGTAAGGCCCAAATTACTATCTTTGTTATAGTCCCGTAAGTGATTCTGTGTACACACACATACTACACACAGACCCCAGGTTGGAAAGCAATGCTAGAAAAGCTGGTTCCAGGATCTACATGGAGTTCTCACTTGGAAGCTTTTACACCACATCCTAATCCCTGGGAATCACCTCCAACTGAGAGCATACACACATAGTTCCCTGATCTAAACCCATATTTCTAAGTCCCAACCCCTGTGAAATACCTATGAATCACCTTTTGGCCTTGGTTAACTAGCTCTGAGAAGACTGAAGTTCTCAGCAGAATTCAGAAAAGGGCAGTGTAAGACAAGGCATGGAAAATGAGTCACTGTCTCTCTGCTGTTTAATTCCAATTCTCCAATTTAATGACAAACGGACCAGAAAAACTTGGTTATTTCACCAACTCAGTATCAACTAGTATTTAAGGAGAACTATATCCAACCTGCTTACAGCATAATATTCAGATCCTACTTTACCAATTACCAGTATTTCCGAGATTCCAATTTTCCAATTACATCATAAATTTTATAAATCAAGACAAAAATTATCCAAGAACAGCAAACAATTTATTCCACCAAAATGTCCACTTACCCATCTCTTCCCTTACTGACAATTTTTACTTCAAAATAATAAATCCCACAGGCTGCTGGTATTGGATGCGTGGCGCGGACAGACGCTGCATCCTTTGGGGTTTTGCCATGACCTGCATATGAAACAGGAAGGGGAAAAAAAATCAAATGAGATATTCAACAAAAATCTGAAACAATTCAGGAAGAAATGCGGTTTCCAGAATGATACACAGACATTTCTGCTCCCATCAGTACACATAAAGACTTAAACAAACATTTGTCATCACAATCTAGTACGCAAAGTAGCCCAGGGTTAGTCATGGGACTCTTGACACTGTTACTAAATTGAACGCACTTGCAGAACCTGAACACACTGAACCTACCACACTAAATACTACAGGGTAGACTGGATGCATTTGAAGAACATGATGAAAATATGATCTTAATTTTATTAGATCCAAATATGCTTATAATTTGTATTATTCCCAAGCAACATTCTTTTGTCAAATGGCCTATTTTTTAAACCAGAAGCATCTATATTGTCGGGTATATTTTTAAGGGAAATTTTATATAATTAGATTGAATTGGCAAAGCAGCTTTCTTACTTAAAGAGTTTTCAAGTTTGGGTGGCTCAGTCAATTAAGCATCTGCCTTCAGCTGAGGTCATGATCACAGGGTCCTGGGATTGAGCCCTGCATGGGGCTCCATGCTCAGCGGGGAGTCTGGTCTGCTTATCCCTACCCCTCAGTCCCACTTCCCGACCCCTACTCATGCTCTCTCTCTCTCAAATAAATTCTTTGAAAATCTTAAAAAAAAAAAAAGAATTTTCAAGTTTGTTCTTGGACATACTCTTATCAATTTTATACAAAGACTGATCCAAAAAAATTTCTTTGGTCAATTATAGCCTACTAAGAAATATATCTAATCTCTAGTTGTTATTTTCTTTCTCTCTTTGTAAAGAAAGGGATGTATCATCATACCACTGCTGAAATCTTTAGGTAATCTGTTAGACGATGTCTTTTAAACTTTTTTAAAACAGCTATTCCTCAATTCTAATCCTGGCGCATTTGCTCCGCTCACAATCACCTCCCCTGTCCCTGACCCAAGACACAAATTAGCCGGAAAGCTAGCATGTGAACAAAAATCAGGTGAGCAACAGAAAATATGCCCATAAAACCACAGAAGAAGAAAAACAGAAGTTGAAGCAGCATGTCAGAAAGTACTCAGAGTAAGATAAGCCTCCACAATCCCCAAAAGGACTGCATGAGAAAAAATACTCTAAATTATTATTCAGTGTTCTAGTTAAATACGCTTCACCCAATAGAAACTTAGGTCATTAATCCTTTAGTCATACTCTAACATTACCTTCATGGGTAGAAAAATTCGCCTTCTCATATTTACCATTATTGTTTTAAAACTAAATATCTTCTTTTAACTCATAAACCATATCTTAGCTATACAATAATCAAGACACACCAATGAGATGATACCTTCCCTTCCCATAAACTTTATCAAATTACATCACTGAACAGTTAAGTTCACATTTGCAATGCAAATTAGCACATGTTCACATGGCCCAAAAGAAACTGAATGAACTCAACCACTCCCTTCTATTACCATGAAAACCTGTGTCCACAGATGTCTTAAGTATATAGGTTATGGGCAAAAGTTCTCAATCTGGTGACCCCTGGGAGGTGATAAAACTGGTCAGGAAGATAAAAACAAAAGCAGCAATAGCAGAAGAAAAAAAAACACAGCATAAGTCTGCAGAATGACACCGGTCACTTCTTCAAAACAGACATTTAAAATGTAAATACGTGTTCAAATAACTGAGTTGCCTGGGAAATGGTCAGATAAACTAAATGCATTTTAAGAATTTAGACAGTTAAAAAAAATCTAAGGAAAACCCTGATTAACCCCGGAGTCCTAAATCAACTAGCTTTTATTTTTGGTTTTGTTTTTCTGGAAGGGAAGTGACCAAAACTTTTAGGGATAAAGTAGCCTCCAGGTATTCTTGATGATGATGATGATGATGATAAAGTAGCCTCAAGGCATTCCTGATGGTGATGGTGGTGATGGTGGTGATGGTGGTGGTGGTGATGGTGGTGGTAAATGACAACAGTTACCATACATTTAATGCTACTGCTCAGAGAGTACTCTATTTGTTCACTTGTTTAGCCCTCAAAACAACTTCTGAGGTAGGTACGATTTATTATCATTTCACAGTTGAGGAAATTAGGGAAGATGAAGAAAAGACATACTGCTGTGTGAGAATCCCAAACCAGGATTTGTGCTGGGATTTAAATTCGAGAAGTCCGATCCAGTGCAGGCTCTGAACCCACAGGAAGGATCCAGTTACAATGAGCATTCTGGATCACTTCACTAGTATTCCTACCTCCTATTCTTCCTACTTCTATGGGAAAAGAGAAAGAAAAGAAATATTTGAGGGTAAACACTCTCGCAAAGAATTAAGTGCTTCTGTACAGATTTTTCTCATTCAACATCTGTGAAATGGGTTTTAACCTCATTTTAAAGAGAGAAAACTCTTACAGATGTTATATTACTTGCCCCTAATTAGTAGAATCACGCGTTAAATCCATATATGAATTAAACTGCCCTACATTTTCGCTTTATGCAAAAATAACTATCAACAACTACATAATCATTAGTCTTCAAGGTTCTATTACATTCACTACGCTCTACAGACACTGCAGAAAAATTCCGTAAAGGTTAAAAGGATCTGTTTCATTTTTAAATTAAACTTAAATGTAAAGACCTAAGAAAAAGCTGAGATGTCAGATTAAAAGCATTCATACTCTTAGGTAGTAAGACTAGTAATGTCAGAGTGAAGGGCCTATTTCCAATAACGCTCATCAGCAGGAAGCTTATCACCTTGAATTCTGTGATAACCAGAAAACAACCTCACACTACCGAAGTATAAACTGTTAAAACCACAAAGTCTTCAATGTTAAGTGTCTTCTATATGGTTCAAAAAGAAAATACAGGGGTGCCTGGGTAGCGCAGTCGTTAAAGCGTCTGCCTTCGGCTCAGGGCGTGATCCCGGCGTACCGGGATCGAGTCCCACATCAGGCTCCTCTGCTAGGAGCCTGCTTCTTCCTCTCCCACTCCCCCTGCTGTGTTCCCTCTCTCGCTGGCTGTCTCTCTGTCACATAAATAAATAAAATCTTTAAAAAAAAAAAAATACATTTACTAGCGAGGCTAGCAAGACCTCGCTCTTTCACTTCACAATCTGTTGATTCCTTTTAAACGAAAGGAAAAGAGTCTGAATGAAGCTCACCTCCAACCCCCTCTCCACTCTCCAACACGCACTCCCAGCTGCCTTTCTGGAAATATAACTCAGTCCTCCTTGTACCACTATTCCCCCATACAACTAAAATTCCTTGACAGTCTCCCATTCAGCCACGGCAAAAAACCACCTTCCTGAAACCCTGCTCATCCGGCCCTCCTGCCACACTTTCCACAGCTCTCCTGTGCCTTCCTGCATCCGCCACACTGGCCCGAACTCTTCCCCGCCCCACACTGGAAAGAGCTGCCCTTCCTCTTTACTTAAGTCCTGCTCATCCCTTAGCTCAGGTTTTTCTTGCTCAATGGCTCTTTCTCTGACTTGGTCTAACCTCCTTTTTATTATGCCCTCACAGCAACATGTATCTGTCCCATATGACATTCACACACTTCCCAATTACCTGTGATTATCTTACCGTCCTCACATTTTAATTCCTGGACCTCTTTACTCCCACTGACCTCCTACTCTAACTTTAATCATTCCTTCCTGGAGCCACGCTCTGGATTCTGACATCACCTGAAACTATTCCACCTCAGAAATAGTAAATTCTAATGAAATCTGTTCTGCTACAGAACACATTTCCTGAAACACATTTCTTGAATACAAATTAGCTCCCATGTATTTGATAAATACAGGAATGATGTCAGCATAATAAAGAAATCATTTAGCTCCTAACACAGCTTCTCCCGGTACATTAACAAAAGTAAAGAGAAAAATCTAGCAACATATAAAAACCCCGAAGTCAGAAACCCGGGGCACCTCCCCAAGTGCATTCCTATCGCGTCCAGCGCTTAGTGGCTCCAAGAACTGCTACGCCGGCTACTGTACGAAGCCATCTGGGGAAAATTCAAGCCCAACACTGATCAAAAAATACTAAGACATTTCCTCTTTGTTATTATCAGTATGGACCCACGCATCTCTTGCATATTTACTTTATACTTTGGGTTGTAACTCAATACTACTTTATTTTGCTGCTCAAACTGCCCCCCTCATGACCCACTGGGAACTTTTTCATTTGGCTCCTCTGACATACCTGTATTATGGTTTTGCTTTCTGTTTGCTATTTTCTGGCCCCAGAAGACACTGGAGGCTCATCTTGCATGTTTCCTGCCCCAGTCCTAGAATCAGCCATTTCTCCAAGGAGCCCTGAGGCTCCTTTTACTGGCAAATGGCATTAGAACCCAACATCTAGCTACTAGGTATGCTCCTTGTTACTGGGGTGTCATTGCTTTTAGGCTTTCTCACTGATAAGAGCAAGGAAATATATGTATGTATACTAAACTCCTGTGTGTGTGCGCGCCTACATTTCTATATGTAACCGTCTGTGTTTGTATTAAACCAAACACGAGTTCTTACTGAGGTCTCCAACTTTATTACCACACCGATCATTCTAACCTTCTCTCTCTGCTTACCTGTAAAATTCCACCCCAGTGATAAGAAACTTAGCTCCCACTGGCCGCCATCCGTTTAACTGTTCGATTCCAGTATACATGTATAACAACATCTGAATTGCTAACTCATATCCCCACAGGATACAACTTTATCAGTGAGAGTTCGGTTTCCCTCACCTTTAGTTTTACAGACTACCGATTCCCAAAGTTACCTCTGTCAGCACCCGTCCCCCTTCTTCTCTGAGGCGGTTTCATATCTTTGTAACACAGCTAGATCGTTTTGTCACGTTCTGCATTTTATCCTGAGATTGGCCCCTTCCTCCTAAATGAGTTTTTTTAATTTGCATACATTAAAGTTCCCTCTATATAGCTGTCAAGTTCTGTGGGCTTGAAAATACAAGGTGTGATGCGTCCACTAGTACGGTATCATACAGAATACTTTCACTGCCCTAAAAATCCCCTGTGCTTCGCCTACCCCTCCCCTCAAGGCTCTGACAACCACTCATCTTTTTTACCATCTCTAGAGTTTTGCCTTTTCCAGAATGTCAGATGACTGAAATCATACAGTATGTAATCTTTTCAGACTGGCTTCTTTCACTTAGCAATATATGCACTGAAGATCTGTCTACCTATCTTCAGGGACAGCGCATTTCTTTATATCGCTGAATAACATTCTATTGTATGGATATACCACAGTATCCATTCACCTACTCAAAGACATCTCGGCTGCTTCTTGTTTGGGGCAATTATGACAGTAGTCACTATGAACATTCACATGCCGGTTTTTGTGGGGGCGTAAGTTTCCAAATCAGCCGGGCAGGAGCTCAACTGCTGGTAAAACTATGCTTAGCTTTGCCAGAAACTGCCAAACCCTTTCCCAAAGCTGCTGCATCATTTTGCCTGCCCCCAGCAGTACGCGAGTTCCTGCTGCTCGGCACCCTCACCAGCAACCGGCGTGGTCAGGTCTTCTTTGGACTTGAGCCATTCTCATAGCTGAAGTCTGTGAGCTTTTTCCTCTTTGTTTGAAAAAGGGGGTGGGGGTTGAAAAGGGCTAAACCCTGAATCAGATATTTATTTTTGATCAAACAGCTGTCAAGGACTTACATCTCTAAGAAGGAAGCCCAAACCCCAGGGCTTAAGGCTATGAGGGATCAGCAGCCTGTGACGCCGGGCACAAATGCCACTGGAAATCGAACTGGGCTTCTATTTTACTAGGACTGTTATTTTCGTGGTGCTCTGGTCACAGAGTTCCACAGGTGTCAAGCGGTCTGCCCCAGCCCGATTTTTCCCATAAGACCCATTACTTTTAGTGCCCAATTCTGTGGAGAACATAAGGTTTTCCGAGGAACACATTTTTGGCACCGGAGCTGAAATGCCTGTATCTTCCTCTCGGACACAATTCCCTATCCTCTCCCCTTTCTAAACATGTCACTGCCACATTTCCTCCTCAATATCAAGGGAACTCGCATTCCCTGAACCCTGTTTCCCCCTTCCCCATTTTTCCTCTTCCAGGATAGGCTACAAGGTAATCACTTAAGAGCTCTCAAATATCCTCAATATTCCTCTCACATGCTTATCCTTCCAGCACAGGCGACCAGCAAAACCACAGCCTCAGATCAACAGGATAATCCACCTTCCCTGCTCCTGCCCTGGGCAGCTGGCTTCTACCGAATAAAATCCAAAAGCCTTGCAAACGGCCACCACTATGAACGAATGCTGTTAGCTGGGCTCTCCCACTGAGGAACCCTTTGTTAGCTAGTTCCCCCTTCCCCTCGATGGCTGGGCCATGTTTTCATCACTCACTCGAAGCTTTAGGTCCTGTCCTCGAGTAAGCATACTACCTCACCGATTTTATCATATAATGGGACTCTGCTATTGTATATGGCCCTGTTCCACTCTCCACTCTTCTATTACAAAGAGGTCAGTGTCCCCCACCCCTGTTCACCTCTTCCCCTATGACCAGAGCAGTCACATGTCCTCCTCTCTTCTTCAGAACTGCCCTGTGCTCCTGAACGGCTCTCCTCCCCCCAAGCCAGCACTGTCAGCCTCCCAAGCTTTTCTCCACCCTTCCCCTCTTTACTTTCCTTCCCTTCAATCTCTCAATCTGTACGGGCAGTGTCCCCAAAATGGCCACTTTCCAAATCCTACATGCCTTGGTGCTAAAATCACTGTCGATAATGCACTGGGGTTGGTAGTGAGCATAACGAACTTTTTCTTTTTTTGGAATGTTAAGGTAATAAAAGCAAGTACTGTTACTGTTAATTTTATTTGTCAAAAGCTATGTTAAATTTTGTACACATTTACTGGGACTCCGTACATCGGACTAACATTACACTCCTCTAACTTAATGTCACTTCGGTCTCACCCGCATTGACGAGCTAAAACGAGACTGACTTAGAAATGATACAATAGTCTCCAACAAAGTGCTTTCCAAAGGAGTTTTTATGGGTAATTTTGATTCTGTGGATTTTCATCGTCTTTGCTGACACCAGAAACTAATCACCGGGCACAACATAACTCCACTATCAACCATTTAAAAAAAAACCCAATCCTACCTTAACCTCATCCTCCTCCAGGTATTGCTTAATCTCTTTCTTCACCTATATTTCTCAAGAGTAATCTATAGTCGCTATCCTCTCTGCATGTCCCTACTACTGGCTCTGATCTTTGCCCCCATCGCTAAATTCAAACTGCTCTCCTTAAGGTCACAATGATCTAATTTCCAAATCCAGTGGAAAACTTTCCCTGCCCGGCTCACTAAACCGATCTGCTGCATTTGACACTAAAGGTCACTTCCTCATTTCGGATACTACTCCGCTCAGCTTCTGTGACACCACACTCTTCCCCTGTCCGGGTACCTCTTTAACTAGTCCTTCTTAGACTCCACCCAATCTTTTAACGTTGGCCTTGCTCAGGGTTCCAGCTCTGGCCCACAGCTCTTCTCACTTTACCTACTCTCTCTCATACCCTCTCCTTGAGTTTCAGCCACCACCTACAGGTGACTCCCAAATCAGTCATGACCTAGACCCCTCTCCCACACGCTCAGGTCAATTACGGTACACGCCCACCCTCCCTATGAGAAATGGCTTCACATGCTATCCCTACTGAAGGAAGTGGGGCCCAGACTCTCCTTGTGCTAGGAGGGTATTTTGTTTCATAAGTACCCTTGACACCCCTACAGCTGATTCAACACAGGTGAACACCTGACATGAAGGCCACCAATTCAACACCACAGCATATAATGAAAAGCTCTGCCCAACTAAGAATGATGGCAATTAGCTTATCCAATCTGTTAAATCCCTGAGGAATCTGGAATAGGAAGGAAAGGATGAACCAGTCAGGGGGGGAAAAGAGAAGAAAACAACCAGTAACTACAGCTGAGTCACTTGAGCACTAGAATAAAGTGAAAAGTCATGAACTCCAGCTGCTGCAATGCTTGGAGCCACCTCAACTCCAGAACATCTGTTCCTGCTCTTTCTGGAAGGCTTCTCTGGGTTCTTCTAGTTTCCGTGAAGTCAGATCATATGGCCGACATTCCCATTCCTACTCATCTCCAAATACACTGTAATACTTCCTTGTAATTATTATTTAATTCGTGGTTCACTGCAAGAACCTCACAGAGCTAGAACCCAAGTGTCATCCTCGATCTCTCTCTCCATCATTCCATCAGTTCCTATCAGGGTCACTTTAAAACATATCACAAATATGTCTGCTCTGCTCCATCCCACCACTGATCGAGTTCAGGTCCTTAATTCTTACACAGACTTCTAAACGAGTTTGCTATTTTCAGTCTTGTACTCCTTAAATCCATCTTCCAATTAGCTGTATAATACGACAAAAACGAAAATATGAGCCAGTCACTTCCCACTTAAAATCCTTTGACGATTCCCCATGTCCTACAGAATAAGATAAGCTCAGTAAAATATTCCGAAGGCCTCTCACGATCTCTTCCCAGCTGTTACTTGTCACACACGCTTAAATTCCAACACACCAGAATTGCTGGTAGACTCAAACGTATACAATAATTCTCACCTCTAAGCTTTTAGTTATGCATTTTCACTTGTAATGCCTAGCGCCCCTCCTCCATCTTTCAAGCCTGACCAGGGGCCTCATCTCTCCCCAAAGCAGTCCCTGACTCACCAACTTCATCACTTGCAGCGTCAGCCAGGGGTAGAGACGTTCCTCCCGTCTTCCACAGGACTCTTGAGAACACTTCCCTTCTACAACTTGTGTGTTTTACCTGCTTTGAGCTCTCTGAATTCAACGATGGTATCTTATCACCTTGGAGTCCCCAGAACCTGGCACCAAGTAAACATGCACTTAAAGCTTGTCGAATAAATGCAGGTACACGAATTGTCTAGCAGAATACCTGCCCTGTAGCAACAGCTCTATGATTTATCATTACTACTACTTTTCTGCAGGTGTGATTATTAGATTCACTTAATTCTTGCAGCCATCAACTACCATTTTTCGAAGCTAAATTTCCCATAATACTGACAAAGAGATTCCAGGGAAAAGCTCAGTTTGGTTTTTTAAATTCCTGGATTTTAAGAAATATTTTTAAATTATCTCCATAATTCCTAAAAGACATTTGCATTGGCAGGCAAGCAAATATTGTTAAGATATTTGTTCAACCTTAAGAAGTGCAAGAAATTCAGTAAGTAATTTAAGAAATGTCAAAGGCCTGATGACTGGTGATACGGAGAGGGATGGGAGTGAGGCACACGAGAAAGTCAGCTATCTGGTTAGATGCCGTTAGTAATGCTTCAAGTAAAAGAGCAATTCACTAGTTCCTAGCTACCTATCATTTCCAACTTTCACTTCTCTTGTGTTTCCTGTAAGCTGCCCTAAATCAATAGAATCAAGGCGCCTGGACTTTTCCATGGCATTCGTATGTTCCAGGCATTTTTTTCTCCATAGGAAATACTTTTAATGTTCAACTATTCTTCAAAAAGTTCTAAATGTCATTGCTGGATTTTATCTATTAGAGATAATTAAAACTCACACAAATTGAAATAGGCAATACTGTATGGCTCGAAAGAGCACTAAATTTAGAGTTGGTGAAAATTAGTTTCCAACCCTGGCTTACTTGTGACTGGGAAAATCTAGCCTCCAGGTGCTCCCACTCCCTCACATCGCAAATGAGAATTCCACCATCTTGTCCAAATCCACTAACACACTTGTGTGTATATTAAAAAGCTTTGTAAAGTATCCAAATGTGGTAACTTCACAGATAGAAAAATGCAATCTGTAACTGAAACATTTAGGACTAATTGAATACATTGTCACATGCATTAAAATGCTTTAAGTTGGAGTAAAGTCCTCATTATAACTTAGTCTAAACTTGTCACATTTGTACTTACTCAAAGCTGACAATTTTAAAAATAAAAGGGGCTATGCCTGAGTGTTTCAACGGTTGGTGTGTGACTGCTAAGGAAAAGGTCTTTTTAAAAATTTTAACATATAGTATATACACCCTGCTCTTCCTCTGCAATCCAATCAACTTTGTCTGCACGTCTGGCATTGTTTAACATTAATCCCTTCTAATCATTTAAGGAACCATATGGCTTCCAAAAACAGTAATTCCAACTTAGAAAAATAACATCTTAAAAAACAGAGCATGTTCAGAGCAAAAGAAATCAAGATATTTCTATTTCAAAGGTAAGAAAAATCCTTGCCATTCTGGAAAATAATTATCAATCTTTTCAAACTCTGTAACATGCAAAAACATCTTATGAAAGTTGTTTTAATGTGAAGTGTCTGAAAATGCTTAGGTAAAAATCAAAGTGGCACAATGAAATGTTAAATAAAATTCACTCTTATTTTGTGACTTCGAAGTTTTATTCTCCACCACCTATGACACTTCCCCGTTGCTCCCTTCCCCTAATACTGGGAGAGAGTTGCCCAGGACTTTGGTGTGGTCCACTCAGAAGGCACACAGAACAACAACAGGAAAAAAAAAACGCCACACACACATTAAAATAACAAGAGGAAGAGGCAGTAGAAGGGGGGAAAAGAACTGTGTTTGTGACAAGGGGGAAGGGAGAGACAAAGGGGAGATGACAGAGAGAGAAAAGAAAAAAGATGATAACAAAATCTGTTCTTCCTGAAGTAATGCTTTATGTTTATAAAGGAGTGAAGTTTCCAGAAAGTGAAGCTTAGTATTACACAACAAAAAGTAATAAAGAGGCCAACAGGAAAAATAATGAAGACAGCAGTGTCATAAATATACCAAACTCCAACCAATTTCTCATAAGCATGCACTTTTCTCTGACCCAAATAATAATTTTATGTAAAAGGAGTTAATAAAACTAATCAAGGCATGTTACAGTGCAAAAGAAACTCTCATCACAAATCCTAGCACTCACGGAAATTCAGAGCTGGAAATTTCCTTACCATTCAGCTCAACTCTCTCATCTCTCAGAGGAAGAAACTGAGGCCCTGTCCTGTATACACGCCTAAAATCACAAATGACTGCAGGACTCAGCAAAGCTAGGATTCTCTGTTCAATAATTTTCCGTATCTTTTGCCTCTGATTTTATAACCTAATTGTTAACCATGAACCATAAATTTAAGATAAAGTTTCGTCAAGTCTAACAAAAAGCTTTCCGGTAGCCAGATGAGAAGTAAACACTTCATAGCACTGCATCGTTCACACAAATTGGAACACAAAATTAAATAACAGCCTTCACAGAGTATTAACAAAATGTCCTCACTTAAGAGAAAACAAAGGGTATTTTCGACCATTTAGATTAAGAAACATAATATTTAAACTGAAACTACTTCTCTGGATCTATGGATAGAAAGAAGGAATATTCAAAAGGCCTATTTTTGTGCGTGGTTCTTTCCAGCCAAATCATTTGGTAGATTTCTGTCGCCATTCTCCTTTCTGATTAAATTGTAGCTTATTTATCGAGGTTCTGCTCATATTTTAGTCCTGTACACTTGAAGAATTTAACCACAAGAACTGTTTATACCCTCTATATCCCTGTCACTAGGATCTGATTAAGACCCTTCCTTTGTAGCCAATCAAAAGGAGGCTGCTTTGAATGTAAAAGCTCCTGCCTCAGGTTTGGGGCCTAAAAACTGGATTTGTTTCCAGACAGACTGATGCATTAGACTGATTTTGTTTTCTCCCAGACAAGTAAACTTGACGCATGCTATTAATTTGGGCTACATTTCAAAAATTCTCAGAGCAACTTATAATTTTCTATAAAAATGATCTGCTTAAAGCTTTGTTTCAACAGAGGAGAGGCAGGTGAGGGAGGAGGGGGACAAACACAAGCCTAAGGCTGTTTTGGTTGTGTGTGTGTGTGTGTGTGTGTGTGTGTGTGTTTTTAAACTGCAGGTGTAAAACATAAGCCAATTTTCTTTAAAATGCTATATAACATTTTAAGATATCCGTTTTCAATTAGACTTCATATAATACCGGCACGTAAATACAGGGCATTTCCAATCAGTAGTGGTAGGTTCCTGCTCCCCTAAGAAAACACCTACTTCTGAGGTTCACCTCTTACCCTCCCAGCTGCTTTGGGTAAGAAACATTGATGCCAAACTTGGGGCCCTTGTCCTTTTGTCCCCCTAGACAATCTCTGGCCTAATTTTGGACAAAATCCTCCACTGATTACCCCTCCCCCTTTATCTGCCTGCTCTCCCTTAATTAGAAATCATACCTCAGAATCGTGCCTCTCTTCCCCCTACGTAAGAAGAGAACGCCTGACCCACCGCCACCTGGAGAACAATGTAACCCAACTCCGGGCCCATGGATTCCTCTATCCGAGCCCTAAGATTTATCTTAAAGAAAAATCAGAAAGCGAGTTATGTCCTGTCATCCTGGATTCCCTCAAGGTGTCCTCCTCCTGGCCTAGGATTACCAGCTCCATTACACCTACGGGCATTCTACTCACCTGCCTTCCCCAAGAATCTGGCCCCCGTCCCCCCGACCCCGGTCCCACCCCCGCAGCAGCGGAACGGGCGGCGAGTCACCTCGGAGGGCACCGGGCCCTGGGAGGGAGGGGGTCGGGGGCGGGTCGAGAGTCGGCTGCGGCGGCAGGACACGTCGGGTCAGTGGCCCCACTCCCACCGCACGACACACGCCCAGTACCTTTGTAGTGCACCCGCAGGTTGTTCTGAGAGAGGCCGATGTAGCTGAACTTGTCCTTCGGGCTCCAGGACCGCGGTAGCGGCGTCTCCTGCTCGTCCACAGCCGGGTAGAGGCGCTTCAGCCGCCGCTGCAGCTCCTTCTCCTGCTCGTTCAGGGCCGAGTCCCCGTGCGGGAAGGGGGCCGCGGCGCTGCTGCCCGCCGCCAGGGTTGCGGCCGGGCCGCCTCCGGCCGGGCCGGGGCCCGCGGCGAGGCCCGGGGGCGCTGGGGGTGCGCTGGCGGGGGCGGCCGCCGAGGCGGGCGGCGGGGGCGGCGGCGGCGGCGGGGCCGCGGTGGCGGGGGGCGGCGGCGGCGGCGGCGGGTGGAGGAGCAGGGCGGCCGCCGCGGCCCCCAAGCCGCCGCCGCCGCCCGCGCCGCCGCCGGGCGAGCCGGCCGGAGAGGAGCCGGCGCTGACGGCCGGGGGCGCCGGCAGGACGACTCCGGAGACGGGGGCCACGGCCGCCGGCGGTGGCGGCGGCAGCTGCTGCTGCTGTTGTTGTTGTGGCGGCGGCGGCGGCGGCGGCGGCTGCCCGGACATCCCGGCCGCGACTCAGTCTGCGGCCACCTCCACCTCTTCTCTTCTTCCTCCTCTGCTTCCCGGGGGCGCTGTCGCTGCGGCCGCCGGCACCAGGCGCCCAGTCCGCCCGCCCCGGAAGCAGGCGGCGGGCCGCGCGCCGAGGGAGAGCGCGACGGTTGGGGGGCTCGGAGACGGGGGAGCGGGCAGCGGGCCGGGGGAGGCCCGGAGAGAACGTTGGCCGGGGTGCGGGCGCGGGCCCGGGACGAGGCGCCGAAGGCGGGGGCGAGGCGGGAGCGCGGGCGCAGAAGGCGCGCTGGCGGCCGCGGCGGCCGCTGCTCTCGCTGCTCTCGCGGCTGTTTCCCGGCGGGCGGGCCGGGCCGGCGCGAGACGCTGCGCGCGGGCGGCGCTGGGCGAGGGGGCGGGGACGGAGGCGCGAGGGGCGGGGGGAGCACGGGCGGCGGGGGGCGGGCCCGCGGGGGTCCCGGCGCGCGGGCCGCGGGGGCGGGGAAGGGGGGAGAGGCGCGCGGCCGGAGCGGCGGAGCGCTCCTCCGGGGCGGGGCGTGAGGCTCCCGGCGCGGGGTCCCTCCGCCTGTCCCCGCCTTCTCCCACGAGCCCGCCGCTTCCCGCCCCCCCCAACCCCCGCCTCCGGCCCCCCGCCCGCCCGGGCCCTCCCGGGAGAATCTCCTCCTACTTTACTTCTTTTTGTTGTCATCGCCCCTCCTTCCCCCCCCCCCCCCCGCCGCCGTAGGGTTCCCGCTGGAGCGGCGGTGCTGCTTCTCGCCCAGGCGAAAGTAATCGAGCCTGGCTGGGGCCGCCGCGAGCCCGGCCCGCGGGCGCCCGGGACGAACGTAACGGGTCGGGCTCCGGGGGCCCAACTCAGACCCCGAGGTGCGCAGCCCCGGGAGTGCTCACGGACTGCTCGGGCGCCGCTTGGCCGCGCTTGTCGGAGTAGGTTCCCGTCCGCCGCCTCCTTCTCTACGAACCTACTGCTCTTTATTCCGCACGGAACTTAATACCCTAACATTTATCACATGCGGACTGGAAACCATTTACGAAGGCAAAGTCTCCCACTTAAAACAGTGGTCATTTTATTAATTACTTTTATGAGGACTTAAAGTGAACTTGGAGTGGTAGAAGGTGCCACAGGAATACTAATAAAGACTGGCATGTCTTCAAAGAGCAGGAGCATGAACTATATGAATACAAGATTACGGTGTGCATTTAGAAAGGGCTTCTAGAGACGTCAAAACATTTTATAGGCTCATTAATTTTCATAACAGGTCTCTTTGTTAGGTAGCAAAGAATTATGCACATTTTTAAAACAAGGAAATATTCACTGAGGTCAGCAGAGTCAAAAATAGGACTTCCTACTTGGCAATTCCCAATAGAGTACTTTGCTTGGTCGACTAATTTGGCACAACTTGCCAAGTGTTGCTCTCTGACCCATCCTAGAATTACTATTTTGTTTTCACCACTTCCCTTTGTTTGGGTCATCCTTTCCGTAGCCGGCAAAATCGATCTTAACTCGTGTAAACTACATGCGATAAATTCTGGTATTTTGTTTGCTTCCAAAGATACTGTGATGGTAATTGGCCAAATAAGCAAGGAATGAATGGTTTGCTGAATAGAGAATTATTTATTTTGTCTTGAAGAGGGTAGGTAAATGATGATTTAATTGAAGGCCCCTAATGTCTGGCCAGAACTAATAAAGTCATTCCGTCTAATTTCTCCCTCAATTACCCAGACAACTTGATGCCCCGTTGTTCTTTAATAAAAATACCCGATAATTCTAACCTATTTTTGATGACTTTTTCCAAGCCACTGCACTTTAAATTACATGATGTCATTGTATTTAAATTGTTCTAAAACTTTCATTTGTATTACAGTAACAATGAGTTAAGTGTAAGCCAAGCTCCTTTTAAATGTTGGCTAATCAAGGTTGAATAAATGGGCTCCAAACCTCATCAAACTTTCTTGAAATAGTCATCAAATTTACATTGATGAACATGTACTTTTCTGTCAGCACACTTAGAAACCATTTAAAACCTTACATAGGAGCATACTAGGAGCAGCTGAAAGAATAAAAGTATCTGACATTTTGTTAGAAGCTTTTTAAAGGAGTAACTGGTTGCTCTCCAAACAAGCGACCTCAAAAAATTAATGACTTCACTTTTGGGGGAGGATGCTGTGAAATGGCCACTTTTTCATACTAAAGCTGGCAGGAAACATAGAGAATATCATCTTAGAAAGCCACGTATTTGGTGATATTTATAAAGAGAAATAAAGGTATTCGTGCCTTTGACTTACTCCCACCAAAAAGTCCAGGCCAAGTAACAAGTCTAAAATGTGGAAGAATCTTAGGCCTATACACGTTCAACAAGAACTAGATGAAATGTGCAAGCAAACAAAATGTCCAACAAGAAGAGCCTAGTTG